>NC_044391.1:47306375-47615625 GCF_006542625.1 Nomascus leucogenys | reverse complement strand
TGACTTGATGAGCAACTTCACTGAATGTTTAATAAGGTGAAGTAGAGCACAGAGGATATCATTTTAAAAATACTGTGTGTGGACAGTGAAGATTAGCATTTAATTTGGTACTTAGGTAATTAGGTTTGCAAATAGGAGGCTGGTTGGCCAAATTGTGTTACTTCAGGCAAACTGTATCTTAAGTTGTTTACCTGCTTTCTGCAAGTGTTACTTTGAAAAAACAAAATCCCAACGATGAATTGAAATTAAGTTCTAAAAATCATACACCACACCTTACTATAAGCCTTGTCAACGGAAGGCTGATTTTTAGTAATTTCTTATATTTAAACTCTAATTTTTCCTCAGTGTTCTTTTTCTGCCTTTGATTAATGGTGTGTCTATTCATAAAGTCCCATTTATGTAAAGCATTTATTGAAGTTGTGTAATTGCTGTCTTTTATGTAAGTAGAATGTCTTGCCCCAGGGAGGTAATACAAATAAATGCATTGTACTTTAGATTGAACATCTTTCAGTTCATCAATTACAGGAAGGGGTGTTTTATCATTACCAGAAGATGAGGGTTACTTTGCCACTTTAGTCAAAACATGACCCTAGCAAGACCCAAAACTTAATGTGGGGCAATCTGTTTAACTTCATCCGTGCCAGAAAACCAGATACCATCTACCCTAATCATCTGACTGATTTAAAATTTTTAAAAAGTTACTGAATTTTTCCAGAGAAACACATTTCTGAAATTATTATGAGAAAATAAGTTCTGACTTGCAAAATCTAGTTTGCAACATATATTCTTTCAGGAACATAACTAGCTCATAAACTGAGGACACCTGTTCACTTAATTTTTTTTCCTAATTCAGTATTGATGCCAGGACAGCTGATTAAACTTGGAGTAAGTTTTACTATATTCCTTAAAATAGTTGTGAAGTCAAGTGCAATGATTAAAGCTAGAATAGAAACTCAACAAATCCAATTCAGCTGGCACTGATGATGAATATGTAAACCCATGTCATTAGATTATCCATAATTATTTTATGAGGATTTGCTGATGCGTTTCTTTCCAGATTTGAAATCCCTACTTGTGTGAGGTGTGTTTTTTTTTAAACTGTTATTGGGAGCCTTAGTAGATGTATTAGTAATAAACAGTATGTTTTTCTGATTATGATTCTTTTAAATAAGTCTTCCAGTTAATAATAATTACTTTATTGAAGATCTACACTGTATTGGGCATGAAACAGTATATTACTTAACCCTTACAGCAACCATATAATATGCATTCTTATCTCTCCTTTAAAGATGAAGAAACTAGTGTTCTTCACTAGTCTCCCTCAAGGGTCACAAAGCTGGTAAAGTGGCAAAGGCGTGTTGGAACCCAGGTGTGTGAGATGTCAAAGCTCACAGGCTTAATCACTAGCCTTTACTCAGATGAATTCATCAGATTTATCTTCTGGCTTTGAAACTTTCAAGTCCTTTGCATTATCCCCTTTTAACTCAGCATTGAGGTGAAGTGAAGGACGGACTTGACCCTGTGGCCTCCTTGTACTATGTGTGCATCCACATCCTTAAACTCCTGATGAAAGTTCTAATTAGTGCCTAGACGATGGATCAACTTTTTAGAACACCCACACTGTGGAAAATGCCTGCGTGTTTGGTCCAATAGTGGAATCCATTTAAGGTGACATCAATAGGAAAATGACACAGATACTCTAAATCACCAACTGGAATTCCGAGAGATGAGCTGAAATTCTTACTGTCCTTGTCCTTTCCACCAACACCCTTTCAGACTGAGGGTTCCCCTCCGGGGGTTCTGTGGGTTCTAGCTCCACAGTGCTTCCCGTGTTTGTCCGTCCTTCTCCTTGACCTCCACCTCCAGCTGGTTTTAGGCTTCTCTTTTCTTCTCTACTCTTCCCTTCCAAGGAGCTTCCTCATGGGTTCCCCTACCCCCAGTCTGACATTGCTGCAGTCATTCTGCTCTCAGAGTGATCTTTTTTTATGCCACTTTCTTGATGAAAATCCTTCTCTGGCTCTCTCTTGTTCTCTCAGTCTTTTTAGCTCCTATAGCACTCAATAACCTGTGGTAGGCTGAATAATGGCTCCCCCAAAGATGTTCACATCCCAATCCCCAGAATCTGTGAACATCACCTTATATGGCAAAAGGGACTTTGCAGATGTTATTAGGTGAAGAATCCTGAGATAGGGAGATTCTCCTAGGTGACCCAGTGGGCCCAGTGTAATCACAAGGGTCCTTATAACAGGGATGCAAGAGAGTCAGAGGGAGAGAAGGTGGTGATGGGACATTGAAGCAGAGATTGGGGTGTGCTTTCAGTCCAGGGCCAGGGAATGTCAGCAGGCTCTAGAAGCTGGAAGAGGCAAGGAATGGATTCTCCCCAACAGCCTCCAGAAGGCGCCAGCCTTCCTGATGCTTCGGTATTTGCCTCTGAAAACTCATTTGGACTTCTGCACTCCAGAACTATAACAGAATAAATCTGTGTTGTTTCAAGCCACTACATTTGTAGTCATTTGTAAGAGCAGCAATAGGAAACATATACAAACCGGTAATCATTGATTTTTTCCCCACTAGATTTGTGCTGTCAGATGTCACGTACATAAGCCACATGTGCCTAGATAAATATAACTTTAATTAAAATTAGAGACAAAAATTTTAAAGTTCCATTTTCTAGCCATACCACATTTCAAGTGCTCAATAGCCACATGCAGCCAGAACCTACTGTACTGTCTAGTGTCGGCATAGAACATTTCCATAGTTTCAGCATGCTGCATTGGACAGCATGCCTAGGACAGGAGTTGTGCCTTGTCTTCCTGGACCTGCCCCTCATATTGGCTAGCATCTCCTCACATGGAATTCTGGAAGCCTCTCCCCCTTCTTTCCTCACCCCCAGCTCTGCCCCTCACTGTGCGGGGCCTTGGATGTGCCTGGAGCAGAGGCCAGGCAGGCCCTGGAAGCAGTCTTGGGCTGTATGGATGGGGAATTCCAGATCATATATGTAGAGCATACTCTAAATGTGGGGCAGGATGTGGCCTCCATTCCCTTGGCCCTCAGGACTCCTGACCAGGATAGAGCCCCCATTTGCCCAAGTCTGAGGGTGTCCTCTTTGTACCTGTCACAATGCCTGATAGTGGGTGGTAGGTGCATAGCATTGTTGAATAAACAAATTTACTGAAAACCCACTCATGCCCTGATTTGTATGAGTACTAGAATTCCACAGAGAATAAAACAATTTCCCTGATTCATGGAGCTTACATTCTAGAGGGAGAAAGAGCTGATTCGTCAATAAATAGATGTATATTCTAATGTCAGGGAGTGATAAGTGCTATGAAGAAAAATAACGATAGTAATGGGATGGAGTGACGGAGGTCGGGGGCTGGTAGATATATTTTAGATAAGTGGTTGCAGAAAACCTTTCAGGGGAGGAGACATCTGAGGATAGACCTCAATCGAGAGACAGGGAAGGTGGAAAGGAAGAAATTAAATGATCTGGGCTCCAGGTTTATCACTGGTTTTCAGAACTTGAAGTCACCTAATAGTGCTCTCCCACATTTTCTCCCACTGCTTCCCTCTGTGTGGTTACACTGGGTGCCCGTACTGGCTGAGATTTTGCTGATGGTCATTATTTAGATATTGACAATTGTGTGTATATATATCTATATGATCTTTTTTTCCAAATACAAAATTTCATTGTAATATTGAATATTCCTTTTTCAAACTACATACTTTGGGATGCTGATATATGTCCTCTACTTCCCAATTAAGAGTGTCCACTTTTTACAGTGTAGGCTGCTATTTAAATTCTAGTTTAAGGAGACTTTTACGCTAAAACAATACTTAAACAGTGCAGAATTACCATTTGTTCTAACTTTTCTCCTTAACCAGTGCTTTGGTGATTGGGGGTGAGAAACATTCTTTTTTTGAGACAGAGTCTTGCCCTGCCACCCAGGCTGGAGTGTAGTGGTGCAGTCTTGGCTCACTGCAACCTCTGCCTCCCGGGTTCAAGCAATTCCCCTGCCTCGGCCTCCTGAGTACCTAGGATTACAGGCGCCTGCCACCATGCCAGGCTACTGTTTGTATTTTTAGTGGAGACGAGGTTTTTCCACATTGGCCAGGCTGGTCTCAAATTCCTGACCTCAGGTGATCCGTCCGCCTTGACCTTCCAAAGTGCGTGAGCCACCACACCCAGCCAAAACATCCTGATTTTCTAATTCTCATTATACCCTTAAAACTACTCTATAGAACTGCATTGTCCAATATGGCAGCTACTGGCCCTTCATGGCTATTCAGGGTTTGAAAGGTGGCTAATCCAAGTTGAATGTGCTGTCGGGGTAAAATGCACAGCAGATTTTGAAGACTTAGTATAAGAAATCATAAAAGCATAAAATTATTAATATTTTATATTGAGTACATGTTGAAATTATAGTATTTTTGTATGTTGAGTTAAAATATATTATTAAAATAAATGTTACCTGTTTCTTTTACTTGCTTTAATGTAGCTTCTAGAAAATTTAAAATTACGTATGTGGCCTATTTTTTTTTTTTTTTTTTTTTTGAGACGGAGTCTCACTCTGTCGCCCAGGCTGGAGTGCAGTGGCGCTATCTCGGCTCACTGCAAGCTCTGCCTCCCGGGTTCACGCCATTCTCCTGCCTCAGCCTCCTGAATAACTGGGACTACAGGCGCCTGCCACCACGCCCAGCTAATTTTTTTTTTTCTGTATTTTTAGTAGAGACGGGGTTTCACCGTGGTCTTGATCTCCTGACCTCGTGATCCACCTGCCTCAGCCTCCCAAAGTGCTGGGATCACAGGCGTGAGCCACCGCGCCCAGCCTTGTGGCCTACATTTATAGCTTATATACTATTTTTTTCTGCTTACTTTCTAAGGGTATGTGTCTACAGTTTGGGCGTATCATTGGGGTATGATGCCGTGGAGAGAAAATAAAAATGTATGGGATAAATATGTTCACCAACAGCCACAGAGCATAACTTCACAGGAACCACCAGTTAAGAGAGAAGAATCAATAGACAGTGCATTGTTTAGTAGATTAATGAGCTTCTTTTAAATATGAGTGTTACTACTTTAAAATTTTATCTCCATGGCATATTTTTCTTCTTTTTAAGTTTTTCTCAGAACCGAAGTTTTAAGATAGTGTCATCTTTTAAGAGCAAGGTATAATTTTTCAGGACCACTGGGGAAAAGTTTTAGTGAGAACCTTTGTTAAAATAGTAGTATTCATTTTTTAATGTTTTTAATTGACACATAATTGTACATGAGATATTTTGATATGTGTGTACAATGTAGACTGATAAAATCAGAGTAATGCACATAGCTGTCACCTCAAACATTTATCATTTCTTCGTGTTAGGAACATTCAGAATTCTGTCTTCTAGCTATTTTAAAATATACAATAACGTATTGTTAACTGTAGTCACCTGCTGCGCTATAGAACACTAGAACTTATTCCTCCAATCTAATTATAATTTTTTACCCATTAACCGACCTCTCTGTATCACCAATCCTCCCTACCCTTCCCAGTCTCTGATGACCACTATTCTCTTTACTTCTAGGAGACAACTTTTTAAGCTCCTTCATGAGTAAAATTTTAGAAATAAAAAAAAAATTTTAAATACAAGAAAATAATAGTATTCGGTATTTCAGAGATTCATGAGCTCTTTGAAATTTTTCTTAATTAAATCACCCAGTATACCCAAATAGGACTTTGCTGAAATACACAAAATCATTTTTTAAATCAACAGGTTGTCAGAGTAAGGTTGTTTTATTTGTTTTATAAAGAAAATTATATAATTGGGAACAGCAGAAGTTGCTGAGAGAACAGAATGTATTTTGGTTTGATTTTTTTCCCCTGGGGGAGTGAGAAAAGAGGAAGTAAAGGATTCTAGGAACCTGCCTTCAGCACCCAGCTTCAGCTACCAGCCAGGTGGCTGTGGGCAAATTCTTAGTCTCTTTTTGCCTCAATCCTCTTCTGTAAAACTGAGATGATAATAATAATACTTATCCAATAGGATTGGTATAGAATTTAAATGAGTTAATTCTTACAAAATAGAATTGTGCCTGACATAATATCCACTTGCTCACATTTAGCTATAGCAATATATGATTATAATTGTTATTACTATTATTAGATATCTTATATTTGAATGAGAAATTTAAGTTTTCGAAGCCTTTTGTCATTCATCCTTTCATCCTTCAAGTAACAGTGTTGTGAGTCCACAAGGGTGAGTATTTATTATACCTGTTTTAAGGATGAAGTCACTTGAGCCCTAAAGAGGATTAGTAACTTGCCCAGGGTCACTTAAGTAGTGGCAGAGCTGGGAATCTCATCTAGTATTCTCAACTGACCCTTTCCAGTAGCCTGAGAAGTAGGACTTAATAAACCCCAGAGAAAGCATTACACTTGAGGCCTATATAACTCCCTAGTTACACTGTGGGTTTTCTTCTTTGAATTATATCCCAAGAACAGCTCACCAGTGGTTACTTGTGGATGGCTTGAGAGTGTGTTCATTTTACCTAAAACCCCAGTGAAGTCTAAATTTTAACATTTCATTGCAGAGGACTAACTGTATTAAAATGATGGTGTCTTCATCCAACTTAACTGTGTTTAAGGCCCATTTCCCTGTTCACTATGTAATATTGAGTCACTTTTGTCCTTTTGTAAAATGAAAATCGTACTACTTTGCTCCCAAATTAAGGATCTGGATCCATTGATCTTGCCTAATTGTTTTCAGATACAGAATCTGTAATCTTGCTTAAATTTAGGCTTATACGGGGAAAAGATACGAGCTTTAGAGCCAGACAAAGATGCATTGAAACCTGGCTCTATCACTTAATGTTTTGTAGCCTTGGACTAATTAGGGGACCTTTCTGAATCTTAGTTTTCACATCTGCAAAATAGGAATGTTCGAATGTGTGCTTTGGGACTGTTAGAAGGATTCAAGGTAAGCTAATAAAGAGCCTGGCTTTTGGGAGGGGCCCAGTGACAGTGGGTGTTGATGCTCTGAAAATTCTACCTATATAGACCAGTGGAGTCGTACCTTCCGCACCAAAGACAGTGTATGAACACATCATTGGGTTTTGGAAAATCAAAATGAATGTAACCTAGAGCTTTGCATATTAGAAAAATATTTGAAAAGATATACAACAAGCAAATTTATTTTAAAAAGATATACAACAAAATGGTAACTGTATTAATAGCTTGGTAATAGAAAATCAAGCATATTTTGGTTACATTTTCTAACTTTTTATGATGCGTATGTCTACTTTTGTAGGAATAAAAAGTTATTTTTTTATTTAAAACATCATTTACGTTAAAAAAAAAAAAATACAGTGGGCTAGGTGCGGTAGCTCACACCTATAATCCCAGCACTTTGTTAGGCTGAGGCAGGAGGGTCATTTAAAGCCAGGAGTTCAAGACCTGGCTGGGCAACATAGTGAGACCTCATCTCTACAAAAAATAAATAAATTTAAAAAAACAAAGTAATTGTACTATGTTAACATATGTGTTCTCTGAATGGGTGATTTCCCTCTTTTTTCCCTACTTTTCCAATTTTCTACAATAAGCATGTTTGTATGAATAATGGAGAAGATAAAAGTGCATTTTTTTTTTTGAGATGGAGTTTCACTCTTGTCGCCCAGGCTGAAGTGCAGTGGCGCCATCTCAGCTCACTGCAACCTCTGCCTCCTAGTTCAAGTGATTCTCCTGCCTCAGCCTCCCAAGTAGCTGGGATTTACAGGCACCCGCCATCACGCCCAGCTAATTTTTGTACTTTTAGTAGAGACAGGGTTTCACCATGTCAGCCAGGCTGGTCTTGAACTCCTGACCTCAAGTGATCCTCCCGCCTTGGCCTCCCAAAGTGCTGGGATTATAGTAATGAGACACCGTGCCCAGCCAAAAGTGCATTTTTCATAGGCATAATCACTACCCCAAATGGAATTTGCAGTACATTAGAACTCACAAAAATATAAATTCTTGGGAATGTGGGAAGATGTTTTAGGACCAATAGATATAATAATAATAATACTAATAATAGGTATTCTTTATTGAGCATTTTCTATATGAGGCTCTATATTTGAACTTTTTCTATGCATTTTCTAATTTAATCCTCACAACAGGTTAATGAGATTGATTTCAGTTGAGGCTTATGATGATGTAAATTACCCAAGGCAGGACTCAGAACTTAAACTTGTGCTTTCAAAGGAAAAAGAAAATGCTCATTATGTTAACAAAGGAAATCTTCACTTATGCTAAGCCGGGGAAATAAAACTTTCCACAGAATTTATGACCAAATTCACATTGGATCAAGTTTTCTCAGCTGTTAGCTATAATATAAACTTAAACTACCACTCCATATTCTAATTTTTTTTTCTAGAATTTCTTTTAATTGGGTAACTTAGGGGGTGAGGGAAGGAATGGGGATGGTTTTAATGGAATATCTTTTTCTTAATTTAGGCTTAAAAGACAGCATAGGAAAAGAAAGGGTAGAGGTAACATGAAGGGAGAGGTTTGTTGAGTGGAAATGGGTGGTGATACTGGAAGCTGGTTTTGTGCACTCCAAGTCTGGAGGAAATGGGTAAGTAAATCTGCTCCCCTTCTATAATGGGTAATGAGCTTGGTGACTGTCTTCCTTTTAGCCTCTGGTTCCCAGATTAGGAAAAGATGTTAGATTAGAGTTGAAGGAAATTTCATATATGAGTATTCATAATGATTAACCCTTTCTTTCCTAAGCATTTCCATATTCACATCTCATAAGTTGCCTTATGTCCTGGGCTTTAATAGGTTGGTTTTATCCTGTCTCTTAAGTGCACTTACTCATACGGTACCCTTCTGGAAGTTTGATATTTATTTTAAAAATTATTTCTGTGAGCCGTTTGGGAGGAAGGCAGGTAGTAGCCTGGCTTATTCATTTTTATATAAAAGCAACTAGCAGGCTGGGTGTGGTGGCTCACTCCTGTAATTCCCCCACCTTGTGGGGCCAGGGTGGGAGGATCGCTTCTCCCCAGGAGTTCAAGACCCACCTTGGCAACATAGTGAGGCCTCATTTCCACTAAAAATAAAAAAACTTAGCCACATGTGATGGCATGCATCTATAGTCCCAGTTACTCGGGAGGCTGAAGAGGGAGGATGGCTTGAGCCCAGAAAGTCGAAATTAAAGTGAGCTATGATTGCACCACTGCACCTCAGCCTGAGTGACAGAGCGAGACCCTGTCTCAAAAAGCAACTAGCAAAAAAAGAGCAACTAGCATGAGTCATATTGTTGGCATTTGATACATTTTTGTTGAACCAGTGGATGAGTTCTTATTGCAGGCAAGGAAACTTTTCCTAGGGTTGGAGTTGGCCTGATAAAAGCACAGGTTGCTCTGGGAGATGGGACATTCTGGGCAGGAATGGGCTTGGGGGGATTTGACCCCTGGATGCTATGTAGGACTAAGTGATGTTTAAGGCTTGTTGTAAGTGTGAGATTCTGTAATTCTGTTTCTCTAGCATATGCCCAAAGGGAAGAGATGTGAAAAGCTAATTGGAACTGCAGATTGTCCTGGAAAGCCTTTGTTAGCAAAAGTGATGAACAGGTTTTGTATCAGCACTGAGAGCAGAAGGGCTTTCCCCCAGTTTCTGGAGTCAGCATCAACAGTGCTCATCCTGAGAAACAGTTCCAGTAAGCCTGGACTTCAGATCATCTTCCAGATTTAGACTGAGCCCCAGGAAGGGAATGGTGAGGAGGAGAAACTGTTCTAGTATTTTCAGTGCTAGGAAACTAGTGTGAGAAGTTTTAGAGTAAGTCAATTCATTGGCATCCAAGTTACAAATACATTTACTAAAGAGCCAGGGAATAATGTGACTCACTAAATATGTTACCTTAAATTATTTTAATTGGTCTCCACACACCATTTACATTGCTGCCACATTCATGAGATCCTATACTTATTATTGATGTGAATTTTGTTCCTCTTATATTTATGACAATTAAAGAAGGTATTTTGTCCAATAAGCTTAGAATTTCTGTACATCAGAAGTTACAAAATGGTAGACCATAGGTAAAATCTGGCACAAGAATGTGCTTTGTTTGGCTGTACAGTATTTTGTTTTAATTAGTTACTGATATTTAACATTTTGGAGATTTTACCCAAAAATCCAGATTTCTGGCTTCTCTCTCAGAAAACAAAAATACTAGATTTGGCATAACTGCATCATACCTCCTACACAGCAGCCATTATCTGGAGCTTGGTGGCTAGATGAAGCATTTGCCCCTATGTAACCATGGTCGTTACCATCTCTTGTTACTGTACACCCTGCCTGCATCTCTCATTTGGGGGGGGCTGTCTGGCCTGTGAGGGCATTGGAGTTTGTGACTCCTGCTCCATATGTAAGGCTCACAGGCAGGTCTTAAGTCTGTAAGTGGCTACCGTTTCAACCCTGTGAGGACTGCTGAACAATGTGAAGTGTTTCATTGGATTTGGGCAGAGTGTTTTGTCTTCAGGATAATCCTGGCCAGTCAACTCTGCAACCAGAGGGAAGAAGAAAAAATGTATTCATCCTGTGCTGCGCTGTTGGCATTCAGGAGAGCCCTAGTCTAGGAGACGGGGCCTGAAGTGCCCTGCAGACTGCTCGGTTGCCTCCGCTCATGGTTACTTGGCACCTGTGCTTGGGGAAGCGTCCAATGGAGTGGCAGAGGCTCAATGCCATCCATTCAGACAGCTTTCTGAATGCCGGCAGCCAAGAGAACATCAGCTGTGCCTGTGAGTAGTGTGGGTCCCCGCCAGAAACATCTGAACTTCAAAGGGAAAAAAATCGTAATGTGGGTTGGTGTGGAAAGCTCTGGTCTTCCTGAATTTTGCTCGTTTTTACAGAGAAGGAAGACAGTGTGAAGCATTCTGACAGACTCCACCTGTTTTTAGGTGCCAAGATAATTAAGCTAGAGTAGTTGCATTTAAAACCTAACCATGAAAATAAAATGAATACAAAGAATTTCTGTTTGGTGTCAGAGCTACCTTAGAATTAGGGAACTGTGAAAGAAGATGTTGGATGAATCTTGAAAGGGTGGCTCTGTAGGCTCAGACTCAGACCACGCCACACCGGTTGCAGTCAAGAGATCTTTATTGGAGGAGTCCGAGGGAGAGCCGAAGCGGAAGAAGAAAGAGAGAGAGAGCTCTGCGGCCTCCGTCTTTCATGCCCGGGGACGTTACGTGGGGGTTGCTGGTTGGCTGAGGGGCTGGGCCTAGGCCGAGGCGGGAAGGCGTGACCTCTGGTTGGCTCCTTTTTGGCGGGCCTGTGTTGGGGAGGAAGAAGAACCTGGAACCAGCGCCATTAGGGTGCTCCTGTTACCTAACATTCCTCCCTTTTTTGTTTCTTAAGAAGTGGGGAGATGGGCGTTGCCGTTCGTCTGGTTACTTCCTGCTGAACGGGGGTGTCGTGGGGAGGGGTATGGGAGGACTGCAGGGGCACAGCAGGAGCAGGAGGCTAAGTAGTAGGGCGCTGTATATGAAGACCTCTTCGGCCTTGAAATCCATGAAGGTTCCTTGAAGGTATAAGTCATCTAGGGCTGAGAGCCAGCCGAAGGGTAGGGAGGGGTTAGGGATGAGCCAGGAGTTGTGGCGGAGGGTCTGGAGAAGCTGCATGAAGCGGGTTGTCTGGGGTCTGCGTGGCTTGGCTGCTAAAGTATGTGACATCCTTTTGGTGGCTAATCCTATTCGGTGGCTAAAAGCTGGTACTATCTAATGAGAAGCTGGTTAAAAGTTTGGTTAGAAATGGAGGAAATCTGCTGCCGCATGAATCTGACAAGAAGGTTACAAATGCAGGGCCCAAAGGCGAGTAACGGCAAGATGGCTGCCACGGGATCTAGAAAGGGAAGAAGCCATGTTGCCTAACTCCAGAGGTAGGTATAAGAATTTGAGATGCGTTGTCTGATCTCAGAAGCTTTTTCCTGTAAACGCCAGGCAGCATCTCGTACTATCCCTGACTGGTTAGTGTAAAAACAACACTCTTCCCCTAAGAAGGTGCAGAGTCCTCCTTTCTCAGCAGTGAGGAGGTCTAGGCCTCGGCGGTTTTGGAGAGTCTCTGCTGCTAAAGAGTCTATTTGGGATTGTAAAGTAAGAATAGATTTCGTTATTTCTTGCAAACTGTCTGAGAAATCCTTTGGGAGTGTGTGGTAGTAGGATAATGAAGTTGATAAACCAGCTATTCGGGTTCCTGTAGCAGTGGCCATTCCTAACCCTGTAAGTAGGGGTATCCGTTGTATGGCTCTCTGCTGACAGACTTGAGCTTTGAGGGGAACTGATAAGGTCTGATTTCCTGGGGCAATATTAATGTGGGGGCTTAGAAAAACTAAGGTGCAGGTGCCTGCCCAGTTAGTGGGGAGGCAGATATAGGTCGACATTCCACATAATAAGAATATGCCTTGGCTGGGTAGACAGAACTCGTTATGTATGTTAAAAAGGTGTGTGAGTTTGTTGTTTTCATTTTCCCATACTCCTAGTGTACTTGCTAAGGTAGCTCCAGTGAGCGGCTGGAAAGGGGTGTTGGGAGCAAACTGAGTGGCTCCCTGTGTTTTATTTTCCCATTGGAGAAAAAAACGTTTTGTATCTACTAGGAGCCATTCGAGAGAGCGATTGAAAGAGGGGATGAGAAGGCACTCACTAGTGGTGGGGGCGCTGCTGCAGGGAGTCCAGGGGTGAATGGTCACGCGAGTATGTCTGCCATCACAGAACCTGGACTGTTTGTTGAGCAGGGAGGAGGTGATGATTTTGGGGGGCCCAGAGAAGCGGACAAGCTGTTTGAATGGAGCTGTTTGGGTGACTCGAAAGTTACTATGATCAATTGGGGCCTGAAGTTGTAGGGTCTAATTACACTGATGTGGTGGTAGGTGCCCTGGAGGCAGGCAAGATGACAGGTTGCATTGTATGCATAAAGGGGCTTGGAAAGTTAAAATAGTATTTGTGGTCACAGGGCCATGTATGGGCTTTTCATTGCTTGTGTAATAGGTGAGGTTGGAAATGTAAGAACGTAAAAGTTGGGTTGCACGTCCTGTTATGGTATCTTTGGTCCTATCAGATATGGGGAAGTCGGCTAATGACTGCATGTTTAGAAGTTGGAAAGGGTCTTTTCCTTCATAACGAGGGTGGTAGGTCAAGTTGGTGAAGACCCAGTTTTTTGCAGGAGTGGGAGTGGCAACATAGCTAGAGGTTGATAGAGAGATACACGGCCAACAGTCATTTGCCAGGGAAGGATTGGACTGGTTTAACAGAGTGTGAGTTAAGTTGAGAGTCTTGTAGAGGTAATTAGGAGCTAGTGAAAGGGGAGGGGTGGTTGTATGAGGTATCCAAGGAAGTAGGAGGAATACATAGGCAAAGAGCAAATAGGAAGGTAAAGAGGGTGCTCTGGAAAACGAGATCATTTTATCTAGTCTGAGTTCTTTCACTTATCTTTTTTAAGGAGGAAGCGGTCGTTCCTCAGGATCAGTGGTAGGAAGGAGCCTTTTTAGTCTGGGATGTTTCTTTCCGAAATAGGAGGTGCAAGTCCTCCAATTGTTCACAGGTGTCTTGGGATTCCTGAGCTGATGATCCTGCAGGTTCCTCAGGGGATGTCCAAAGTTTAACTCGGGTGTGGTGAATAACTTATGGGAAAAGAGGTGGCCTGAGAAAGAACATGATAAAGGCGGAGTAGTCGTTGGACGTATGGTCTGGCCTTCTACCCCGACTATGGGAGGGCCAGAGGTGGAGACAGCGCCCCAAAATTCCCGCGAAACCGAGAAGGTAGCTCTGGTGTCGAGAAGGAAAGTTACGAGGCGCCCATCTACCGTGAGAGGCACCCTGGGCTCCTGTGTGGGGATAGTGTGCGTCGGGGGAAGAGTCCCAGGGCCCTGTCAGTCGTCAATGGCCAGTCCCAAGAGATCGGGGGTAGGGTTGGGGTCTGGCCCAACCCCGCTCCGGGAGGTTGGGGCAGTCGACGGCCCAGTGACCGAGCTGGGGGCATTTTGGACATGGCTTGTGTGGAGGCCTGGGATTAGGGCACTCACGAACCCAATGCCCTTCTTTGCCGCACTTGAAGCAGGGTCCAGGGGGCTGACGGTGGGCAAATAGTGGCTTACGGTCGCCAGTGTCTATAGCTGGCCGAGTAGGGGCTCGGAGAGCTTGAGCCAGCATTTGACACTTTTGCCTCCTCGCCTGCTCATCACGGTTATGGTACACCTTGAACGCGGTGGCCAAAATCTCGGTCTGCAGGGTGAAGGGGCCTCTGTCTAGCTTCTTTAATTTGGCTCTAATGTCTGGGAAGCTTTGCGCAAAAAAATGGGACATGAGAAGCTGCCTGCCATCGGGGGCTTCTGGGTCTATGTTAGTGTATTGTTGAAGGGCCTGTGTAAGGCGGTCGAGAAAGGCGGAGGGGTTTTCATGTTTCTCTTGTACGATTTCGTGAAGTTTTTCAAAGTTGACTGCCTTTTGGGCTGCCCTGCGGAGGCCAGGTGCTAGGCAGGTGGTGAAGTGGTCTCGAGCAGCGACGCCATTTGGGGAGTTGTAATCCCAGTTGGGGTCTTGCTCAGGGATGGCCTGCGCCGCTATGGGTAGGGCTGGGGTAGTCTGGTGAACTTGGTCTGCATAAGTGCGGGCTTGCTCCTAGACCTGCCTGCGCTTCTTGAGAAGGAGGGTGTTAGAGAAATTTTGATATAAGAGGTGGAGTTAGAAGTGTAAGAGCCTAAGCGTTTATAAGTTAGCCATAGAGAAGGGAACATGGACACGAACAATGCCTTCTGCCCCTGCAACTTCTCTAAGAGGGGCGAGGACTGAAAGGTGTGATCTGGAACGAGTGGTGGGAGGGCTGAGCGGCGGAGGGGAGGGAGCTGGAGAGGTTGTGGAGGAAGGGGAAAGAAGAGAGAGGTTGGGGGAAGTGGTAAGGGGCGGGGCCGCCGCTGGCGGGGCGGTGGCCGGAGGGTGGGGCTGAGGGTGGTGATATGGAGTCAGGATCGGAGGGAGAGGTTAGCAGTTTGAGGGCAGCGATAAGATGTTGAGGTTTACCCGGAGGGCCGTGGGCATAGGGGATCTCTTCCCATTTTCCTGTTCGCTCACAATATCCAGAGGCCTATAAGTGGGCCATTTATTTTGGTTATTTAAGGGGTATGTAGGTGTTTTGGTTTGAGGTCGATTGCTAGGCCTAGGGCTGACAGATTATTTAAGAGGCACTGTAGGGGAGAGTCGGCCGGCAGGGATGCGGAGCCTCCTATTGTGGGGCTACGAGAGGATATGCAGTGAGGGCTAAGTAGGGCGTCCCCTAATAGCCGAACACTGCGACGTGACTCAGCTTCCGGTTCCGTCGTCACCAAAGCGGAAGGACTGAGGGGCCGACTATGGCCGAGGGCCGTGGGCCACCTGGTACCAGGATTTTCGGAGCAAGAAAGGGAAGGGACCTAGGCCGGAGACGCGAGGAGGAGAGGGAGAAAACTCCGTTCCCTGCAGGCCGAGGCGGAAGTGAATGATAGGGGCCTACCACTGCCGTAGGGGCATCGGGCAAAATGTGTCCGTCACGGGAGCGGCTACGGTCTGGCGATTTGCCCGAGAGGTAGGCCTGGGAGGGGAAAACTTACCGAGATGAGGCCGGTGGTGGGCGAAGAGCTCGGGGAACAGGAAAATGGGCGAAGACTGACCGGGGCCTGGTCTGAGCCTGAGAGGGATTGGGGTCCCACCAAAGGCGGGGAGTCCCAATCCGAGTCACGGCACCAATGAAAGGGTGACTCTGTAGGCTCAGACTCAGACCACGCCACACCGGTTGCAGTCAAGAGATCTTTATTGGAGGAGTTCGAGGGAGAGGCGAAGCGGAAGGGAAGACAGAGAGAGAGCTCTGCGGCCTCCGTCTTTCATGCCCGGGGACATTATGTGGGGGTTGCTGGTTGGCTGAGGGGCTGGGCCTAGGCCGAGGCGGGAAGACGTGACCTCTGGTTGGCTCCTTTTTGGCGGGGCCTGTGTTGGGGAGGAAGAAGAACCTGGAACCAGCGCCATTAGGGTGCTCCTGTTACCTAACAAATCTGATGGCAGATTTCATTAAAAGTGAAGTTACATATTCATGACTGATTTTGATTGCACCAATTTCTAAGGTCTTAAAGTGGTGGGGGTGGGGAGGTCTTATAACCGAATAACCTACTCTTTCGTTCTAAAAGAAAAAGAAATCGTGCTTTCGTTTTGACTTGAAATTTTATTCTCATGCTGGCCCAAGACTAAAGTCTGATACCTGGAATGTATTAGCAGCAAAATGTACTGCGTAAAAATCTAAAACATCGGCCTGTAATCCCAGCACTTTGGGAGGCCAAGGCAGGCGGATCACGAGGTCAAGAGATCGAGACCATCCTGGCTAACACGGTGAAACCCCGTCTCTACTAAAAATACAAAAAAATTAGCCGGGCGTGGTTGTGGGCACCTGTAGTCCCAGCTACTCGGGACTATAGGAGAATGGCGTGAACCCGGGAGGCAGAGCTTGCAGTGAGCCGAGATCGCACCACTGCACTCCAGCCTGGGCGACAGAGTGAGACTCCATCTCAAAAAAAAAAAAAAAACTAAACTAAACTAAAAAATCTATGATCCTGAAGACAAGCATGTGCAGACCAAAACTCTCTTGAAATCCCACTAGAGCCATGTTTCCATATGTGATTTGGTGACTTCCTGAAGACCTTCATCATTTATTTTACATTTGATTCATTTTCTACCATGCTGCCCTTCCTCACATGTCCCTCCTGACTTTCTCCTCTTTTAAATTTCTCTTACTCTCCTTGAGCTATGCTTCCCTTATCCTTTTCCTGCTCCCACCTTCCCTCTTTCCCCAGACCATCAGTCCAGGGTCTTCTGTTTTCATCTCTTTACTACTTCCGCCTCTTTTCCAAGACACAGGGAAATTTAACAGAGAAGAGTGTACTGTGTGGGCAGAAAGCTGGGGAGGAGAGTTTAAATTAAAAGGCAACATTTACATTGTAGATGTGTAATTAGGGGGAGAGGTGGTGAGAGCTATCTGGTGCTGGGGATTTGGATGGAGGAGGACAGTATTTCTCCAGCAGTGCACTAAGAGCTATTTATGCATCTGATCATGTTTAAAAATGAAACTCTTCCAGATAAGAACAGATGTAAAAGAGTGGGTGTGGCAGAGGCAATATTGCTAATCATATTTGAGACCTTACAAAAAGCTTATAGAGAAGTAGAGATATGAGATTAGAAAATGTTAACATTTTCATCATAGTATTTCTGCAATGCTGCTTTGTTGTAATGTTTAATGATATATTTTTAAAGAAGTGTAACTTTTCAAAGTAGTTTGCAAGTTGAATAGACCATAAAACAAATAAGAAAAGCAGGTTAGTGTTTAGAATAATTGTAATTTTAAGCCACTTTCATTCAAAATTTAAATCTAATTATATTCAAAGGCAACTCGGATTGCATTATGGTACTCACAAATCCTTCCATTCCATATCCTTGAACATAGCTGGAACTGCCCCCTCCCTTATCAAAATTAACACAAAACAATGTTAAAAATCTGTTGTTCCCTATTTGGCAGGAAATGGCACTTCCTGATAATTACATTAGTTAGAACATAAATCTACAGCTATCTTTTCTAAATGTGCATAATTTGCATTTGTTATTAACTTGTTAACTAAGTTGAAGCATATCCTGTAACAAGTGAATGAAGAGCTGAATCAAGATAGCATCCCATATCATTTTAGAATGTTTACTTTAAAATGCCCTAATAATTAGCCCAGCCTCTGCCTACCTAACCACCCTGCAATACAAAGCAAACTGCCATCCTTGTAACACCCTGAGCTCTCTAGACACTCTCAGCCACTCCTTTTGTCCATAGTACCCTTTCGGAGCCCACCCACAACTTGCCAAATTTCTGCTTTGCTGGTAGCTCCAGTGTCACTCCAGAGCCTTCCCTGATTTACCTGGGCAGAATTTATTGTTCCTGCCTATGTGTTCTCATAGTACTTTCTTCATGCTTCCATGATAGGGCTTATTACCTTGCATTGTAAATTATGAAATTATACAGCTAATAGTTACATGTTTTCCTGTCTGTAGACCAGGAGGTAACCTAGGAGGCCCCAAGGTCAAGAAATAATGGATTTTTTATATCTCCAGAGCCCACTACCTGGAAGATCCTCAGTAATGTTTGTCAGATGAGTAACATAAGCATTTTTATATTTACTTGTTCCTTGTTGACTAGACATTGTTTAATGAACATTGTTGAATTCAGTTTTTTTCAGATTATGCAGGTAAAAGCTGGATGTTTGTGCAGGACTAGAAGTATACTTTTATTATAGAGTTTGGCTCATATCTGAGGATGAAATAGAAAACTTTTAACACAGGTGTCTGTCACATTGGACATTTTCTTTGGTACTTGAAGAGATAAAATAATGAAGAAGAGAATTAACATATCTGACATTTTAAAGCTAGTTAATGGTCAGTACTTGCTAAGGCCTGAAAAATCTTAAAAGGTGTGTGTGGGTATAGGGTTTGTGTGTGTGTGTGTGTGTGTGTGTGTGTGTGATCTTTTTTTTAGCTGAAAAAATAATTGCCATCTCTTTAAGGATGTTGTAGCCTACAACTTGAAAGGCTCTTATTTTATGATTTAGAATTGCGGCTTTCAGTTGTAAAATGGATGTTGAGGAAGCATGGGTAATGAGACTATTCTCTGGCTTCCTTTTTTCAGCTCCTGATCCAGAGTCCAGGTAGTCCATGTGGACCAGAGGTGGTTGGAGCTCTCATTTATTGAAATGTAGTTAAATCAAAATAAGAAAGTTGCCAATAGAAATCCAATCAAAGTCTCTTATAGAAAGCTGGGCATTATGGCTCATGCCTGTAATCCCAGCACTTTGGGAGGCCGAGGTGGGAGGATTGCTTGAGCCCAGGAGTTAGAGACAAGCCTGGGCAACAGAGCAAGACCTTGTCTCGATTTTTCTTAAAATGTCTTTAATAGAGGTATAAAGAAAATTAAGTGAAATGATTAGTGTTTCCTTTGTCACTGTTTTAGATTAAGGTATTCTCTTGTGGTAGAAGTAGATAAATAAAATATACTTTTATTTCAGAGATGTTTAGAACATTATGATATTCAATGGATCTAACTGGAATTCTTTTCCACTGCTGACCAAATAAGATACTGTTTATAGGAGAAACCTTATAGGGTTGGAGGCCATAAGGAGCAAAGAATAAAAAAGAAGTCGTAATGCAGTGGTGAATTGCAGGGAGTGGAGAAGGCAAACCATTTTTTTGAATTAGCAAAATTTGGTCCTAAGTCGATAGCATTTTGATAACTTAGTATACTTATTGAAACAGACGTACACCAGAGATAGTTGTTGAGTACCTACTATGTGTTCTGTGGAAATTTAGAAACATGTTATTTGTATTCAAGGATCTTATAATACATTATAGTTCAAAACTTTATGTTAATTAGAATATAATAGCAATAGTACAATAATGATCTAAAACAAAAGCAGTTGGCCTAAATACATAGTTTCTTAGAAAGTCATGACATTCAGGAAATACTAGGAAATTAGTTTTAGGCATTTAGCTAGTTTTTTAAAAAAAATTTGAATTTTGGAGAGTTCTTTTGGCTTTAAGTAAATGATAGAAGGCCAGGTGTGCTGGCTCATGCCTGTAATCCCAGCACTTGGGAGGCCGAGGTGGGCGGATCACCTGAGATCAGGAGCTCGAGACCAGCCTGGCCAACATGACAAACCCTGTCTCTACTAAAAATACAAAAATTAGCCGGGCGTGGTGGCAGGCGCCTGTAATCCCAGCTACTCGGGAGGCTGAGGCAGGGAGAATTGCTTGAACCCGGGAGGCGGAGGTTACAGTGAGCCAAGATTGTGCTACTGCATTCCAGCCTGGGTGACAGAGCGAGGCTCCGTCTCACAAGAGAAAAAAAGTAAATGATAGAAATGACACTAGACCCTTGGCACCTAAACTGTTATTTGCTGCATCAACTCTCATTGGATTAATAGTTATACATTCTAATATATTCTAAACATTCTAATAGACCATCTAGAAGCACAGGCCTGGGTCACTTTAGCTTGCTTTGCATAATTACATACTATGTATAATTGCTGAACATTGTAAGTTTGCATCGTAGTCTCTGGAGTCAGACAAACCTGAATGGGAATCCAAGTTCTGGTATTTATTAATTATCATACTTTGAACAAAATACTTATGCACTCTCTGCTTAAATTTTATCATCTCTGTAATGGAGGCACCACATAATAGGATTGCTGTAAGAATTAAATGAGATAAACTGTATGAAGTACTTACCACAGAACCTGAAAACATCATAGGAAATCAATAAATATTCTTTTATTAGATATAAATGTTAAATTGCTTAAAAGTCTAAATTGTTTTCTAGTAGACACTTTAAAATTGGAATTATTGCAATAAGAGAAATAGCTTTAATTTGAAAAAGGCTCAATTTGCAATTAACTCAGTACTCAGTGCAAAAGATTTAAACTAGTTTAAAAGTTTTTCATATTTTTTTCTTTTTTCCTTTCCAGTATTTTCCCAAAAAAGTTTTCCATTTTTAAAACTTACTCAGAGAAAAACATGTGTAAACTTTGATATATATTCCATGAAACTTCATGTTGAATTGTATCAGGAAAGAATGTCAGTGTTTGGCAAATGCCTTGAACCTTTGTCAGTAACACAGTTATTCCAAATGCTTTCCAGGAACACAGTCATTCCAAAATGTAAATCTTTGTACTCTCTGTAAATCAATAATGCCCACACACTGTCTTTCTGTAGTAGTAAAAATCAGTCTACTACTAAGGTCTGAAATGTCCTTGCTTCATTATGGGGACGTTAATGAAACCCTGCCTCCTGTGCATTTTAAATAAAAGTACAATAGTGGACCATTCAGATTTGCACTTCCTTAAACTGCCCTTTCCTACAGTGTTGTTAAACTGCAATCATTGAACACTCTAATTTATTGCCTTTTATCCTGGCTAGCTTTCATATGAAAAAAAAGTGCAAGTTTGTTTTCCATACTTTATCTAAAAATGTTATGTAGGCCAAAATATAATATTTGGCTTTCAAAAGCTATGAAAAACTGACAGTTATGTAGTAAGCTTTTATTTTAAAATAATATTGAGGTTAACATCATTTCACATGAAGGTATTGTAATGAAGACTTAGAACAATGAATACAGCCTCTATGTGTCAGAAATTTTTTGAAATTTACTTTCACATCTGAAGTAATGAGGATTAACTGTACTGAGAAGACACTTCCTTAGTTTCTTTTAATTTTTATTTATTTTTTTCTTCTGGTCTTACTTTAATACAAAAAAGGATTTTATTATAATTCTGTTACCCCCTAGATACGCTAATCACCTCTAGAGTTCTAAGATGAGCCTGTGATTTTGAGCTTGGAATGAAAGCAACTTGATTTTATATTATGTTCGTTGTACTATTTTGTTTGCTTAAATTGCTGGTGATACCATAATTCTAAAGTAGAAAAAGACCTTAGGGAGTCATATTTTCCTTAAGACAGTGACCTGGAAAGTTACATTTGGTTCAGCCACCCTAAACTTCCTAGAAAATAACTCTTCTGGACTAGGGTATCAAGAATATCATTTTGAGTTTATTTAAGGCATGACATTTCCATTCCCCACATTTATGCAGCCTCCCAAATCCTACATGTCCAGAGCCAACCCCCCTGAAGCTATCTGTGGCGATGACCCCCAAGTGGCCAGTGATCTTTCCTTCCTGAATGTCCCTTAGACTAAGTAGTCTGCACCATCATATCTAGAACTTGTATTTTTCTTTTTTTCATTATACATTTAATAATTGGCCAGCACAGCACTTTACATAATGATAAAGTATTTTCTTATTTCATCTGATTGAAACCTTCCATCACCTTTGGAAGAGAAATATGGCAGTTATTAAGGACCACTTCGCAGTTAAGGAAACATGAGCTCCAAAGAAATCGTCCCTTCTCCAATGTCACACCTCCTCTGACTAGACACAGTGTTCAGACACTCCTTATTCTGTACTATATTTGCCTTGGGCATAGGTTTTGCCTTCTGATTAAGCCTGTCAAGTCCTCAAGGACCCGTTCTGATAGGAACTCCACATTGCAGACTCCACTTACAACAAATTCAGTTGCTAATTCCCTCATATCCTAGAGGAGAGCTGTCCAAAAGTCATATTGGTCATTTTAGATTTTTTAGGAGTTACATTTTAAAAAGTAAAAGGAAACCATTGAGTAGGTGAAATTAATTTTAACATATTTTATATAATACAATATATCCAAAATTTTATGATTGTAACATGAATTAATATACAGATGATTGAGACATTTTACATTCTTTTTTTTCTCATAAGATTTCAGAATTTTGTGTGTGTTTTACACTCACAGCACACTTCTCTTCAGCCTAGCCATGTTGCAAGTGCTCAGTGACACTTGTGGCTACATACTGGGCAGCACAGTGCTTAAGATTTCTCCGCAATGTAGCTGCAAATCAGCTTCTACTCCTTGATAACAGATTAAATGGAAATAATCATTAGTTCCACACCAGAAGACAGAAATGAGTGATTCATAAATAATTAAAATAATAAGAGGCTTAGGGGAAAATATGGATACCATTCATTCTTGTGAGGGTTTTTGTTGCTTTTATTAATTTGTTTTGCCCTGTGATTCCTCATTCAAATGGGGGAACCATACAACTTACAAAGAAAACTCTATTTCATAAGGTGTAGGATGCTTAGCATTGCATTTATTATTCATTTGTATTCTCTTCTGAACTGTAAGTCTGATTATAAATCTTCCTTGTTTAAAATTGTTCAATTTTTGCCCACTGATGCTTCTAAGCATCCTCCATTGAGGTCGTGCTAGACCAACAAGATCCAAATATCCAGCCTAAACACAGGTATTTTTAGTAAGGACGCCAGGTGGTTTTTATCATCAAGCCAATTTGCAAAGCTGACCTGTGAAATAAAATCTGACTCCTTAGCATGCCACATGGAGTCCTTTCCAACCTAGTCTGTCACTAGACCTCCTACCCATCCAAAATTCAATTTCAGCAACAGAGAAGTACTTGTTATAACCCTCCTTCTCTCCTACTTCCTTCAGCCAAATTCCTGGTAAGTCAATCTCAGGGTCACCTCTTTGTGCCCTTGCCTTCTTGCCCAGCCATGGATATGTCTGCCCCAGACTCCGACTGCATCTTGACATTCTTACCTTGAGGCTGTGAAAGTCACCCCCTCTCATTATCTGTCTGTGTTGCCTCTGCTTCCTCGCTGAGAATGGGACTCATGACTTTCAGTCTATCTTTTGTGGCCACGAATAAGGAGTCTGGCACAAGGAAATATTCAATAAATATTTGTTAATGAAAGCTTGCTGGTGCTAGTAATAATAACATGTCCATGTGTTTCATAGTGGTTTACAGATTGCAGCATGCTTTTCACTTATATCATCTCATTTAATTCTCAGCACAGCCTTGTGAGGTGGGAAGTATTATTTTATAAAATGAAATTCCGAGAGGTTGAGAGACTTGCCACATGTCACATGACTTGTATTAGGTGACACTGTAACTCCAATCTGGGTCCATCCTAACCTAGTCTGGGTCCTTTCTGACCTAGTCTGTGACTAGATCTCCTACCCATCCAGAATTCAATTTGGTAAATTGAATTAAGTAGCATACATCCTGACGCTTCCTAATTTATGTGCAGAGTATAAGAGAAGCATAAATCTTGGGTTCAGATTTCTAGTGAAGTGGAGAAATTGCCTTTGTTTATTCAGTTCATTCACTTAAAAAAAGAACTCACTTTTACGGAATTTTTGCCTGCTCCAAATTTTTAGCCTAAAAAAGCTTATTATGCAAAATTTGCACCTGGTGTTTAGTTACTCAACAGTCACCAGGTTGTATAAATATTCACATGAGCAGTGAGCATGGGAATAATCAATAGAGCCCATTAGCATCTCATTATGTTGCTCTGAAAGACATTTCAGTGGCTCTCCTCTGTCATTTAGGAAAATCCCTTCTGTCCTTTGGATAGAGGTAATAATACATCTTAAGAGAATGTAGACCCTTTTGGTATCATAAGGAAATTCTGACCAAATGAGAATGTGAAATAACAGAGATGATTTGTGATACTTTAGAAATGTTATTATATTATTTGCTAGATGATCATGAGTATCACACCAG
The DNA here is from genome assembly GCF_006542625.1 of Nomascus leucogenys. NCBI lineage: Eukaryota > Metazoa > Chordata > Mammalia > Primates > Hylobatidae > Nomascus > Nomascus leucogenys. Next base: position 47,591,461 of record NC_044391.1, on the reverse strand, counting down.
TGTATCAATTTTATGTCCTGGTCATAGTCATTCAGTAATATATTAGAGAAACAGCCCAGTGTGGATCAGTCTTTCTGTGAAATATGTATCAGTTTGTGGCTTCACACAAATTTATTTTAAGAGTTAGGGCTTCCCTTTCTGAGAGCAATAGCAAGACATTCCTTCATTTTCTCTGTTTCCAGGCAATTCCATTTTATTTGGCAAGTGTTAGTCAGCAGATTTTTATAGCTTAGAGGAATCATTTTTTCTTTCTTTTTAACAAATTAATTGCAGCAGTTTGAAAAGCACACTCATTTTGTGCATTGTTCTTGTTGGATTATCAGTATTGATTCATTCCGTAGTGATGCTCTGGTAGAAAAGAAATGAAATAATAGTCATTTAAAAAAAAACCAGTAAATTTTAGCCTCCATTAAAACAGCCATTATGATTATTTAGTAGGTCTTGACCTAGATTTAAATAATGACTGCTTACAGCCTCCTCAGAGATCACATTTTTCTGCCTAAAAGAGGTTGTGCTGTTTTATGCAGTTATGGGGCATTCATGGTGAAAAGCCTTTCCTAATATTCTATTAGGTAAATCTTTTCTATGCCATTAAGTGCCTTTGGGCTAATGAAATCCTTTTAAAGTGCTTGTCCCCATATTGGACATTTGACAGAAAGTACCAAAAAGTACTGGGTGTGGAAATAGGAGTTTGTTGCTATTACTGTTATCATCATTATCAGAAATGTATCAACAACCAACATTTCATGGAATTGTGATATAGCTATCTTTCTGTGTATATAACAGCTGTGATATATTTCACGTATCACACGATTTATCATTTCAAGAGTACAATTCAGTGGCTTTTGGCATATTCCAGGTTTTGCGACCAGAGCCACAATCAATTTTTGATCGTTTCTATTACCCTATAAAGAAACTTCACACCCCTTAGCAGCCAGTTTTCCCCAACCCTCCCAACTCTAGGCAACCCCTAATCTACTTTCTGTCTCTATAGATTAGTCTATTCTGGACCTTTCATAGGAATGAAATTATAGACTGTGGTTTTTTGTGAGTGGTTTCACTCACTAAAGTTATGTTTTCAAGGTTCATCCATGTTGTAAATAAGTACTTCATTCCTTTTTATGGCTAAACAGTATTGTGTTGTGTGGCTATATCACATTTTATCTCTTTATTAGTTGATACACATTTGAGCTGTTTTCACCTTTCAGCTATCATGAGCAATGCTGCTATTGCACACATTCACGTGCAAGTTTTTGTGTGGAAATAGATTTTCATTTCTCTGGAATGTATACCTAGGAGCAGAATGGCTGAGTCATATGGTAACTCTAAGCGTAATCTTTTGAAGAACTGCCAGACTGTTTTCCAAAGGGACACTGCATCATTTTACATTTCCACCAGCAATGTGTGAGTTCCAGTTTCTCCACATTGTCTTCCAATACTTTTTTTAAATCTTTTTGATTATAGCCATTCTAGTGAGTGTGAAGTGGCACCCCATTGTGCTTTTGATTTGCGTATCCCTGAAAGCTAATGATATTGAGCAACTTTTCATATGCTACTGGCCATTTGCCATTTGTATATCATCTTGGGAGAAATGTCTATTGAGACCCTTTGACCTTTTTTTTTTTTTTGAGATGGAGTCTCTCTCTATCACCAGGCTGGAGTGCAGTGGCATGATCTTGGCTCAGTGCAACCTCCGCCTGCCAGGTTCAAGCAATTCTCCTGCCTCAGCCTCCTGAGTAGCTGGGACTACAGGTGCACACCACCACGCTCAGCTAATTTTTGTATTTTTAGTAGAGATGGGGTTTCACCATGTTGGCCAGGATGGTCTCGATCTCCTGACCTCATAATCCACCTGCCTCGGCCTCCCAAAGTGCTGGGATTACAGGCATGAGCCACCGCACCCAGCCTGTCCATTTTTAAAATTGAGATTTTGTTTTTATTGTTGAGTTGTAAGAGTTCTTTCTGTATTCTGTATACAAGTTCCTTATCAGACATACGATTTGTGAATATTTTCTCCCATCCTATAGGTTGTCTTTTCACTTTTTGGTGGTTACTGCCATGTATCTTGTAACCTACTTACCCTTCAATGCATTATGTTTTCCACACTCTTACAATCTGAGTCAGTTTCTGCTCCTCTTTCCATAGCTTCCTGTTGAACTTCGTTGTTATGGCAGTGAACAGAGTGTAAATGATTGGTTTAGGATTTGTCTTCCTAACAAGAAGGACCTGTGTCTTACAAACCTTTGTATCTCCAGTGCCTAGGACGCTGCCTAACACAAAATGGAAACTCAATAATTGCTTGTTCACCTAAACTAAAATGAACCTTGACTCTAAAAAAATGATTCAGGTCAATACTAACCTAAAAGAGCCTCTAAAAAGGGGTGGGAGCCTTAATAGACTGTCAAAGAATCTAGGAGTAGGAAGGAAGCTGCAATGTCTTATGCAGAAATAAGGCTCACAGTTTTTCTCAAAATCACCCCTTGCACTTACGCTTTCACCAGTTCCAGCTTTAATGTTCTGTAGTTCCCATGATGACTGGTGCCTCTAGCTGCAGCCGCCTGTGGCCCCATGGCAGGATTCATGCAGTGTGGGGCCCAGTGCACCATGAGCCTCCTTGATTCGTTCTTTTTTGTTTGAGACAGGGTGTCACTCTGTTGTCCGGGCTGGAGTGCCAGTGACATGATCACAGCTCCACTACTGCCTCAAGCTCTAGGGCTCAAGCGATCCTTGCACCTCAGCCTTCTGGGTAGTTGGGATTGCAGGCGTGCACCACCACAACCAGCTAATTTCTAATTTTTTGTGTGGAGATAGGGTCTCCCTATCTTGCCCAGGCTGATTTCAAACGTTTGAGCTCAAGCGATCCACCTGCCTTGGCCTCCCAAAGTGTTGGGATTACATCCATGAGCCAGTCTGCATGGCCCTTTGATCTGTTCTGAGCAGCAGACACAAATTTATGCGACCAATCATTTATTTTACTCTTTAAGGTAAATTCTTAAAATTCTTAAAATTCTTTGGTGCTGTTAAAGGTGAGCACAAATCTAGTGAAGTCATATTAGGATAGCCATGCCATTTGTGCAGGGAGGTGACCACTGTACTGTGCAGCCTTATGATGCTGGTGCAGTATAAGGAATCCAAAGATTTTCTCTTCCTAACGAGATGTTTCCTTTTTTTTTTTTTTTTTTTGAGACAGAGTCTCGCTCTGTTGCCCAGGCTAGAGTGCGGTGGTGCAATCTCTGCTCACTGCAACCTGTATCTCCTGGGTTCAAGCAATTCTCGAGACTCAGCCTCCCGAGTAGCTGGGATTATAGGCGCATGCCACCACTCCCGGCTAATTTTTGTACTTTTAGTAGAGACAGGGTTTCACAATGTTGGCCTGGCTGGTCTCAAACTCCTGACCTCAAGAGATCCACCCACCTCAGCCTCCCAAAATGCTGGGATTACAGGTGTGAACCACCACACCTGGCCTCTAATGAGATGTTTCTTATGGTAGTAGTTTTCTGTTGATTTTTTTAAATGATCTTTCTTATGATCCTTTCCTTATTTGTCCTAAACTTTTCTAAATGGAAGAGGCAGTTGAATGGATTATCCTCCATGTTTTGGAGTTGATTTTCACACAGTGATGCTCTGGATTCTGTTCCTTACATGTTTCCTGTTGTGGAGAATGCTGAGTGTCTTATTTTGATTGGAAAATTACAGATGACACAAAATAACAGTTAATTTTTGTAAAACAAGGATGAGGATTTAATTGTTAAATCCGTCATTCTCATGATTCCCTAGTTCTTGATCTTAAATCCTGATGGAAGTAAGCAAGAAAATATTTAAAAATGAGACCCAAGAAAAAAGCCTGTGTAATTTTTGTGTATTTCTGATGAGATTTGAGATTTGTACTTTTATCTTTTATTTCTTACTTGGCACTAAGGCAGCTAAAAAAAAACAAAAGCAAAAACAAACAAAAAAAAACAGAAAACTAGTTGACAGCTTAAGATGTTTGATTTACTTTCTCTTAGTGCAGCAAGATGTTCTAAAATTACTTCATCTTAAAAGACTTACTGGGATCCCTGAATGGGAAACACTCCACCCTTGATATATTCTTTTTCTTCGTGAAACAAAAAGAGCTCTGTGTTTTTGAAAGACAAAGTTTGGCAAACATGCTGATTATAATACTGTATTGGAAAACACTTACTTTGATTGACTAAAAACCAGATGCTGTTCATAATAGTTAAAAGCCTGTAATAATGTGTTCAACTCTGGTGTTCAGCACACGTCTGTGAAGTTATAATAAAATCCTGCAATCTAGAGGTGGAGAGACCAAGCAAGGACACTTCAGAAATTCTTCCCTGTCTTCCCCTAGGACTCCCCAGAAACAGCACTGCCCGGAGCCTGACCTTATTGAGGGCAGACATCTTGTTTCATTAGCTATTGTTTCTTCTTTGCTGGTATGCAAGCCTGGCACAGTATAGGTACCTGAAAAAAGGTTGATGGATAGAAGGATGGGGGGAGTGTTTGGCCGGGTGCGGTGGCTCACACCTGTAATCCCAGCACTTTGGGAGGCTGAGGCGGGCGGATCACGAGGTCAGGAGATCGAGACCATCCTGGCTAACACAGTGAAACCCCGTCTCTACTAAAAATGTAAAAAATTAGCCAGGCGTGGTGGTGGGCACCTGTAGTCCCAGCTACTCGAGGCTGAGGCAGGAGAATGGCGTGGACCCGGGAGGCGGAGCTTGCAGTGAGCCGAGATCGTGCCACTGCACTTCAGCCTGGGCGACAGAGCAAGACTCGTCTCAGAACAAAAACAAACAAACAAACGAAAACAAGGATGGAAAGTGTTTGATTAGTCAGACTGACAGGTCAGGGTCAAAAGTCTCCAGGGGTACCAGTTACTGGCTAAAATCCTGAACTTCAATTATTCTTTGTAAAATGGAAGATAATACTAAAACCTACTTCATTAGGGCATAGAATAGTAAACACTGAGTTCTTATTAGTTATTTTTAAATTAAGCACATTTCCTGACTCCCCATTCAGAACTTGACCACCTTATTCATGAACTTGCTGTTAACTTACTGTTAACGAACTTAATTAAACATGGTCAAGTTTATGTATGCATATATTATCAGTACTGGCCTTCTCTAAGAGGAATAGCAAGAAATTTAAAGAGACATTATTTGGACATTGATTTCTACTAACTCCACTGAATTAGATTCAGCCCTCACTTTTTGGGAAATGCACGGACACTGGGAAAGATGAAATGAAGTTTTCCAGCATGATGTTCTTGTCTTTGGAGCTTAGCCTTAGGTCTTAGAACAAAAACAAGTTGGTAGTTATTAGTTACTGTATCTCATTTTCCAAAACACACGTTTCTTTGTTACAGTCGTTTACAGATATTTTTGCACGCCACATTTTTGCTTTTGAGATTTCGCTGAATCACTAAATGACCACCTTTCATGTTCCTAATGTATTAAAATTATCAGAGGATTCTTTGAAGATTAAATGTGTCAATAAGGGTATTATTTTGAACAACGTGTAAAAGGTGAAGGCCAGCTGAAGAGATCTTTTTGTTGTGAGCAGAATAATAAACTGGAATCTGAGGACTGCACTATTATGAATAGATTATTTGGCTATGGAAAGAAATTATTTTTAGGCACAGCATCCCTATAAGCCCTGAAGCTATGTGTTTTACAAACTAGAAATTATGCACTAAATAAAAATTACCAGATGTCAGTCTCTGTATGTGCCAAATGGCAAATGTGTAATGGTTCAGAGCTTGGAAGAAATGATGCTTATTTCTTTGCCATTCAAACTCAAAAGGGATAGCTGAGGTAGAGTGCTGTTGAAAAAATTGCAGTGTTTCCAGCTACCCAAAGATGTTATGAATTGTTATCTGAAAGGCTTTCATTCTTTCCTCTCATGGCTCTTTGTGTGTTTGTGGCATTACAAATGTAACCAATGTATTTATTCTAATTTATTACATTCTTTCCTGAGGCTTCTCTTGTTCTTTTAAAGGGTCAGCAGATAACTTGTTTAAAGAATCAACCTGGACACAGTATTCTAACAAAGGTCCAATACAGAGCTAAATAATAATAGGAGTCATAGCCAGATGCAGTGGCTCACGCCTGTAATCCCAGCACTTTGGGAGGCCAAGGCGGGTGGATTACCTGGTGGTGCATGCCTGTAGTCTCAGCTACTCAGGAGGCTGAGGCAGGAGAATCACTTGAACCTGGGACGCAGAGGTTACAGTGAACCGAGATTGCGCCACTGCACTCCAGCCTGGGTGACAGAGTGAGACCTCTATCTCAAAAATAAATAAATAAGTACATTTAAAATATATGTATATTTTATATATATTTCGTGACTTGTATCTTGCACATACCAGCATACCTCATTAATTTTAATGTAACCATCCAACGACTTCTCTTCTCTCCTTAGAAATTCGAGCTCAACTGGTAGAACAACAAAAATGCCTGGAGCAGCAAACGGAGATGCGAGTTCAGCTTCTCCAGGACCTGCAAGATTTCTTCCGAAAAAAAGCTGAAATTGAGACAGAATATTCCCGGAATCTAGAGAAGTTAGCAGAAAGGTTCATGGCAAAAACAAGAAGCACTAAGGATCATCAACAATACAAGTAAGAGATTTGAATCTAATTCACCTTTCCAAGGGTGATATCCATCCTGCCTTTGCCACCTTTGTGAATTTTTTATTTTTCTATTTTTGTCAGAGTAGTGGTTGTAGAGCATGTTCTCATAAATAAAAGCAGCCCTCTACAGTTGTAATTTATGGGCATCAGTTTATCATTTTAAACTAGTGTAATCTATTGACAGTTTTGTCTTTCCAATACGTATATATTTATGGATAACTTTATATGCCAGAAGAGAAGGTATGTGTTTGTAAGATTCTTGATTATAGAAACCTGGGAGTTGATATCTGCTATAGGTAGGACAGATTTAAAATAGCTTTTTCTTCAAGCAAAGACCTCAAATTTTCTATAGTGACTTTATATGAAAATAAGCAGTAAGAATTGCTTGAGTTTAGTGCCCCCCTTCCTGCCCATCATGTTTATGGTCATTGTAATTGACACTGATTTAAAACAAAAGTTTTAAGGAAAACGCTATGAATGAGCATAAAGTAAGTTTAATTATAATTTATTTGCTTTAAAAAATACACATAAGATGTTCTGCTAATGAAAGTTACTGTATGATTTAAATCCTGGGGACAGGGCCGGGTGGGGTGGCTCATACCTGTAATCTCAGCGCTTTGGGAGGCCAAGGCAGGTGGATCACCTGAGGTCAGGAGTTCAAGACCAGCCTGACCAATATGGTGAAACCCCGTCTCTACTAAAAATACAAAAATTAGCCGGGTGTGGTGGCATGCACCTGTAATGCCAGCCACTCGGGAGGCTGAGGCAGGAGAATAGCTTGAACCTGGGCGGCAGAGGTTGCAGTGAGCCGAGATTGCAACACTGCACTCCAGGCTGGGCAATAGAGTGAGAGTTCATCTCAAAAAAAAAAAAAAAAAAAAAGCCCTCAGGACAGAGAAAGACAAGTAAGCAGACAACTCCAGTGAAATATTCAAGTGCTCCAACAGGGGAAGGCAGGGGAGACCCTGGACAGACCCAACTGATATCTGTTCTGCACTGGAGGTGGGGAAGGGAAGGTCCTGAAAGAAGTGGCATCTAAGCAAAGACCTGAAGGTCTAGTTGGTCAATAAAGGAGAGAAGAGGAGGATATTCCAGGCAAGGGAAACATCATGGGCAAGGGGCCGGCAGGGAATGTACCACTCCCGGCTAAGGAATGTACAGCAGGTTTGCAGAACAGAAGTAGTCCAGTGGGAGTGAGTAGGGAGGCGATGAGCTGCATGGCTGCAGGTGTGAATCAGAGCAGGTCCTGGGGATCTGGGGATCTTCCTGGCCAGTTGGGACCTTTTCCTGAGGGCATGAGAAGGAACACTGCAGGTAGAGAGAAGTTGACCTGTTTTGGAGATGGTAAAAAGACAGTGCAGGCTTTCATTTCTGTAAATACAGCAGGCCAGATAATCTGAAAAACATGTCTATCTGAAAACTCTCAGAAATGCTGGTTAACATATAATGGACATCCTTTTAAATATAAATTTCTAGGAGCCAAAAAAAAGAAGAGGGAACTGAAAACATAAGTGGCAGTTGTATCCACCCTTTAATTTCACATGGGGGAGAGAAGATAAGGTCTGTGACAAGTAAAGACTTGGAACTGAGAGCTTCCTCCCCACCAACCCCATTGCATTGCATCCCAGAACCAGAAGAGCTACTATCTCAGTGAAATGGTTAAACAGAAAACCCTCTACCCACCTTCACAGGGCACAAGAAGAAGACCTAGCTGCTCAGCCTGGGCTCCTGTTTGGAAGGGGCTGTGGAGAAGCATGCCTTCTTTCACCATTGGCTTTGCAGTTCCATTCATTTTACACCTCTCCATGACCTTGGACCCTGCATAAAAAAATGGGATGGGAACTATCCGTGGGATACTTGTGCAGAAGCAAACACAAAACTATTCTGGATAAGAAATACCTCTCTGTTCTCTTCCTTTCTCTTCTCTCCTCTCCTCTCCTCTCTGTCTCTTCTCTTTTCTCTTTTCTCTCTTCTCTTTTTTCTTCCTCTCCCTTTCCCTTTCTCTCTCCTCTCTTCTCTTTTTTCTTCCTCTCCCTTTCTCTCTTCTCTCTCTCTCTTTCTCTCTCTCCCCCCGCACACACACAATCTCTCGACTTTAACCTTTACTGTTGGTCCAGCATAAAAATAAATCTTAATGATGATCCCCAGGGTGAACAAATGTTATATGTACTTAACAGAGAACAGGGCTGGGAAGCAGAGACTGGAGCCAGTGCTATATTCACATACTAACTTAACTGTTGCTTTTTAAAAGCAGTTGTAATTAAGAAGACGCCCATTCATCTATTAATTTTTTTTTTTTTGAGATGGAGTCTTGCTCTATCGCCCAGGCTGGAGTGCAGTGGTGCGATCTCGGCTCACTGCAACCTCCTCCTCCCGTGTTCAAGCAATTCTTCTGCCTCAGTCTCCCGAGTAGCAGGATTACAGGTGCCCGCCACCACACCTGGCTAATTTTTGTATTTTTACTAGAGACAGGTTTTTCCCATGCTGGCTAGGCTGGTCTTGAACTCCTGACCTCAAGTGATCCGCCTGCCTCAGCCTCCCAAACTACGGGGATGACAGGTGTGGGCCACCATGCACAGCCCATTCAGTAAATATTTTTTAGTATCTTCTGTGTTTTGTATTTGGTAATTGGTGACTGTGAAGGGAAAATATGGATGGGTCCATGTACCTTATCTGGCCCAATGGTGGATGGACACATTTTTGTTTCTCCTGGTTTATTTGGTAGTTTTCTTTAAAAGGTAAGCAGTTTGAAATTTTCTTTAACTTGAGTAAGTTTATTATTGAATATGGGACTGAAGATAAGATGAATATGTCTCTAAAAAGGATAAAACAGGATTGGGAAAAAAGTCAGCCAGACATGGGTTTGAATATTGGCTCCACTTTGTGACTTTGGTTAAGTTACTTAACCTCTCTGAGCCTTGGTGTCCTAACTTATAAAATGAGGTTTTATGACCCTTAAGTGAGAAACGTGATAAAGTCTTTGATACGATTGATAACCAGCCCAGGATATGCACTTGATATTCCTTCTCCTTTTAACCAAACAAATGTTACATCTTTAGCATGATATCATTACCAATCATTTAAGCTATATTCTGGAGTCTGGTTCTTACTCAGTTTTGGGACACTTATTGTGTAGAACATTCTTTGGCCTACAGATGCCACTGCATAGTGGAAAGACCAAGGCTTGGTTCAGCTTCCCTGGACTAAAAAAAGACTCTCTCAGACACTAGCTTTGGTCTTTATTAAATCAGTATGCCTTGCTAAGCTTCCATTCTTTCACTGATAGAAAAGATACAAAAGGTCAGGTGCGGTGGCTCACACCTATAATCCCAGCACTTTGGGAGGCTGAGATGGATGGATAACCTGAGGTCAGGAGTTCAAGACCAGCCTGACCAACATGGTGAAACCTGTCTCTACTAAAAATACAAAAATTAGCCAGGCATGGTGGCAGGCACCTGTAATCCCAGCTACTTGGGAGGCTGAGCCAGGAGAATCGCTTGAACCCAGGAGGAAAAGGTTGCAGTGAGTCGAGATCACACTATTGCAGCCCAGCCTAGGCAACAAGAGCAAAACTCCATCTAAAAAAATAAAAATAAATAAAAAGAAGATGCAAAGAATCTCTGCCTCAAATGGTAGTAATAAGGATTCAGTAGAGTTGATGTCTGTAAAATCTTTCTACCAGCCCATGGATAAAACAGCTGACTTTATATAGCACTTACTATTATACAAGGCATTATTATAAGCATTTTAAAATATATGTTAACTCTAGTGATTCTCATGAACAATCTTATAAGCACTGTTATTTTACCCATTCTACAAAGTAACTGAGGCACAGAGCAGTTAAGATCATTTGCCCAAGATCTCATAGCTAGTAAGGGGTAGTCCTGCATGTGAACCTAGACAGTGCAGCTCCAGAGGCCATGAGCTTGACATGGATATTACTTTTCATGGTAAGTGCTCATTAAATGATAGCTGTTATTATTTTCAATATTACTACTACTGCTATTATTACTAAGGCAATAATAATTGTTTATGCAATGAGTGTAATAACATTTATTTAATGTTTACTATGGGGCAAGGCCCTGAGGATATGTTGAAGCATGAAATGTTCTGAAAGAATTTGTGGGTTACTTCAGCAAAGAAGATCTACATGAAGGTTAATAGAAATAAGGTAACATTTACCTTATTATATGGGGCTGGGTAGATAGAAACTCTCAATAGAAAAGCTTCAATTACCTGTTATAGAACCACTGCTCTTTGCCTGATGGTGTTAAGAAAAAAGGGAGATCGCAGGGTAGAGGGTATAATTCTTCAGTGTGCCAGTGGGGAGAATGGGAGGCTGCCCTCATGGGTGCCAAGTGCTAGGAACCTAAATCAGGCCTTCTTTCCCTATGCCCATTCCTGCTTCCATCGTCTGCTTTCATTTTCTTCTAGAGAGGGCATTGACTTAATGCAGTATTAAATCCTGAATCTGAGAGACGTAATGGCAGAAAGGCCCAACTTCATCATTTCTTTCCTAACATAATTAGTATTCAGAGTCATACATGATCATAAATAATAGGAGGATAACATGTCTGATTAAAGGGTGCTTTTGTTCCTACGTTAGCATAAGGATTCTCTGCCATTTTGCCATTTTACAGTTACTTTTTAAAGAAAAAAAAACAAAAAAATTTCTTTTCTTTTTTTTTTGAGACAGAGTCTCGCCCTGTCGCCCAGGCTGGAGTGCAGTGGCACAATCTCGGCTCGCTGCAACCTCTACCTCCTAGGTTCGAGCAATTCTTGTGCCTCAGCCTCCCAAGTAGCTGGGATTACACATGCCCACCATCACGCCTGGCTAATTTTTGTATTTTTACTAGAGACGGGGTTTTGCCATGTTGCCCAGGCTGTCTCAAACTCCCAATCTCAGGCAATCCACCCACCTCGGCCTCCCAAAGTGTTACGATTACAGGCATGAGCCACCACATCCGGCTGCAAAAATTTTTTAAAAAGTAATTTTTCTTAAGCTGTATCATCCCAGTTGCTCACTGTTTTTGTTGAGTTATTCTTTAAGATTTTTAAACAGTTTTTGTTGCTGTTTATATTAACTTTTAGCTTTATTTTATAGAATAAAACGAGGAGCAGTTATGAGTCTGAAACAGTTTAATGGGTTTCAACAGGACATGTGACAAGTCATAAGCCAGCAAACTTCATGGTTCTCTTCATGAGCCTTGAGACAATGCAATAAAGTTCTGATTCCCAGGAATAGTTTTTGGGAGACTGGAGGTTATGTATCAGGGGATTAATAAATAACCCTCAAATTTATGTTCCATGGAATGCATAACTAGCCAAATTTCTTTTCCAGCAACAGACTGAACATTCAAAGCAGACTTTGTATGCCGTGGCAAAACCACAGTCTGTCTGAGACAGTAGTCGGTAGATTTTTATGTAAACATAAATTGCTTTCTTCAATAGAGCGTTTAAAGCTGAGGGCCTGCCTAAGCACTGTGTATATTAGGGTCCCATGGTCCTTGTCAGGAATATGGGTTTCACCAGTGTTCTTGGTCCAAGTTTTTCATTCCAAACCTGGACAATTGCTGGCTCTATGCCATCCACAGGCTGGAAGCCTGTTCTGCTGGCTGATAAGTGTCCTGGTCTGAGAAATGCTCAGAGCAGGATGCACAGCACAGTATCCATCTGTTGTGGTTCTTTAGTTTGCCTTGGTGACTTCACTCGTCTGATCGGGGCAACTTTGAAATGGATGGTAATTCTGTGTTTCTTCACTTCTTAGGAAAGACCAGAACCTGTTGTCTCCAGTGAACTGCTGGTATTTGCTCCTGAACCAAGTAAGGAGAGAAAGCAAAGACCATGCAACCTTGAGTGACATCTATCTGAACAATGTGATTATGCGGTTCATGCAGATAAGTGAGGATTCTACCAGGATGTTTAAAAAGGTACACTCCATAAATCCTGCCATAGTGTGCTTTCCGATAACTGCCTTGCCTATAACCAGGACTGAGAACGGTATCTGAAAAATTAGGTGAATGAATGAATCCTTTAGAGACACAGAATAAACGGTTAAAAATTAGATGAATGGATGTTTTTAAGACACGGAATAAAGAGTTAAAAATTAGGCTGGGCGTGGTAGCTCATGCCTGTAATCCCAGCACTTTGGGAGGCCGAGGCGGGTGGATCATGAGGCCAAGAGATCGAGACCATCCTGGCCAACATAGTGAAACTCCGTCTCTACTAAAAACACAAAAATTAGCTGGGCGTGGTGGCGCTTGCCTGTAGTCCCAGCTACTTGGGAGGCTGAGGCGGGAGAATTGCTTGAACCCGGGAGGCGGAGGTTGCAGTGAGCCGAGATCGCGCCACTGCACTCCAGCCTGGGCGACAGAGTGAGACTCCGACACAAACAAACAAACAAAAAAAAGAGTTAAAAATTAGATGAATAAATCTTTTAAAAATACAGAATATAAAGTTAGGTATAAGGCATACTTACAGAGTTATAAGTCAGTGAATCTATGAGCTACACAATGTGAACAAAAATTTTGAAATAAGATGTTCCTGCAAATTGTACCTCTGCCCAGGAACGGACTACCTGTACTCACGAAAAATCAGACCAGAGGGTAAATGCCTTGAATTCTTTGTTTGGGGCTCACACATGGTGAGAAACTTGTGAAGAACAAGATTATTACATGTGTTGCTCTCTTGAGAAGATGTTAGCACAGTCTTTCTTAGTTCACCAGACCAGCAGCAGAGGCTGTGAGAGAGCGACATGAAGAAAATTTCACAGGGCACAGAAAATTCCATCCCTTTACACACCAGCAAGCTTCCTCCTTCCCAAATCCATTAAAAAACAAGAACTGGGCTTTGAGGTTTTCTCATCATTGTTACTAATCTCAGCCAACTCTCAGCAGTTTTTTTGTTGTGTGGACATTTTTGCTGAGCACAAATAATAAAATGGGACCATTTCCTGTGCAGAGAATGCAGCTACTTGCCCAGTACGACTAGCGTTCATTTTTATGCTTGTAAGATGAGAGTTTTCCTCCACCCCCTCAGCTTTGTATTAGGAATATTGATGTCTGTACCTATACCTTTACCTCTATTCAGTAAGTAATTATTAGTTTCAGAAAGTAGGAGGGAGAAAAACCACTCTGTAGATTAATGACATATTTATGTTTCAAAGAGGCTCTTTAAAACAAAGACATAGTGTTAAGCAGGCCAGCTGGAAAATTTCTTACTCTTGTTTGATGTATCCACATTAGATTTGATTTCTGACCTAGAAAGGGAATTTAGCAAGCTCTAAGTCACCTTATGCTCCATTAAATAGAAAAAAAATATTTCAAACAAAGGAGAAACTTTAAAAATTGAAACTAAGGAACATATAATTTAAGAAGAGATAGAGAAATATCCTATGCATCTTAAATAGTAGAGTTTTAAAAAAATAATTTAGACAGAGCTGTAAAAGTGCAATAATTTTCTTCTATATGAGCTCTTTATGCAGAGACCTCATTTGGTTCAGCAGGTTTTTCTGAGCATCTCCTATGGGCAGGAGACTATGATGACAGGTGCTGAAAAGGCTACAAAGATGAAGAAAATCTAGTCCTGGTGCTGTGCTCAAGGAGGTCACAATTTATCCAAATTTGTATGGCACTATATAATGCTTCTTATTCAGACAGGGCCTCTAGGACCAGTACCTCTACTGAGTTCATTTATTTATCCATTCAGCAAAGCATCTTTAAAATGCCTGGCTAGGGGAGCAGGGCTAAAAGACATGTCCCTGCCTGCAAGGAGCTCATTACAGTAATTAACAGTTACTACGCTAAATGGAACTGGAAGGCTGGAGATCTTAACTCTACCTGGGGGATGAGGAAATTCTTCACAGAGAGGGGAACACTTGAAGTGAGACTTGTAGGAGAAGGAGGCATTCATCAAACAGAAGGACAATGAGCTATTCCAGGAAAGGAGAGCATGAGCATGTACAGGGAAAGGAAAGAGTTTGATATGATTGGACCAGGGATCGTATGGGAGTGGGTGATGGGATGTGAAGCTAGAAAGGACGGTCATGTAAGAAGGGACTTTGTATGTCTTGCTAAAATGTGAGGATGTGTATTTTGTAAGTCAAAGTCAAGGGCTGGATAAAGTTGATAAAAACCTAGGGCTAAGAGTCAAACAGATTTGGATTTGAATCCCAGCCCTTCTGCATACTTGCTTTGTGATCTTGGGAGATCATTCCAGAGACTCGAGAGCAGGCTCTCCATTCTTGAGGATGCAAGAAAGGCAAAATTGGGCAGAAGGAGAGGCTGCACCTGTGAGTGCTCTGGGGCTGGCATGGCCTTTGGAGTGATCTCATATCCAGGCAAGGAGACTTGGCCTTTGTTTTGGGGAGGGATTAAGTAATCGTGGAGTGAGGCAGCTCCCTTTGGTGGAGGGTAATTCCCAGAGAGGGATCAGCTGTGAGTTTCAACAGCTAGCAGCCAGTATTCCCAGTAGTTGGAGGAATGAGTTGCTGGCTCTTGAGGAATGGCCTGGAGAATGCACAGTAAATACACACACACACACACACGTGCAGAGAGAGACAGAGACAGAGAGACAGACAAAAACAAACAGATATGTCTGCTTGCTTGCTACCAGGAGTTCTCTTCTTATCCAGATTTTCTGGTTCTCAAAGAATTTCATCCTTGGAAACTGCCTATTTACAGTGGATTCCTGGTTACTTTGGCATTTAGTAGGGGGAATGCTCTATGCTTCCTGAATAGCTTTCTCCTTCCCAACCACTGCCGACCACTTGGAAGGGTAACAGGTCATTACAATTACAGTTGCGAAGTTCTGCCTTCCTCGAGCGAACACAGCAGACTACACATCTTACCTTCCCATCTGTGTTATTGCTGGAAGAGGAAAGAACAAGAGAGGCAAAGGACACAAGGGAGAAATCAGAGTTTACAGAGGAGTAAGATCAACCCCTAGGACACATTTGTCATCTGAAAGAATAGGAAGCCAGAATCTATATCTACCAACTCCAAAGAATTCCAAGTCCCTTTAGATTAGAAAGCAAGACTAGTCTTTCCTGCCTTTTTTTTTTTTTTGTACCCATTTATGCCTGAGGTTGCAATTTTTTTAATTTTTACAATTAGAAATTGGCAATGACCTTGACCAGCAAGCTACAAATTACTCCCACATGCTTAGCATTCCAGTAGTGGAACACTAGGCATAAATGGGTTTTAATCACTGATCTTCCTCTTTTCTAGCTCTTCTTCCATTGTTATGGCTCTAGGTCAGATGCCTATTTTCTATCAAAACAGAAAGAAATTATTAGTGTGAATCTGAAGCAGCCTTTAGAACTGCTGTGGAGTCATTAGTGAGCATAATGCTTGTTTTCCTTGGGGAGAAGATTTTGAGACTTCCTCATGTTTCAATAATATCCCCATGTCTATATGGAGATCCAAGTAAATGCTGTGTGCCTGATAGTTTTGGCCTCTTAAACAGCCGTATCTTATACAATTTAGTCAATGACAAAAAAATCATGTTACCCAAATTATTCTGTCTGATAAGGTATTTGGAGCAGGTAATTTCAGGAATTTTTTTTTGTCTAAATGGATATAGTAATCAAGAAGACACTTGTAGAAATAATTCCATGCAGAGTTATAGGGAACAGCTTCAAGACTTAAATCTTAATTACATCAGAACCAGTTATAGACATAGTTGCCTAAACTCGAAAGTTTTCAACAGGTAAAAAAAAAAAAAAAAAAAAAGTGAAGCATTTTAAAAACAACAATATTCAACTATTCAAATACTGATTATTTTAGATTTATTCCTTTAATATTCTAAATGAAGCCCATTGGTCAAAATAACAGTGATTCAGCTTTTAGGTTCTGAAATCAGATATTCTGGGTATGAATCCTGGCTTTGCCACTGTTGGGAGCTGTGTGAACTTGGGAATATTTGTAAATAAGCCTCAGTTTCTGCAGCTATAAAGTGGATATAGTAATCTACTCCAGATAGTCGTTTAGAGGATTCACGAATTATATATGGAAAGCCACTTAGCCTAGTGTCTGGACTTAATAAGTCCTGGTAACTTTTATCTAATATCTTTATTATTATCTATATTATAAGCACTTATTCTATATACCTACAATAATTATATAATGTGAGATTATACCAAATATTATACCAAATGTATCCTCATTCTAAGGAGAGTATAGAGTTTTCACAATGATGTGAAAAACCCTTCCAGAGAATCAATTTTATTTACTACTTGTTATGAAGTTCCAAACAATATTTGTAAGCAAACAGTGATAAGTGCCCTCACCACAGCATTGTTTGTGGCTAAATTAAAAGTTTTGTCCTCACCTTTGAACATTTAGTGGGAAATCAGGGAGTGTCCAAGTGAATGCACAAGCTGGCCAAGACTCCATGCCTCTCAAATCCCCCACAGCCGTTTCACATGGAGAGCCTTACCTTTGAGGCTGAATTGATTTCTTCATTCAACAAGAGTTATTTAATTCCAGACCTTCTACTAGATGTAGACAATGTAAACACGGACAGGAGAGTACTCTGCTTTTAACCTCTTAAGTTCTGCTTAGCTATTTTAAGAGAAGGTCAGAATTTGGAGCTCCTACTACACAAGGGCTTGTTTCATTCTCAACCCTCACTTGTTTCCCAAAGAACCAGGGCTGATGTGCCTCTTGCCCTGTTCTTCAGCTCTGCCTTCTGCAGTCATGAGCTTTTGCTTCCTTCTTTCCATTACTCATGCTGAAACAGAGTGCTCTGCATCTGGTTTGGTTCTGCAGCCAGAAAATGTGCAGTTCATATGCTACACATAAAAATGTAATTAATGTCATCTGTCACAGTTGCAGGACAGGCTATACAGCCAGCTTGCAATAATCACTTTATTTAAGCACCTAATCACAAGGTGTTATTTACCAATTTTAAGAACGTTAATAGAAGTATGTAGTTCGGAGGTATACCATCAAATGGTGGCATTTGAATATGTTAGGTTATCTCTATGGGTTTTAAGTTACTTTGAAATCTGTCATTTCCCCAAAGATTGTTTTAAAATCATTAATATGTTTTTATCCTTCCTTGGTTTACATAAATACATGTACAATATAATTCATTTTGTTTCTTCACCAGTAATGGTATCTGTAAGCTGCCACTTACTGAGTTTTAGCTATGTGCCAAGCACTGTACTCTACATTTTCATAAATTAGTTCACATATCCTCACAGCTGCCCAGTGAACAGGTATTATATCCACACTTCAGGGATAAGGAAACAAAATGCTCAGGAGTGTAAATTGCAGCATCAGGCTGACTAGCATGTATTCTTGTCTTTGCCCATATGTCTTAGATAGTTCATAGCTGCTATGTACTCTGTTGGTATTTTTTGGTGGTAGAGATGTCACCCAATGCACAGGGTCAGAAATTTCTGAGAAATAGGACACTATGGTTCTTGTCCTAGTCATTTCTTATGAAAAGACTGAAGAATGATATTCTGGGAAGAGGCACGACATTTGTCAATCATCCAAGTTATAGGGAGGGATTCAAAGCAGCAGAAACTGACCCAAAGCCAGTGAGAATAACCCTTTTTTGGCATAAGTGCCATAGGTTTTCAGAGTCAGACTCACAGAAATTCAGTTGACTCACTTTAGGTATTGCTGATTGTGTGGCTTAATCTGAAAGAAAGGAGAGGTTACTAGTAAGATTCATACTTATTTTTTATTTTGATCAAAGACAGCCATATTCTATTTAAATACCCCAACATGAAAAAAAAAGCAAAGATATTTTATGGAAGAGAAAATCTGTAGTTTCAAATACACCATTTAAAATAGGTTAATATTCAAACATGTTTTAGTAGAAGTTGATGAAAGATACCACTTGACTACAGATCTCTAAGGCTCTGACCTTGTTTTTTTTAAAAAAAAAGGCCCATAAGTTAAAAGCATCTGAAAACTACCAATCTCTATATATGAAAAAAGAACCTATTTCTCTTTGAATATAAATATATATATATAGATTGTAGAAATTTAGAAAACGCTATAAATATAAAAAGAAATAATAATTACCCATATTAAGACTACCTGCTTTTAAATTTTAGGCTCTATCTTTTCACTATTTATATGTGTATACATATACTTAAATATGTATGTATATATTTTACAGAATTGAGATTTCATTCTATATGGCTTGGAAAGGTGCCATTTTCATGTAGCATATTCTTAGCATTTCTCACATCTGGAAATAGGCTGCCTCGTGACTACATAGTATTTTGCTATGTGCATGGCCATGTTAGTTTCTGTTGTTAGACATTTAAATCTATGATTTTTTTTCTTATGCTACATTTTTTGAAGTAGAATTATCAAGTCAGAGGGTGGCCTTTGAATTTTGTTAGAATTTCATGTCTTGAATTAAATTCTTACTGTTTGCTTTTCTGGAGTAATGATGGTCATGGTTGTCATGTACAAACAAGTCATATATTCACTGAAAAATTAATTGACTTTTATTAGCAGTAAGCTACCACATATAATTTAGTATACTTATATAACAGTAGTAAATAATATAACAAGAAGAACTTTTCCAAAGCATTTTAGTGCAGTGTTGCAGAAGAATTAAATGGTATTCCGGTGGCCTCAAGGGGCAGCTTAATTATTGATAGAGCCTGGATAAATAAGAATAGTTCAAGCTAACACTGCTAGCTGGTTCTCTTCGGTTTTGTCAACCCTATGACTAACTTTTTTTTTTTTTTTTTAAGAAATAAGCCAAAACTAAACTATCATTTTTTGCAATGATGTAATTTTCTGAAATATTTTAGAAAATATTTTTAATTTGTATATATAAATTGCTTATCAGGATGGCAAGCACATAATAAGTGCTCTCTGAATAGCAATTATTGGTGCTGCTGTTCTTGGAGTTACATTGTTGCCTTTATTATTTAGTAACAACAGAATATGTGGGATTGGCCTGGCTTTAATATAACAAGAGGAAGTACTGAATACTGAAGGCAACTGTAACACAACGGTAAGTATTTGAGTATCTAAACACAGAAAAGGTACAATACAATTACAGTATGCAAGATAAAAAATGATACACCTGCGTAGGGCAGCGCCATTCTAATCTTATGGGACCACCGTCATTGAGTACAATAACATGCTATACAGGATTGTAGCCTAAGAGCAGTAGATTATACCATATAGAACAGGTATATAGTAGTCTATACCATCTGGATTTGTGTAAGTACACTCTATGATGGTCACACAACGATGAAATCGCCTAATGATGCATTCCTTAGAATATGTCTCTGTGGTTAAGTAATGCCTGCCTGTACTTGAACTCATAATTACATTGAGATAAGTGGTCAAGGAATACTTGAAAACTTATTTTTTAGCTAAAATTAAAATCCAGAAGGGTAAATTGTTTTAAATGGATATCTCTAAGTTACTTTTATTTTCTTCTGTTTGCTTATCTGTAGTTTTTGATTTTACACAATGAACATGTTGTATAATAAAACACACAATAAAACAGTTATTTTTTGTAAACTGAAATCTGAAGGAAAAGTTTGGTCCAGGTATACCAGTGTTTGTTTGCTGTAAAGGAGTGGGAAAACTCTATCCAGTAAATAATTCATCCCCAAATACTGCTTATTAATGGAGAATCTGCCTATTCTCTGGGTCCAATTGAAAATTACACTTGGATTATGCACTCTTAAGATGGTTCAAATAGGAACACATGAAATCTGAGGACTTCTGACTATGACAGCAGATTCTACATGGGCTCCAACCACCTTACTTCCCAAAGTATCTGTTAAATGACCAATCGAATACATAAATAGGAAAAACTGGAATAATTATTTCGACTTCACGCAGAGCCTATCACTCTTTTGCCCAAATCTTCTAATGACTCTCACCACACTCAGAGCAAAAGTCTACATCCCCACCTCCCTTCCCCAGCTTTATTCTTCTTTATAGCACTTATCCCTTTGCGACATACTATATATTTACTTAATTATTTGTTGACTTTCTGTCCCCTCAATTCCAGTGTAAGTTCCTACGGGAAGAGACCTTCGTGTTGTTCACTAAAACAATGACTGGCACAAAGTAGGTGCTCAGTAAATATTTATTGAATGAATAAGTAATGAATAAAGATGTACTTCTGCATTAGAAACCAAAGACAGTGGCATTTACGTAACAGAAGTTTCAAGGCATTTCAGCAAGACTCAGCATTAGCAAGGCTATGTTTAAGCAACACTATAATGTACAACCTACTTCCTGAGAGAAAGAAATCAGAGTGCGTCCTAGTAGTAACCTACCTTCACAAGTCAGCTAGGAGGACTGATGATGCTCATCACTGGAGCATCCTCTCTGTTCTATCACAGATTGGTAGCCTTGGGACCGTGGCATTAAAAAGCACCACACTTTGCTCTAAGCAACCATAGGCACCATGAAATTCACCGGAAGGTTCGCATGGCACAGATTCCCACCTAACTCTCCCAACTGAAAATTGCTCTTAGGCTTATTCATATTCTTTTTCATCATTCCTTGAGATATTTGGAAATCCAGTCTACATAAAAATTACTCAAGAACTGTCACTCAAAATCAAGCTCAGCTTCCCATTTGACTCTTAAGACAATATCAGGCAAGCATGAACTTCCTTAGACAGATAATTATGCACATACTTACAGGGATAAGTATGAATAAACAGAGAAGAATACATAGTTCCTCTAAATACATGTTATAGTTTATTCATTCATTCTTCACTAAGTACTTGTTGAAGCTTTCTTTGTCTCAGGCATTTGTCAAGATGTTGGGGATACAGCAGTAACCAACACAGGCCTTCTCCTTGCCCCTTGGATCTTACAGTGGGAGAGTACAGACAATTACAATCTTAATTACAGAACAGCATGTTAATTGTACAGTAAGGGGAGAAGCCCCTTACTTCTTATGACTTGGAGATGAGGAAAGCTGCAATTTGAATCAGTTATTAAGAGTTAGCTGGAAAATGGTGGTAAAGGAGCAGAAAACTCTTCCAGGAAGAAACAGCATGTGTGAAGAACCACATGCCGTGAGAGATTTCATGGAGGAAAAGGGTGTTCTTTGTAGGTGACTCAAAGAATGGGAGAGGGCAGATGGCAAGAGAGATGAATGGAGAAATAAGAAGGAGTTGAAATTAAAGGCCATGTTGAGGAGTTCGAATTTATCCTAAGAGCAACGGAAAGCCATTCACAGATTTAAACACGATAGTGATGTGATCCACTTTCAGTGTGCCTGGAGTGTGGAGAGTGGATTGAAAGGTAATAAGACAGAAAGTCTCAGTTTGCAGCTCTTGGAACTAATCCAGATGAGAGATGAGGATGCTCTTCCTTGGTTTTGGCAGTAGAAACAGAGGAGCAGGTGGATTCGAGTGGTCTGTTGGAGATAGAATATGTAGGCCTGGGTAATTGATTGGCTGGGTGGGAGAGGAGAGAGATGTAGAGGGAGCAATCAGAGGTGACACCCAGGCTTGGGCAGTTGTCAGGGTGATAGGCGTCATATGAGAGGAGAAGGCTCGGGACACAGAGGCTGTGATGGGAAAGGGATTATGGAAAACATGGTGTTTACTTTTGGGTGTGCCTGTGGATAACTGGGTAGAGAAGCCCCATAAGCAGACCAAGAACTTCAGGAGAGATCAAGACTAGAGAGTTGGGAATCTTCCACCTTTGGCAGGTCATTAAAATCTTGGGAGTAGCTGAGATAAACCAGGGAGAATATATAGAGTGTAGAGGGAAGAGTAAGAAAAACTTGCAGCAAAACTAGGAATTAAAGGATGAGAAGAAGAAATGTATCCTATAAAATGACTGAGAAGGATCAGCCAGAGAGGTGAGAAGAAACACAGGTCAGTGAGGTGTCTGGAAAGCTAAGTGAAGAAAGTGCTGCTAGGAGGGAGTGGTCAATATGCAAAGGTCCATGATGTCCACTGAACTGAGCAGCAAAGGGTCATTGGTTATCTCTGTAAGAGCAGTCTGGGCAGAATGGCAGATGTTGAGCGAGCAAGTTAGGACAGCAAATGTGGACAGTATTGTCTAGAAATTTGCCTGTAAAGAGGAGGAAAGATAAGGGAAGTATTTGAAGAAGAACATTGGTCAAGAAAGGTAGTGGTGTGTGTGTGTGTGTGTGTGTGTGTCTGTGTGTGTGTCTGTGTGTGTGTGTGTGTGTGTGTGGAAAAAAACAGGATGTTAGGACAAACTAGTTTAAAATGTGGAGGAGGGCCAGGCCTGGTGGCTCATGCCTGTAATCCCAGTGCTTTGGGAGGCCGAGGCGGGAGGATCACTTGAAACCAGGAGTTCAAGACCAGCATAGGCAACATAGCAAGACATGATTTCTGAAGAAAAAAATACCTAAAAGTTAGCCAGCCATGATGATGTGCACCTCTACTCCCAACTGCTGAGGAGCCGGAGGCGGGAGGATTGCTTGAGCCCAGGTGTTCAAGGCTACAGTAAGCAATGAACACACCACTGCACTCCAGCCTGGGCGTCAGAGTGACACCCTGTCTAAAAAAGTCCAAAAATAATATGTTGAGGAAAAGGAGCCACAAAAAGGGAAGCTTGACATGTTAGGAAAGAACAGGTATAATTGATTGATCCAAGACTCTGCCAAGGGGGCAGGTAATGGGACCCAAAGGACAGGCAAAGGGATTAGCCTCTGGCAAAAGACTGTATTTGGAGATGAAAGAAGAGTTGCTATGGACGCGGGATTCCCTATTCCTGTTTCTTTGTGAAGTTAGAAGTGATAACATCTCATAAGCAAGAGGAGAAGAAAGAATGGTCTATTGGGAAAATAAGGTTTGAGAAAAAGTAGAAAAGATTTCAACCAACCCTTGGAGGGACTGAGAATTAAAAATAAAAGAAATATGATATGAAAAAGAATCCCCACTTGAGAAAATACCACAATATGAAAATAAAATATGAGTTTTCAAACAAACTTGCTGAAAAGACACACACACGCACACACACACACACACACACACACACACACACACACGTACTACTTTCAAGCCTCAAGCTTGCATGACGTCTACCCAGCATTCCATAAAAACATCCTCTTTTCAAAAAGAACACAGATTAGGTCTTACATATAATATTAAATGTCAGAAAACAATGGAGCAAAACCTGCAAGGACAATTGAAGGAAAGTTACAACTCCAAAATTCTAGATACAACCAAGTTGTTACTCATTTTAAAAAGCAACTGAAGAGCAATCTTAAATCTGTAGTGTACTTTCCTGAATACACACTTAGTTTGGGTAGATTGTGTGCAAAGTTAGCATTTTCCTTTTATCAACTCCTGAAGTATTTCTTGCCCACAGTGACTTTGGGCTTGTCCATATGACTTGCTTTGGTCAATGGGACAATGGTAAATGTGAAGCAAGCAGATACTTGAAAAGTGCTTCCACATTGTGGCCTGCCCTCTTTTGATGTTTTTGGACATGTAACATGTTATCAAGTCCTAGCTAGCTTGCTGGATGAGGCACAAGACTACATGGAAGGCAACTGAAGCCTCCTAAGTGACAGCCAGCCAAATATTACACATATAATGAGGACATCTTAGATTATCCAATTGCCATCTGACCCCAGCTGATTGCAAATGCAAGAAAGAACACAGCCAAGCCAGCTCAGAACAGAAGAATCTCCCAGCTGGCCCACAGAATCCTGAGTTAAGTAAAGTGTTGCTTAAAGCCACTAAATTTGGATGTTTTGTTGCACAGCAAAAGTTAAATGATACACTAGGTAAAGACCTGTGCCCTCCCCAAAAGGTAGATGAAATCAAAAGATAAAAATAGGTTTTGGGTAAATTGACCAAGTATACTCCACCATGCCTTTCCCACTGAAGGCATTTTTAAAAACACTGAATACCTGCAGCAGTTTAAAAACTGAAAATTAGATAGTAGCAGGTAGTTAGGAGAAGAAGACCAGATTTTTAAAATTCCATCAAATTGGCATTATGTTTTCCACTGCTTTTCCTTCAGTATCCTCCAGCCTAAATGCAAGGCAGCTAGAAACCTGGAAGTAGACATTGGACTTACATAAACATAGAGGGCTGTAGGAGAAGCTGTTAGCTGTGACACAAAAAGCAGAAAAGGGAAAATAAAGATGATCCCAAATTTTTCATTTTTCTCGCTACTTCCTCATGCCCCAGTCACCAGACAATCCCAAAATGGCAACAGCAGCAGTGACACCAGCAGAGGCCTACAACTACCTACAACTCTGAAATAGAGAAACTTTCCTCCCTGATCAGAGGAGCTGTGATCCAAGAGGGTGGGGCAACAACCTGTTGTTTTATTTTCTGTCTGTCCTGCTGCCACTTGGCCTCAGATGTGGACACAGTCATAAGGAGTGTTTAGTAGATTAGAATAACTAAAGCCCCAACTTTCCAGTTAGAGCAATGAAAAGGGGAGCCCTAGGAACCAAAAAGTACTGGGGAGATTTCAGAAGGGGTAAAGATTAAGAAAGCAACACCATAAAGTTCTTTATGAACTGCTGAATCCCTAAGCTATACATTAATGGGACTAATCCTAGACACAAACCTACCAAAGACTTCGAGAATTGAACTATAGAATAGGAGCATTGTGTGAGTTCCAGAGAGGCCACTTTGTGGTGCATCTGCAGGACAGGTACAAATAGCACTGCAAAGGTGTTGGAAACAATTAACAATAGGATACTGGTCAGAATTTGTATTCTGAATCCAACCAGATTGATTTTGTGATAGAATAAAATTATCAGAATTCTGTATATGGTTTAAACAAGATTTGGAGTTTCATAATATTCAGAATATCCAGAATACAATCCAAAATTACTCAGCATACAAAGAACCAGGTAAACTTCAACTTCCCTGAGTAAAAAAATTGATAAACATCAAATTCTGAGATGACACAGATGTTTGAATTATCTAACAAAGGTCTAGGGGTGTGTGTGTGTGTGTGTGTGTGTGTGTGTGTGTGTGTGTGTTGTGTGTGTGTGAGAGAGAGAGAGAAAGAGAAAGAAAGGAAGAAAGGGAGGGAGGGAGGGAGAAAGGAAGGGTCTCACTCTGTTGCCCAGGCTGGAGTGCAGTGGCTCAGTCATGGCTCACTGTAGCCTTGAACTCTCCAGGCTCAGGTGATCCTCCCACCTCAGCCTCCCAAGTAGCTGGGACTACAGGCGTACACCACCATGCCCAGCTAATTTTTGTTATTTTTTTGGAGATGGGGTTTCACCATGTTGCCCAGGCTGGTCTTGAACTCCTAGGCTCAAGTGATCTGCCCACTTTGGCCTCCTGAAGTGCTGGGATTACAGGCATGAGGCATTGTGCCTGGCCACAAAGACTTTTAAAGCAACCACGATAAAAATGTTCCAAGAAGTAAGGGTGAATACTCTTGAAATGAATGGAAAGCCAGGAAGTTTCAGCAAAAAAAAAAAAAAAAAGAAAGTATAAATGGAAATTTGAGAACTGAAAAATGCTGTAACTAAAACAACAACAAAAATTCATTAGATAGACTCAATATCAGAATGGAGATAACAGAGGGAAAAATCAGTGTATATGAAGGTAGATTAACAGATACTACCTGGTCTGAACAACAGAGAGAAAAAATATTTTTTAAAAAATGAACAGAACCTCAGGGACTTTGGGAATGATACCCAAATGTCTAACATTTGTGTCATCAGAGGTCTTGAAGGAGAGGAGAAAGAGTGTGGGGCATAAAAATAAAACTAGTTGAAAAATAATTGCAATAAAATTTCCCAAATTTGGCAAATGACATAAACCTACACATTCAAGAAGCTCAGCAAAACCAAACTAGATGAACCCAAAGGAGTCCATACCTACACACATCATAATAAAACTGAAAACTAAAGACAAAGAAAAAAATATTGAAAGCAGCCAGTGAAAAATGAAATATTATTTTGGGGGGAACATTAATTCAAATGGCTGTGAGACTCTCACCCCACTAACTGCTAGCAGCACCTCACAGGTTGTGACAACCAAAAATGTCTTCAGACAAGCCAAGTGTCATCTGGGGGCAAAATTGTCCCCAGCTGAGAAACATTGATGTAAGTTAATTGAGTCTTCCATCCTAGTTTTTTTTTAAAGAAATATTCCAGTTTGGCTTGTTTTCTCATCTTAGGGTTTGCAAGTCCAAATTCAATAAACAAACATGGGGTAGGTCAGAAGGCACCCAGTCCCTCATGTCCCATGAAAAAGGAATTTAAAAATATTGTTCAGTACCAGGTTTATTCCATTTCAGTTATTTATAAAAGATGAGCACTTAATAAAGTTCTTATTCTTTTTTTGTTTTTGTTTTCGCTTGAGACAGAGTCTCGCTCTGTCACCAGGCTGGAGTGCAGTGGCGTGGTCTCAGCTCCCTGCAGCTTCCACCTTCCGAGTTCAAGCAATTCTCCTGCCTCAGCCTCCCAAGTGGCTGGGACTACAGGCGCCCGCCACCACACCCAGCTAATTTTTTGTATTTTTAGTAGAGACAGGGTTTCACCATGTTGGCCAAGATGGTCTTGATCTCCTGACCTCGTGATCCGCCCACCTCGGCCTCCCAAAGTGCTGGGAATACAGACGTGAGCCACCGCGCTCGGCCCAATAAAGTTCATTTTCAAAGAGGCATAGACACATTGAATCCTTACGCATTCTTCTCATCTGAGAAAGAAGATGCTGCTTTAAGAAAGACACTGATGAGGAGAGAACATTCCTACCATATGTTGAGGTGTCTGCAGTTGAGTCAACAAATTCTAAAGCAACGTTAAGAACAGTATTCTGGTTGCTAGCCAACTTTCTTACCAGTTGCAGACTATGTTTCATACCACATGGTAGAGATTCTAAAAGATTTTTCAGCAGCTGTAAGAAATGCCATATTGGGGGAGATTGCACATATAGCAAATATTTGAATTAAGAAACACTTGTGATACCTTGGAATATATCAACCTAAAAATACGCATTTGCAGAAGAGATACCGAATATGGCTGTCAGATTTATTTCAGTACCATTTAAATCTCAGAAGAAAAAAAAATTATTGTGAGTGAAGCAGTTAAATAGGAACAAGAAAATTTACCAACTAGATACTTTGTATGATTCACCTAGAAGCCTATAAAAAAGGAAAGATCTTGACACTGGATACATGAACTATTTAGATTGAGAAAAAATAATGTTCAATAATTAGCAGTAAATAAACACAAGCACTATTCTACTTTTTAAACGTTAACAGTTTCAAATGAACACATGGAACCATAATTGGCTAATGTGCTGGCTTGAATAAACATGTCCATAAAAGTTTTATCTTAGCTGGGCACATTGGTTCACACCTGTAATCCCTGCACTTTGAGAAGCCAAGGTGGGAGGATTGCTTGAGGCCAGGAGTTCACACCAGCCTGGGCAACATAGCAAGACCCCCATTTTACAAAAATAAAAATTAAAAAATAGCTGGACATGGTGGTGTACGTCTGTAGCCCCACCTACTTGGGAGGCAGAGGCAGGAGGCTTATTTGAGCCCAAGAATTCAAGGCTGCAGTGAGCTATGATTGCACCACTGCACTGCAGCCTAGGAGACAGAGCAAGATCCTCTTAAAAATAAATAAATAAATAAATAAAAGTTTTAACTCTTTAGCTCCAAAGATGGAGATTGCACAGATCTACTGTTATGATCAACTTTTATTATTTAACAAGATCTAATCGCTCTACCGAAGAAGTCATGACAAATCCATAGTAATTTATACTTCTCTTCCCTTTTTTTTTTTTCTGAAACCTAACTTTACTGAAATCAGCTTTTTCCCACAACAGAATAGGCATTATATTTCTTTATTTATTCAACAAACCTCTATTGATAACCTTTATGTGATAGGCACAGTGGTGGCTACTACGGTCACAAAAGTGAGTAAGACACAAATCTTCAACTGGTACCCCCATAGGAACTTAGACTCTAGTAAGGAAAGGAACTATAGACATAAAAATTACATTACAAATTAGTAACTGCTCTTAGATAGATAGGACCTAAGACCATGAGAGCACAAAGGATTGGGTAAAGCATTCTGGCTGGAAGAAAGGCCTCACAGAGAGAGTGACATTTAATCAAGCTCTTAAACTTGGTGGGGTTTTACAAAGGAACTGGGGGAAGTACATTCTTCCATACTGGCAGACCAGCAAGGACAAGGCTCTGAATTTCTGATCCAGCCTAGCACACATCTAGGAAATGAAGCTAGAGAAAGATAGAGTAGATAAGATACCTGGTGGCCCCTTAACAGCAATGAGTTTTAAAGATGAATCAGGCCACTTCTGTGCCTAGAGCAAATGCTCATATCTCTTACCCAGCTGGCTGGTGTTAGGAGTGTAGCCTATGGCGTGATGAAGGATAAACAGTGAGTAACAGCTGTCTGAGGTCTAGAGAGGCAGGCTGTGGAGGGCACAAGAATTTGAATCTCAGTTTGAGGAATTGGTATGTTGTTATCTAAGCAATTAAGGATGCTAAGAGAGTTTTAAAGCAGATATATGACTTAATCAGCTTTGTGAAGCATTTGAAAGCATTGGAATGGGAAGAAACATGTCTAGGGGAACCTGATGAGGAAGCTGTTGCATTAGTAATCTGGGTGATAATTTTTTATCCTATCATGTGAATTGTGGCCAGAGCATAACTCTATACTTATAATGACGTTGCCTTCAAAAAGTTCTTATTGTTGTCAACCACCAGTGTGTCCTGGAGGGGGAAAGAAGAATTATCATTGGTGCAGATTAATAATGAGTTGAATGGATTTTTGCTGTTGACTTTTAAAAGCCCTATTAGTAATTTAAATCCGGAGTATTTTTATTCAGTCCATCCTATTCAGATTTTCTTAAGGCTTCTACTTCTTTAGCTGATGAATCTTTAGCTTATTGGGAAAAGAAAAAGAATCTAATTCGGATTCCTAGATTCTTGAACTTATAATAACTATGCAGACATGGATTTGGACTGACTCCACCAAACAGGGCAATCACAAGTAAATACAAGTTACTGAGTGGCCTGTGTTGCTTCCTAATCCTCCCAAGATCTTAGCTTCAACCCCTTGAAATATAAAAACTGGTACTTAATATCTCTAGCTGGAAAATAATGAACCATTACCTGTGAGGCAAGGAGAATTTGCTCTGATTTCTGTAAACTGTGTTATATAAGACAGTGGTCCCCAACCTTTTTGGCACCAAGGACTGGTTTCATGGAAGGCAATTTTTCCAAGGGCAAGGGGATAGTTTC
Organism: Nomascus leucogenys; assembly: GCF_006542625.1. NCBI lineage: Eukaryota > Metazoa > Chordata > Mammalia > Primates > Hylobatidae > Nomascus > Nomascus leucogenys. The sequence goes on along the minus strand of NC_044391.1, from coordinate 47,561,630 downwards.
GAGATGAAACTGTTCTACCTCAGATCATCAGGCATTAGATTGTCATAAGGAGCACATAACCTAGATCCCTTGCATGCACAGTTCACAGTAGGGTTTGTGCTCCTATGAGAATCTAGTGCTGCGGCTGATCTGACAGGGGGCGGAGCTCAGGCATTATAATGGTGGCTCACCCACCACTCAGCCACCACTCACCTCTTGCTGTGTGGCCCAGTTCCTAACAGGCCACGGACTGGTACCAGTCCATGACCCAGGGGTTGGGGACCCCTGATATAAGGAGCAGTTAAAGACATTGGGAATATTTAGTACAGAGAAAATAAGTCTCAGCTAGGACTCAATATTTGAAGACCTGTTATAAAGAAGATGGTATCAGCGTACCTACTCTATAAGGCTATAGGAGTTAAGACCAATTGGAGGAACTTAAGTAGAGACAGGTTTACTTTATCCTAAGAAAGACCTTCTAACAGTCTGAAGTCAGCAAGGCTATCTCACATCTAGAGTTCTGCTTTGTTGCAGTTTTGCAATATTCTCTGGAAGGGACTTTATCTTCCTTAATATAGTACCACAAACACAGTTGAGTATTCTAAAAAGTAAATCTTGAATTATGTTGAGCTGACTAAGACATTCTGATTTGAAGGTTTATGTGAATAGACTGCTGCGTTCGACTTCAGAAAAACAAAGTGTCTTCACGAGATAAAACAAAGATAAGATGCTGAGCTAATAATGGCATCATAATGACAGTAAGAGATAATACTTATGGAATGCTTAGTATGTGCCAGACACTCTGTTAAGCACATAACCATGGGCATGTTATTTAATCCTTTTAACAACCCTGTGGAGTATATACTGTGATCTTTCCCTATTTTACAGCGGAAACAGCTCAGAGAAGTTAAATATATTTAAACAGATATTTAAATAGCTTGGCCCTTCTTGAAGGTTTTGGGGGTTTTCCCCCTTAAAGTGCCTGTCATCCCATGTGCAATTGCCCATTAGCCACAAGCATTTTTAAAATTTCTCTGATTGTATTCAGCAACCCAAGTATCTTTGTCAAAAAGATACTTACTCCATAGGAATGTTTTTCTTTTTCTATTTATTACGGTACCTTTACTTACATCAATTGTCAGATTGGTGACCAGTTAACTGGCTGTAGTTCTGAGATGGTGCTGTTCGGCCAAATGTCAATCTTTAAAGGAAGTTTCTGATTTCGTTTAAATTTTTAAAGATCAGTTAGTTTATTTAAAAAGTGTGGGTATAGTTGCAGAGTGATATAGAGATTTTGCTTGGCTTAAAGTGTTTGAAGATGCGTAAATCAGCCTGGATTGAAATTGTTTTGATTACCTCTCTGTGTCTCTCCTAGACTGTAAGGCCACTTTTCTTTCCTAAACACATAGGAGACACTCAGTAAAAATTGGTATAATTAATGAGTTAATGCATGACTGAGTATGTGAATGAATGAACTGACTTCAATATCTCAAAGAATCTCTGCCTTTTGCTTGCTAATCCAATGGATGACTTATATTATAAATGAGCAAATTTCCTGCTTGTTGATTTGCTTAGTCCCTAGATTTTTCTTACCACAGTGCTATTAAGACTAGGTTATGGGTTTCCTACACAATGTGGTCTAATTTGCTTCATTACATAATATACTTATAATCCCAGCCACCTGAGTTGTAGATGTGAGCTTTTGGTCACACCAGGGAGTGGTATAGCTTTGGATCTCTCATAGTTATGGCTGTCACAGAAAAGAAGGCCAGTTGGCTTTACTAATAAATTAGTAAGCTCAAGTTCATGCACAAAAAAAAGAAGACATATTATTATGGTAATAGTGAGAAATTGCTCATAAAGCTGAGTTAATTGCACTTTTGTGAAGTTCAGCATATTGAAAATGGTTTGGAACTACTTTTTGATATTTTTAGTTAATTACAGTCTGAAACAGTTTTATAACTCATTCTGATTTTAATTAAGTAGGTTTATTTACATCAGCCACTGAGAATGTATATGTAACTGGTTATTCATTTAGTGACACTGAAAAGGCATTTCCAATTTATCAGCATTTTGAGTAGAGAAACAACTCTTCATATGTTTCTTGAAGTGCTAGGGAAATGAAGATGAAGACACTTGTTTCATCGACTTTATTTCCTATAGGATTTAAATCTCAGTCTTGAATTACTTAATCAGCCCGTTCAAATACTGTTTATATGTGGTAGATTGTGAGTGACTTTGGTGTTGATGACTGTGCACCTTTCAAATTGTCTGCTCGAAGGCTGAACACAGCAACAGCCGACCTTTTTCACCTGGATGTAGAATATCACATTTGTCCAGCAATTACATTAGTAATTGTAAGAGATGCCCCAGATAGTTCCCTTTATGGTTAAGTTTTGTCTTGATTTGAAATGAAGCTCTGGTTTCTCTGTATTTATGATTCCTTCTCATTTCTCTTCCTTCTAATTTCTCCTTTTCTACTGGCATGGAGTTTTGTCTAAAAAAAATCTGGTTTTTACCCCTTTAGGGTAAAGTAGATCATGAAACTAATTCCATGATAGTTAGATAGCTTCAATACTTAGTTGTGATTTTAGTAAGTACAAAACCATATCCCTTGACAGTTAGAAGGGAAATGTGCAGAAACACTGTAAACATTACCCAGAAACTTGGTTCAGGCCATCAAGCACAACCCAACTTTCTCCATTAGGCATTTTAGAAGATGCTGTTGCCTGTGTCTTCAGAGTTTACCTGAATTAAGGGAATGTATCATAGAGACACATGAACATGAGCTTTGGAAACTTAAAAGTACACATGCTGTGGAAGTATGGCCTGATCCCTTTAACCAGAATTTACATCCCAAACTGACTGAGCATGAGACACTACCATCATCTGAAACCCTCTCATTAAAATTTAATCTGGTTTTTCTCTTTCTCTTTTACTCCCACGGTGACTCAGCATACAGTCAGGGTTTCTTGACTGGGCATCACAGTAGATTTACTTTAAAAATACCTCTGTAAAAGGCCACAGGCCTTCTGAATGGGTCATTGAATCCAACCACATAGATCACTTGATAGATTGCTCAGTGTACTCATACGTGGTTGTTTTAACTATCCTCTTTGTTCTTCCTCTCCCTCCTTTCTGGGAGGTTCTGGGGGTAAGACTGCAGCCCTCCAGGAATAGGGACCCTGGCCAGGGCCCACCCGGTGTAGCATTTACCATAGCACTCCATGTAGAAAGCTGTTTTGGTATGTCTGGCGTCTTCATGAGATTGCAAACTGGAGCACAGAAACCAGTCCTTACTCAGTGCTGTTCATTCAGCAGATGTAGATCCTGTACCTCCAGGGTGCCAAGCACCAAAGTAGGCACTGGGAATGCAAGGACAATTGTTAGGATGTGGTCCCTGCTCTCAAAGAAACTGTGTTTATGAGGAAAGAAACAAATGTGACAAGCCTGCTAGCTACATTGCAAGTGTTTAATAAGGACCAGCTCAATAAAACCCTATGACAGAAACTATTAGCATTTCCTTTTTGTCAGTGGAAAAACTGAGGCTTTACAAAATTATTTAACTTGTACACAGACTGTAACAAGGTCGTTTGAACACAGGCACTTCAACTTTAGAGTTTGAACTCTTAGCCAGTATACTAGATAGCGTAGAGGTGGTAATAAATTAATGTATTATAAAATCACAAGGAAGGAAAGACCTAATCTCTTTCCTTGAGGGACAAGTTGAAGTTACCAGAAAGTTTTTACAGAATTACATATAGGATTGTACCAGGCAAAGAGAAGGAGGGAGAGTCTAGGAAACAGGAAATGGCTTGAGGAAAGCACAGAGATGGGAAAGCCGGGCCTGAGATTTAGCAGTTTAGGACCAGGCTGAAGGATGGGGTGTGGGATTTGTGGAAAGTGAAGTAGACTAGTTAGGCAGAAGTTATGGATGAGTTAAAAAAAAATTGAACTCTGTCCTAAAATAATATAGCAAGCGTTTCAACAATTTTAATCAGAGGAAGCCTAATTAGATTTTTTTTAATTCTGATGACCTATAGAAAAAAATTGATCAGCCAGAACTGATAAGATTGGTAACTTCTTCAAGGAAAAGCAACCAGTGTTAGAGGAACCCTAGATTTCTGACTTGAGTGACATTGTTGTCCTAGAAGCATTATGATTTCATTATAACCCTTTTAAAAAATAATCTTCCAACATGTATCAGGAGTCTTAAAAATGTTTATACTTTTATGCTAGTAATTTCATGTCTGGGAATTGGCTTAAGCAAATAATACAAATGCAAGATATAGGCCTTTTGACCAGCATTTATGATATTAGTTCAGAGTGCTTAAAACATATTGGTGAAATTGAATAAAGAAATAAATGATTGACTGGTTGGTAGAAAATAGTGGAAACATTGGAAACAGTACACTTAAATTTAATGTTAATGTACATTTACTAGGTGGTTATCATGAATCCAGTTGTGGTTCTGAAAATATATAATTACATGTAAAAATCTAACTTAAAAAAACAGAATAGGAAAATATACTTAGACCTATGTTTAAATAAGCTTGAAGAAATACATCAAATCATAATGGTGGGCCAAGTGCAGTGGCTCACACCTGTAATCCCAGCACTTTGGGAGGCCAAGGCAGGCAGATCACTTGAGCCCAGCCTGGGCAACATGGCAAAACCCTCTCTACATAAAATACAAAAATTAGCTGGGCACAGTGGCGTGTGCCTGTAGTCCCAGCTACTCAGGAGGCTGAGGTGGGAGAATCTCAGGCCACTGCACTCCAGCCTAGGTGACAGAGGGAGATCCTGTGTCAAACAAACAAAAAAAAATTATAATGGGGGGGATTGTCCTTCTATTCTCTATTTCTTCAATATTCAATATACTTAGTTCATTTTCATGATGGAAAGAGATTAAAAACTTTGAGACTGTTCATTTTGGACTTATGTTAGAAATATCTGAAACATCAAAATGACAATAAACAGTAAACAGTTGGAAATAGACTTGGAATTAAACTCTGGGTTTATACACTGGAGATACTCAGTAAATGTTAACCGAATTGAAGTTCTATCCATTTTCCTTCCCCTTGGGTCAGGATCCCAGAATCCTAATGAAATGTATTAGAATATTAGAATTTTTACCATTATTTGAATATATTATTGGGTAACAAAAATTTCTTCCCTAACACAGAAGAAACATTGATTGCTTTTCTTAATACTTATATTACTTTTCTTATGTGGCAATTCTTGTTCAAGGGCCAAGGTTCTGCTGTCACTGCTTGTAAATATTTTAAGTTATTATCTTTTTTTTTTTTTTTTGAGAGTGGGTCTCACTCTGCCACCCAGGCTGGAGTGTATGCTCACAGCTCACTGCAGCCTCAAACTCTTAGGTTCAAGAGGTCCTCCCACCTCAGCCTCTCATAGCTGGGACCACAGGTGTGCACCGCCATGCCCAGCTAATTTTTGTATTTTTTCTAGAGATGGAGTTTCCCCGTATTCCCCAGGCTGGTCTCAAACTCCTAGGCTCAGACAATCTGCCCACCTCGGCCTCCCAAAGTGCTGGGATTACAGGCATGAGCCACTACACCCGGTCTGCTTTCAAATTTTTAATGAAATAGAATCCATAGGTGTATTTAACCTATTAAATATTTTTTTTTCTAATAGAGACAAGGTTTCACTATGTTGCCCAGGCTGGTGTTAAACTCCTGAGCTCAAGTAATCTTCCTGCCTCAGCCTCCCAAAGTGCTAGGATTATAGGTGTGAGCTACCACACCTGGCCTCACTTATTGAATTCTGATGGACTTTTAACAACCCAGATATTTTCTAATTAAAGGATTTCAGTTCATTAGCCTAGTAATGTCGTATGCTAACTGGGCCACACCAGGTGCATTTTGGTTTAAAGATTGCTTCTTTGGGATTCCAGAGTAGCATTTTGAAGAAACAATTGTTTCTCATTGTTACTGTAATAAACTGGAAACATATTTAAAGTGGGGGTAACATGAGGTGCTCCCTCCACTGTTGCCATACCATGAGGACAGGAACCATGTCCCCAAGATTCAGACTAGGACTTGATGTTTTATCCAGCCCAAGTATCTGTGAATACAAGGATGTGTGAATTCATGTTTCACAAATTAGTCACATAAACTAGTGCTTCTCAGAGCATAGTTTAGTTCCTTAGCAATCTTTGCAGACTAGTGGTGGGAAGAAAATCATTAATTTCTACGTTATTTACTAGACAATGGAGGGTTTGGACTGTCATTCAAAGTGAACAAACAGGCAGAAACTTTGGTGCTGTGTCATGAGGACATCCAAGGGTCTACCTGCTGAAAGGAACTCCACACCAACTTTTCACAAAATCTAAAATTCCCACTAGAGCCTGCTCCTCAAGGGCCTCTTTCATCAGTTACATATACCTTATTATGGGGACTTGAGGAATTATCCATTTCTTAAGAGATGTTTCATTAATTCATTCAATAGCACTGGTAGTAGGACTCCCTGAGAAAATGTAACATAGGAAGATAGGTTTAATATACACACATGGCAAGGGAATATGGATATAAGAAAAGCTGGAGCATAATCCTTAAGGACCCTTTGGAATCCAGGGTCACCTGAAGGAATCTAAAGGCCAGGGCAGTGGGGAGGGACATCAAAGTCAACCCAAGCCTCTCCTACAGGGAAGCCAATAGAATCAATGTCAAAAGAGACCACATGTGATGTGGCCTTTTCACTCAAGGGAGTTGCCATGACGAACAGTGTCTGGAAAAATAAATAATGATAATTATGGTGTATTCACTGTGTGTTAGGAACCATTCTAAATAATATGCATAAATCATCTTATTAACACTTACAAGAACCTCGTAAGTACAATGCCTATATTCATTTTACAGGTCAGGAAACTGAGGCATAGGCAGATCCAAAGTCATGGAGACTTCACATTAGGCATTCTGACTCTGTAGTCCTTAGACCTTGCTTTTAAGCATTATATTATACTGCCTGCAGGCAAACTTTATGTATTTCAGGGCCTCTGGGGAATGACAAAAGAAAAATGTAAGTGTATGTCTGACAGAGCACAGTCTGTCTGTGATGCCAGATTTCTTCTACCTCATTATCTAAAGTCTTAGAAAATATGGAACATACTATGAATTGTCAGCACATGGACACACAGAAGGGAATAACACACACTGGGGCCTACTGGAGGATGGAGGCTGGGAGGAGGGAGAAGATCAGGCAAAATAACTATTGCGTATTAGGCTTGATACCTGGGTGGCAAAATAATTGTTACAACAAACCCCCATGACACAAGTTTACCTATACTACAAATCTGTACATGTACCCCTGAACTTAAAATAAAAGTTAAATAAAAGAAAAAATCATCTTGTCCTAAGATATTTGGCCTAAGATAGCTTTGAGGACCCTTATAACCACAAACCTAAATCTTTTATCTGACCCAGAATATTTTCTTGGGTTAAGGTTTCTTGAACATAAGGGATTTTTTTGTTGTTATTGTTCTGAAGTCTTAGCCAAGAAATATTTTCTTCTTTTCTTTTTCTTTTTTGAGACAGAGTCTCACTCTGTCACCCAGGCTGGAGTGCAGTGGTGTGATCTCGGCTCACTGCAACCTCTGCCTTCTGGGTTCATGCAGTTCTCATGCCTCAGCTTCCTGAGTAGCTGGAATTACAGGTGTGTGCCACCACACCTGGCTAATTTTTGTATGTTCAATAGAGATGGGGTTTCACCATGTTGTCCAAGCTGGTCTTGAACTCCTGGCCTCAAGTGATCTGCCTGTCTTGGCCTCCCAAAGTCCTGGGATTACAGGCATGAGCCAATGTGACCGGCCATCTTTTCTTTTTAGACTTGCTACCTGAAACGTGGGTAGCTGAGCAGAGTTACTTGGTGGCCTTTCATCCCATTAGAGAGTTCTAAATTGTTGGCCCAGACCCTTGAATGAAATCTGATATTAAAATAACACCAAACTGAAGTCATAGGAGATTTGTAGTATAACGTATACCCTCTCGATAATCAAGACATAGGAAAAATAAAATGACTTTCAACTGACTTCATTTTTTTACTTGTGACTTTCCTTTCACTCTTGAGTGATTTGTAACCCACATCTTCACATATCAGGGACACTGCAAGACATAAAATCCCTAACTCTAATTTGGGATTTTAGAAGCTGCAGAGCTTAGTAAATAGCAGCACTCTCTTAGATACTCCCGGGAAATTCGGTGAAAAATACTGCTAATGAATTTAAATTTCTCAAAGTTCAGGTACTGCTTTGATGCCATCTTCCCACACTATTTTATCTTCCATGAGTCTTCAGTCCATTATATTTGTCTGGCTTTGGTTGAGGCCTGACCCAATGACCTCATGTTTACAGATGGACTTGGGCCAGGACCAGGACCCTCTTTAAATTCTGTATTCTTGGTGCCCACTTGCCCAAGCACCACACAGGACACCGAGGGGTTGCAGAACTGATTAAGATATGGCCCTTATCCCTAATACTGATAGTCCAGTGAGAGGTGGATGTTGTTATTGTTGCGAACTGTAGATTAAGCTATGCTACACTTTTTTTTTCCATTTTCTGTAGCTGACTATGTAATGAACTCAAAATGAGAAAAAAAAGATCATTTGGGTATATGTTTTCTTTAAAATAACTTACAGCTTTTGCTGAAAGTAATATTCAAATACTTCTCTATCAAACTCTCAGAATTAGCCTGGGGAAGGTTATTTTAAATGCTGTTTTTTACCAGCTGGGTAAAAGAATGATACTCTCCACTTTTTTGTCTTCATTGAAAATAATATTAAATGCAGGGGTAAAAGTTTATGGACCTTGAGTGGACTTACCATTTTACTGCTTTGAAAGTGCTTTCTTGCCAGGCTCAGTGGCTTACATCTGTAATCCCAGCACTTTAGGAGACTGAGGCAGGCAGATTACTGAGTTTGAGACCAGTCTGGGCAATATGGTGAAACCCCATCTCTACAAAAAATATAAAAACTAGTTGGGCTTGGTTGCATGCCCCTGTAGTCTCAGCTATTCGGGAGGCTGAGGTGGGAGGATTGCTTGAACCCAGGGGTTCAAGGTTGCAGTGAGCTGTGAGCATGCCACTGCACTGCAGCCTGGGTGACAGAGTGAGACCCTGTCTCCAAAAACAAAAAAGTGCTTTCTTAAAATTAAACTTGTAGTCAGTCACATTGTAACTTTGGACAGAGGGAGTTAATTTCCTCTTTGGTTTCTAAGTTAGCTTTTTGGGAATCACACTGTAAACTTTGATGATCTAGTTTATCTTTAATGGTCCTTAGTTCTGCAACTCAACTTTTAAGCAAGCATGATGCTTCAACCTGCTTACTTTTTCTCTCTTTTTGGTAAAGTCTGTCTGGATGGCGGGGGAGCCATTCAACCAAGGTTGTCACTTGTTTGCTCTGTTGATCCTATGGGGACCATCTGTATACAATGTCTAGAGTTTACAAAGGGCCATTCCGTTGAAGATGTTTATTACAGAGCCTTGCTGTCTTTCTGTAGTGTTGGATACATTCCTCTATTTTCAGTCAGTGGACTTTTTAAGATATAAATAATTTTTAAATATTCTTTTTTATTTTCTTTTTAATTACAGAGCAAAGAGATTGCATTTCAACTTCATGAGGATTTAATGAAGGTTCTTAATGAGCTTTATACGGTAAGTACATAATCTTTCTTCTTTTCTAGAATCCTTGGGTTAGAATTCTGGTTTGTAAAAACACTGCTCATTGTAGTATTCATTCCGAGCCGAAGTGACAATGGATCTTCATCTGCTTGAAATACAGGAACAAGTGGATAGGTGTACACAGCTACATTCCTTTGCCACTCCATCCCAATTTGGAGAAACTGTATTCAGATGAATTATCTATCTACCTATCTGTCTGCATACACACGTATATACACAATTAGCACACTTTAAGAAACTAAAGTATAGATGTCTCCATAAGAAACATTTTTAACTGATTTGTATGTAATCTCTACATATATGGAATTCGAGAATATTTTGTTTAAAATTGATGCCATTGTGGCCAGGCATGGTGTAACCGCAACACTTTGGGAGGCCAAGGCAGGTGGATCACTTGCGGTCAGGAGTTTGAGACCAGCCTGGCCAATGTGATGAAACCCCGTCTCTATTAAAAATGTAAACGTTAGCTGGGCATGGTGGGATGCGCCTGTAATCCCAGCTCTTTGGGAGGCTGAGGTGGGAGGATCACTTGAACCCGGGAGGCAGAGGTTGTGGTGAGCCAAGATCACACCACTGCACTCCAGCTTGGGCAACAACAACAAAAAAATGTTGCCGTTATGAAACTTGAGCAATTTAGGTTGCGTTATTCTGGTACTTTCTTTTTTTTCCACATTTTAGTTCAATTAATTGTTTTGTTAATGACATATTAAAACTACTTTTGAAGGATATCTTTTTTTTTTTTGCAATAATTTGCTTTTGTGACTTACATATTATTTAGGGTACTTCATGTAATCATTAAAAGTTAAATAATTTAAAACTACTAAAAATAACACCTAATGATGTTGCAAGTTGGAATTGGTAATATACTTATGTAAATATTTTTTCACACTTAATGATCATGTTATTAAATACAAATTTCTTTTGGGGGATATTTTATTTTAAGAGAATAAAATAACAAATGAGTAATATTAATTTATATTAATGAAAGATATTTGGATTTTTATTGTACAAGATTATTTTGTTTGTTTGTTTGTTTGTTTGTTTTTGAGGAGTCTCGCTCTGTCACCCAGACTGGAGTGCAGTGGCACAATCTCGGTCACTGCAACCTCTGCCTCCCGGGTTCGAGCAATTCTCCTGCCTCAGCCTCCAGAGTAGCTGGGATTACAGGCATGCCCGGCAAATTTTTTTGTATTTTTAGTAGAGACGGGGTTTTGCCATGTTGGCCAGGCTGGTCTCAAGCTCCTGGCCTCATGTGATCCGCCCACCTCAGCCTCCCAAAGTGTTGGGATTACAGGCATGAGCCACCAAGCCTGGCCTGAATTGTTTTTTTATAGGCAAACTAAACCTGAAACTCGAAAGCACGTTTCTTGATTTACCAATTCCATTTGTTCCTAAAAAGGCACGTGTGTAAAATACAGTTTTGTAAATTAAATTTTTAATGCTCCTTTGATACTTACTAATTAAAGAAACTTACAAATTAAACTTTTATAAAATGATTCTTTATAAAATGAACTTTCTAGTTTTTTTCTGTGTGTGATAACTCTATTTTTATAAAGCACATTTACTGCATCTGTGCATATAAATTGAATTGACAGTTTCTAGATGTTAGTTCCTCCTTCAGAAACTTTCCATTCTCCGTGCAACCTACAAAAGCCTCAGGTTAAGAGATTAGATCTATATACCAAATGCTTAATGAAACTGATTTTTATGTGATAAAGGCCAATTTCTACCTCCTGCCTTATGTGATTTGTTAGTTTCTGATACCCTAAGGTATCAACCATTTCTAGAAGCCCAGTAATTTAAAAGTAAAATGACCTTTGTATACCTGAGACTTCCAAAGAGGAATAAGCAGAAATTCTGTGTTGTCTTCCATTGAACTCTTTTAAGATGAGGACGTTGTGGCACTTTCCTTGAGGTTCCTTTTGCTTAGACATTGTTTTACCTAGAAATAGAAATCAGTCCCTAATACCTTAAAAAAATAAGTCTGCTGGTTGTCATGTCATGATAGGTTAGAGCCTGTTGATTATGGTCTGAAAATAGTAGTAGTAGTAAAGACAACAGTGGCAAAGATGAACTTCACCACTGAATACAAGAAAAGTCAATAGAGTGTCCTGAAAATTTTATCTCAGTGAGGGATATGTATAATGAAATTTCTCCTAGATCCAGCCTATCGATTGCACCTAGACATTTTGCAGACTCTGTAGTGTTCAAGTAAGTAAGCTGACACCTCAGAACTCTTATCAATATCAGCCCGAAAGCCGAAAGAGCCAGGTTCTACCAAAGGCCACCAGGGTTGGAGTGACCCTATCACAGTCATTTAACCTCTCCGAATTGGTTGAGGAATTAAGGGATAGGGCAGACAAGTAATGAGGTTTTAATTATGTCATCTGTAGATCACTGCTCCTGCGGAAAAAATTTAATCAGAGAGCATACTCAGCAAGGCCAGAGGTCATGTTCTGTGGCGAGAGAACTTCATATCACTCATGCACACACACACACCCTCTCCCTTTTTATTCTAAAAGGAGATGCTGTTTGGTCTCTCTTGCACTTTATCTTCAGATACACAAACTCTGTCTTGTTCAAATCAAATCTATCCATTATATTAATATTCAGTTTAAATCAGGAAAGAGGCGAGATGAGGTGTATTTGAACAGTGGAACAATATTTGGAGGAATGTAGTTTAGGTTCCCCATTCAACCACTCACTGGTATTTTGGTCATGAACAAATAACCTAGTTGCATCGTGCATAGAATTTTGTACAATTGATGATGTAATAGTGATTGTTGAAGTAACAGGTATAAAATACATAGCCTCAGGGAATTGAGGATGCTTTTTAATTGTCTTTTCTGGCAAATATTCACTCCTCACTTGCTCTCAACCCTTGACACTCCTTGGGAGTTGAAAGTGAGCAGTTGAGAAGTACACTAACTTCCATGTGCCAGTGGAGTACTTAATTTTAAATTACAGTCAACCTTAGTGGTGGGTGACAGCCTTATGTTTGGACTTCCTTACCCCAGAATATTGCTCCCACAGCAATTGTTGATTTTTTCAAACATTTTATCAGAAGGCTTTGTCTCAAATAAAATATATATGCCCAGGAAGGAGAATAGAGAGAGATGCCCTATGGTCATTTATATGTTAGAGTGAACTGAGTTTTACCAGGCCAGATTGTGTAGATGATAGGGTAGATATGATATCATATGATGATATGATAGATATATAATACAATAGAGCACAGGTTGTGTGGATATGGCACGAAGCACTGGACTTACAAGCAGAAGACAGGATGGTGGCATTAGAGTGGCTACTGAAAGGAAAGGCTTTGAAGACTTGCAGCTCCTTTTCTATATTTTGGCCCAATCTTGCCTTTATTTGCCGGGGGAAAAAAAAAGGCCTCAAATGGTTTTAAACCTCTATTTGAATTGTTAGGCCACTACAAAAGACAGCCAGAGCAGTTAAGATTAGTTCAGTCTTCACTGGCTACAGTGGCTCATGCCTGTAATCCCAGCACTTTGAGAGGCCAAGGTGGGTGGATCACCTGAGGTCAGGAGTTCAAGACCAGGCTGGCCAACATGGTGAAACCTCGACTCTACTAAAAATACAAAAATCAGCTGGGCGTGGTGGCAGGTGCCTGTAATCCAAGCTACTTGGGAGGCTGAGGCAGGACAATCCCTTGAACCCAAGAGGTGGAGGTTGCAGTGAGCCGAGATTGTGCCACTGCACTCCAACTTGGGTGACAAGAGTGAGACTCCATCTCAAAAAAAGAAAAAAAAAAGAAAGAAAGAAAAGAAACATGATTAGTTCAGCCTTGAAGAACAAAGGTTCTCAAAATAATGGCATAAACCAAATAGATGTTTATATTCTCTCTCACAAAAAAAAAAAAAGACCAAAGATTGACAGTTCAGGCCTGGTATGGAGGTAACATAAAGCCTTGCAAGACTCAAGCTCCTCCTACTGCATTGTTCAGATAAACCCCATTGTAACGTTTGGCCTTAGAATTCAAGATGGTTGCTAGAACTCCAGCCATTACATCTGCATTCATGGCAACAGAATGGAAAATGGGAAGAAGGGCCTTGCCTTTTAAGGAGACTCCATAAAAGTCTCACACAAGACATTCATATACATCTCATTGGCCAGAACTTAGAACATGGTCTCACCAGGCTGCAAGGAGGTCTGGGAATTACAGTATTTTAGCTAGCCAGGTCACTGCTAACCAGTTTTTTAAAAATGGGATTCTGTTCATTTGAAAGAGAAGGGGAGTGATTTGTAGCTAACTAGCCATGCCTGCCAGAGTAGCTAAACATTTACCACATGCTGATTATGTTTGTGTTAGTTATTGTGCTAAGCATATTATTTGCATTATCTCATGTAATCCTCACAGCACCTCTATGAGGTAGTTATTCTCATCATCTTCGTTTGACAGACGAGGAAACTAAGGCTCAGAGGGACTTGCTTCAGGGTGCACAGTAAGTGATAGGGTGGGATCTCAAGTCCAGGACTGGCTGCAGAGCCTCTACCCTTTACTGTCATTTTTATCTCTATTGCTGTAGTTGTGGGTAACTATTTTCTAAATAAGATCTCTAAATGTTAATGCTTCCCCCACAATACAGAGAACATAAGCAATTTATCTTCAGCTCATTTATAGTTTTTAGAATCAATGGCATTAATGTTGCTTTAACAAAATGTAGGTGGCAAATTGAACATGTGGCTCAATGGCAACCTGTACTTCTTAGACATGTATTTAAATGATTTAACAGGTGGAATTCATTGGCTAAAAGTGAAAGGGTGAACCAGGATCCCCAGACTCCCTTTCTCAGCCTAATTTGCTAATTCTGAGTTAAACATTTGAAAGCAAGCTAAAGGATAGAATTAGCAAGTTTGGAAGTAGGGTTAAGAAACCAGGGACATCGTTGTGCTATCATGAAACAAAAGTAAGTGGACTGGCAGTCAGCAAGCTTATATTTGAATCCCAGCTTCATTAATTGTTAGTTGTGTGGCACTGGGAAATCATTTAGCTTCTCTGGGCACCTGTATTAGTCTGAGTTCTCCATAGATACAGAACCAACAGAATGGGGGTGTGTGTGTGTGTGTGTTTGTGTGTGTGTGTGTGTGCATGTGCAAAGTGATTTACTGTAACGAGTTGGCTCCCACAGTTATGGAAGATGAGAAGTGCCAAGATCTCCAGTGAGCAAGCTGGAGATCCAGCCAGGAGGGTTAATGGTATAATTCTAGTCTGAGCTCAGGCCTGAAAACCAGAAAAGCCAATGGTGTAAGTTCCAGTTCAACTCCAGGAAAAGACCAATGTTCCAGCTCAAAGACCATCACACAGAGAGAGTGAATTCTCTCTTACTCAGCCTTTTTGTTCAATGCAGGTCATCAGTGGGTTGGCTAAGACCCACCTATATTGGAGAGGGCAATCTGCTTTACCCAGCCTACTGATTCATATGTTAATCTCATCCAGAAACACTCTCACACATCCAGAATCAAGTTTGACCAAATATCTGGGCACCCCACGACCTAGTCAAGTTGACACATAAAATTAATTATTACAGTGTCTGACAAGGCACAAGGGTATAATGGGGAAGGGTCAATGCTTAAGTTACAGCTCTGTCCCTTTCTGGTGTGTGTGACTCTGTGCCTCAGTTTTCTCATCTGTAAAATAGAAATCAAAATAATACCTCTTAGAGTTGTTGAATGAATGTTCTGAAGACAAATGGAAACATTTTGCATGCTTGCTGTGCTAGGCACTGTGAGATGTACTGGTGATATAGCTGTGAATAAAAACAGACCAAGTCCTTCCTCTCAAGGCATTTACATTCCAGGGAAGAGAGAGAGGGGGGCCATAAATAAATGTATAATATGGCAGGTATAAAAGGTAAGAGGAAAAGTACAGCTGAGTTGGTACAGGTAAAGCATTCAGAACAGTGCCTGTCACACGGTAAATGTTTAAAAAACATTAGTAGTTAGTGTTAGCCTCCTCATCATCATCGCCCTCTTTATCAGTGGAATGGGGATGGCCCCAGCTTCATGTCAGCCTCACAAAGTAAATGCAGATATCAGGAATGATTTTAACAGTAATTACAGATGGTTTTTTACATATATATGAATTTTTCTTATGATGAATATGTATGTTACTTTTGTACGAAAAAAAAAAAAGGAAGGTAACTTTCCTAAGAAACTACATTGATAGTAAATGTTAACGGGGCTGTGATCGAAGAAGTGGAAAAGTGAAAGGCAAAAACAGAGAAAAATGGTGACACAGAGGTTAGAGGGAACATTCAAAACAAAATGTGCCTTCATCGGCCCAGTAAAGAGGTCATATGAAACGGGTTTAAAGTGTTAAGCCCGTCCCACTACCAAAATCTCAAAAGGTTATGCAGTATTTTAATAGAAAAACCATGATTTGCCCTTTATTACTCTTTCTTTACTTTCTCTAGGCTTTATAGCATTACACTCGGCATTTTACAAAACAAGGAGTTGACCACTCTCAGTCAGCTAATTCTAGTCAAGATTAACACAGATGTCATGATAAATCCATGTGAAATTGATTGTTAATTGTGTGTAATTGATTATCACACTCTCTATGCATCAGCAGCACACACAGCTAGCCAGAGTCAAGAGGTAATCTGTCCTCAAGTTCCATTAGATCAAGAGGAAAGGAACTGAGGAAATAAAGATTTATCCAACTCTTTACCATGAGGGCAAGCACATTATCCCATTTATTTCCCGCAGCAGCACTGTGAGGCAGGTATGCCTAATCTCAGGCTTACATGTGGGAACTGGGGCTTGGAATAGTTAGCTCAGGATCATACAGACAGTAAATGACTGATCCAAAATCTAAACCCACTTCTGTTCCCAAGGCCCATCAGTTCCTCACTGGGCAGCTGCCTTAGAGAAGGATGTGCAGAGGAGGTGGCAGGAGGAGTGGTAAACCTGAGCTAAAGAATCAGTAAAACTCTCACACTGCATTCTATGATGGATACTTGTAAAAACATGAGCTTTCTAGACTGTTATATGGGTTACAGAATGGGCAAACCCAAATGACTTTGGGTAATCGGCTTTCATTTTAGGATGTGAAGCCAGGTGTGGTGATTCATGTCCGTAATCCCAGCACTTTGAGAGGCTGAGCTGGCAGAATCAGTTGAGCCCAGTTCAAGACCAGCCTGGACAACATGGCAAAACCCTGTCTCTCCCAAAAAATTAATAAATGTAGCCGGGTGTGGTGGTGTGTGCCTGTAGTCCCAACTCCACAGGAGGCTGAGGTGGGCAAATCACCTGAGTCCAGGAGGTCAAGACTGCAATGAGCCATGATTGCGCTACTGCACTCCAGTCTGGGTGACAGAGTAAGATCCAGTCTCAAAAAAAGAAAAAGAAAAAAAAATAGGATATGTTAATTTTGGGTGCAGCCTCTCATTTAGCTTTAGTGTTATAATGTAAAACTTCCTGTTCAGTGTGCATATGAAACATAGTGGTTACTTCTAAGGATCCATGTCTTGCTCCATTCAGCTTTGTTTTCTTCCTAATGAGCGCTAACTCCAATATGCCTGTATTAGTCCGTTTTCACACTGCAGTGAAGAAATACCTGAGACTGGGTAATTTATAAAGAAAAGAGGCTTAATTGACTCAGTTCCCCATGGTTGGGAGGTCTCAGGGAACTTACAGTCATGGCAGAAGGCACCTCTTCATAGGGTATCAGGAGAGAGAATGAGTGCCAAGTGAAGGGGCAGCCCCTTATAAAACCACCAGATCTCTTGAGAACTCACTCACTATCATGAGAACAGCATGGGGGAAACCACCCCCATGATTCAATTATCTCCACCTGGTCCTGCTCTTGACACGTAGGGATTATTACAATTCAAGGTGAGATTTGGGTAGGGACACAGCCAAACCATATCAATGCCTAACAAATGTAAATGGAGGATGGAAGCTGTCCTGGTACAAACCCAGAGGTGGGCTGAGTAACTTTCACAGGAGTGGTTTAAAAAACAGAGTTGATGTGAGCACAGAATCTAGCCTGGCCTTTACGTGTCTTTGAAGCCCTTGTCTCTGTAAAACGTTTAAATAAAAAAAAAAAAGCTAATTATTTTTTAGAGGGAATGAAAAGATGCTGTTTATTATTTCAAGCCCTTCCTTGAAAACAGCCTCCGAGGACTGCGGAGGGAAACTTTGTTGGCTGGTTTTGTGAGCCTCCCACAGACCAGGAGCTAATGCATCATTCTATAAAGAAGAAACATGCCCAAGGCAAGGTTGAAAAGTCATTCCGAGAGCCCAAGATACTTGCCACCTCATATCGGAAGATTTTTCTCTGAGCCTCAAAGAGGTTTTTGACCTTGAGAAGGGAGGAGTGGGGGTTACGTATTTATTTTAGCTCAAGGGCATTTTAAGAATTTGAAATATATATTTCTGTAGTGAAAATGAAAATTCATTCCTTTGAGACAGACTACAGAGGCCTGGGTCTCAAAACAAAACACTGAACAAACGGAAATAAGGAGTAGGAATACGTAAAACGCCCCAAACTGAAAATATGTGTGGAATACCACATTCTCCATGATGCCTGCTGGAAAACTTTTTTAAAAACACTCTATTTAGGGACCTTGGGCTGACAAAGGATTTCCGTACCTCCTTCCCCGGCTTTGATTGCTAGACACTTCAGTGGAAAGAAAGAGGGATTGGGGTCACGTGACTCTCTGTGAGCAACTTCTGAATTCTTATCTTGGCCTTGACACACACTGACTTTGGAGACTAGATTAGCTCATTTAACCTGGCTTTGTTTTTCTGCCAGAATGATCGGGATTAATAAAATGACCAATTCAAGGATGTCTGAGAAGAACTGTTTGATAAGAACTTTATATGTAGACATCTTTGAGGGCATTCTGCTGATCAGTGATGCCAACTGCTTCCTACCTCCTGCTTATAGTTTCATTTTCTTTCTGATATTTAAGAATTAGTTATGATTAATGTTTATATACCACAAGTAAGGCTGTCTTTTTAAAAAAAAATGTGAGCCATATGAACCCCAATGTAATTATTTAGTTTAGAAATGAGAATGTGTTAGAAAGTATAGATTTAGTAAAAAAAAAATTCTAAAGAATATTTTATATCCAGAATCCTTCTCAATGAAGTATTTTGTCCAAATTACTATGTTCTGAAATACAGTATTATAATTTTTAAGTGATTAGAATGCTTTAATGACAGACATCTTAAGCCGTTTATAGTACTGAATATATATGATACTTGCCAAAATAAATTAGAGGCATTTTCTTGAATTTTACTGTTTGAAATTGGACCAGAAATGTTGACCAGTAGA
Organism: Nomascus leucogenys; assembly: GCF_006542625.1. Taxonomy (NCBI): domain Eukaryota; kingdom Metazoa; phylum Chordata; class Mammalia; order Primates; family Hylobatidae; genus Nomascus; species Nomascus leucogenys. Next base: position 47,542,649 of record NC_044391.1, on the reverse strand, counting down.
AATGTAAAAAATCATGTAAAGGAAATCAAGCTCTAAATCAGTTGTTATCAGATGATCCAGTTCAACATATCTTAACTCACTGGCATAGTTTTCTAACTCACATGATTATGTGAATTTGATCCTACCGTAGTTTGATAGCATTTGGGGACCGAAATGGACCTTTAGAAATGTTCAAATTAAGAGCCAGGTGCAGTGGCTCATGCCTGTAAACCCAGCACTTTTGGAGGCCGAGGTGGGCAGATCACCTAAGGTGAGGAGTTCGAGACCAGCCTGGCCAACATGGTGAAACCCCGTCTCTACAAAAATTAACCAGGCGTGGTGATGCACGCCTGTAATCCCAGCTACTCGGAAGGCTGAGTCAGGAGAATCGCTTGAACCCAGGAGGAGGAGGAGGTTGTGGGGAGCAAATATCGCACTACCGCACTCCAGCCTGGGGGTCAGAGCAAGACTCCATCTCAAAAAAAAAAAAGAAATGTTCAAATTAACCTCCTCATTTTGGAAGAATATCCGGAAGACTCAGAGAGATTAAGTGATTCACTAACGTCCCAGAGCTAACTCATGGCCAGGTTGGAACTGAAACCCAGGTTTTATTTTAATTCAGATTAGCAAGTAGGTTCTTAGGAGGTGTGTGCTGCCATGCTAGGAGCTTCAGGTGAGACAGTACCAGTTCAGGAGGCTTTCAGTCTAGCAGATGTGCTAAAGTTAGGACATAGTAACAGCTAACCTTTGTGCCAGGCACTATTCTAAGCACTTTGCATAATTAGTTCTTTATATTTTCCCAACAACCATGGGAGGTAGTTGAGGCAGAGAGATGTTAAGTACCTTGCCCAAGGTCACACAGCTAGGAAGTCTCAGACAAGGCAGTCTATGCTCTTAGCCCACATGCTGTACTCCCTTTTTACTGGTGAATATAGTGTGGGTACATAACACAGACTATTATGTACCCACAGATAGATTCAGGCAGAGGGCTTTGGAGATCCAAAGACAGGGGTCCATGTTGAGGACTGAGAAAATTGCAGAGAGGAAAAGGTCTAAAAATGGACTTGAGAAGATAGCCAGGATTTCAGTAAGAGGAGAGATGAAACGGGGGAAAGGCATCTGAGGAAAAGGAGCAGTGAGAGCCGAGGCACAGAGTTGGGAAAAAGCACAAGGTACATTCATAGAATCTCGCTCTGGAGCCCTATCTAAGGAAAGAGGGAAAATCAGAAGTTGAATGATTTCGGAACAGCTACTAAAACGAGATTGCAAAGAACATAGACAGCAAAAAAAATGGTTAGACATCAAGTCAAAAGCAGTTTGCAAACTCAAAAAGCTCTCTTGCACAGATTAACAAAGGCCTCTTATTTCTCTTTTTTTTTTCTATTGTTCCAATAAAAGGAGTGAGATGTATTGAATCTGAGGCATAGAATATATGTGTCAATTTCCGAGCCACTTTTCATTAAAAGAAAAGGATTCCATAGCAGCCTTTCCATTTTAGTTGATGCTGCAATTCTAAAGGTGTGGGTCTTTAATGATTTCAAGATTCTGAAGTATCTTGGGTCCTCGGTGTAAATATTTCATGTACTAAACCTTGTAATATAGAGGTCTAATACACACATGTAATGTTGAAGCCATGTGAAACATTTCCCTGAGAACTAAATATTTAAAGTTGCAGGTGACTTTGAAATTCTAGTAAATTTGGTGGCCTTTCATTATGCATGTGCTTTCCCCTTCAACACTGCCAACTACTTGAAACTTTTCCTTTGCCACCAAAGGCTATTGCTTAGCTCCTGCTGCCACTGTGGCCCTGGTTAATATCTATTCCATGTGCAGACTCTTGGATATTTCTTTCAGTAGATTAAACTTGTATTTCAGTGCCTCTGAAGACATTGTATGAAAACCGCTTTTGAAATAAGAACTTTCTGAATGACCTTCTCTATCACCGACTTTCTCTGTTGATTTGTTGGGCATGATTAAGTCTCTTTGCAGCTCAGTTGCTTTGACCCATAAAACAAAGACGATCCCTGGGCTCTCCGGCCTCTCAGGTGTGTGAGAATAAACAAGTGAGCACTGGATAGGCTATAGCTATTGTGGGCTGAAAAGATTTTCTTAGTTTGTTCTGGCTGCTATAACAAAATACCACAAACTGGGTGGCTTATAAACAACAGAAATTTATTTTCCAGTTCTAGAGCTGGGACATCCAAGATCAAGGCAGCAGCAGATTCAGTATCTGGTGAAACCCCTTTGTGGCTCATAGACAACACCTTCTTGCTGTGCCCTCACATGGTTGAAGGAACAAGAGGTCTCTCTCACACCTCTTTTATAAGTATACTAGTTGCATTCATGAGTACTCTGCTCCCATGACTGATCACCCTGGTTATGTCCCCCCAATCCCGTCATCACCTTGGGGAGTTAGGATTTCAACATATGATGTTGTGGTGGACACAAACGTTCAGACCATAGCAGATGTGATAGAAGAGTGGGGTACTTTATTACTTGTGTTGCATTGTTGAAGCATTCACTGTATACCAGTGATCACTGCAAGGGCTTGACATGTATTCATTTATTCATTTTTTGTATTCATTTTTCCAACCTTACAGGTAATACTCTTATTCCCAGTTTAGAGGTGAGTAAACCCAGGAACATGGTATAAGGCAAAACTATTATTTGAACCCAAGCATTCTGATTCCTGGGATGAACCATTAGAGCGGTTCAGAAATGGAATGGGCTCTCTTTTAGGACAGTGCTCCTCTCTTCTTTCTGGGTCGCTGCCAGCAAGTACGGAAAGAGGATCTGTGACTTTAAGGTCTTAGAATTTGTGGAATGCAGTTACTCCCCATTTGTCCGAAATCTCAGAATTTGTGTCGTGTCTCTAAATCAGATAAATGGAAAGTACTAAAAGCATTGTTGCTTCTGCTCTGAAATTGTTATAGGATTATTTTTATTGCATCCAAGTCTTAAACACTGAATGGCTGGGGATGGGTTCTTTCTACAAATATGTAAGTCCTGAGCATGGCCGAGTAACACACAGCCCTGTGATCAGGGAGCTAGACTGGTGAGATGTGTCCATGTACAGTGTTGGGCACCAGACTAGATAGAGATCTCTATGGCTCTAGGCAAGCATGGAACCACTCAGGAGACTTCCTGAAAAAGCTGACACCTGAATTTAGTGATAAAGGATGGATGGGAAAAGCATTCCAGAAAGAGGAGAGTGTGTGAGGGAAAGCACAGATGTGTGAAACATTGCCTCTGCAGGGAACTCCATACACTCTAATATTGCAAGAGTGTTAGCAAATCATTGATGTAAAAATAAATGAAGCAGGCCGGGGGCAGTGGCTCACGCCTGTAATCCCAGCACTTTGGAAGACCAAGGCAGGCAGATCACTTGAGGTCAGGAGTTCAAGACCAGCCTGGCCAACATGATGAAACCCCGTCTCGACTAAAAATACAAAAATTAGCCAGGCATTGTGGCGCATGCCTGTAATCCCAGCTACTAGGGAGGCTGAGGCAGGAGAATCACCTGAACCCAGGAGGTGGAGGTTACAGTGAACCGAGATCTTGCCACTGCACTCCATCCTGGGCAATAGAGCAAGACTCTGTCTCAAAAAATAAATAAATAAATGAATAAATAAATAAATAAAGCATTAAACGGAGATTTCTTAAAATCCCATTTCCTTACCATTCTCTCTTTACCCCACTACAATGAATACTCGAGAGAAAAGAAAGGAAAATAATCTTTTGCTAAATTAGAATTTATTGGATAAAATAGCGTTTATTTCATGTCAAAATCTCTGATAATTGTGAAGTGGGCAGATACTGTAGTATAACACCAAATTGATAATTATGTTTATAAAAAATTATGAGCTAATGAACTAGCATAAATCAATAAAGAAGAAAACATAATTGGATTTCTAGCAATAGAACATTAAGTCAAATAAGACAAGGCCTATTTGTTGTACATAGTAGAGGGCTTGAGAAACTTTTGCTGAATATGAATGTTGATCAAGAGTTCCTTAGAGATAAACAAAACCAATAACCCCACCTATGACTCAAAGACTTTAAGTAGAACCTGCCTCCAGTAACTCCTGGAAAGAGCAAGTGCAGATTAAGATTTATAAGTACACTTTACTTTCATTACAAATAGAAACATTTTCTTTTTAATAAGCCATAAAACAATTTATCTTCTTTAGGGTAAGTTGATCCTTTTTCGTTAGTTTTATTAAAGTACCAAAATCTTATGAAACTAATTGTAATTTATGTTAACATTTAAAAATCATGGTTAAATTTAGCATTTTGGAAAAGATGACTAATGCCCTGATTTAACTGAAATGTAACCATCAAAAATAGAAGCATGTAGCATATCTGTAAGTATGTCAGCCCACACCTACCAAATAGCTCCTGGGTTTTCCTCCTTAATGAGCACTTGATGATTGATCAGTAATCAGTTTGGGAGCTAATTAAAGTCACTAGAGTAATAGATATCCCTGTATAAGGTTCATCAATTTAACAGTGTGCTAGATAGACTATAGGGGTATTGTTCATTTCTAGATGTAATTTCTCTTCAGCAAAGCAGATGAGTTATGGCCTCGGAGCCCGTGGAGAATTCCAGGAGGAATCTTATATCCCTGGCATAGCACGGTGGACTCCTTGCTGTCTCAAGTCAACAGAACCAGAAGGAGATAATTAGTATAATTTTTTATTACACTGGCTTTTTCTTTTGGTTAAAATTTATCTGCCGGCTGGGCACAGTGGCTCATGCCTGTAATCCCGGCACTTTGGGAGGCCAAGGTGGGTGGATCATTTGAGGTCAGGAGTCCAAGACCAGCCTGGCCAACATGGTGAAATCCTGTCTCTACTAAAAATACAAAAATTAGCCAGGTGTGGTGGCAGACATCTGTAATCCCAGCTACCTGAGAGGTTGAGTCAGGAGAATCACTTGAGCCTGGAAGAAGGAGGTTGCAGTGAGCCGAGATCACACCACTGCACAGAGCAAGACTCTGTCTCAAAAAAAAAAAAAAAAAATTAGCTGCCATCTACCCTGACACTGAGAAGTATGTTATATATGTTTCCCCAATAATAAATTCTTACAGAATTTAGTTATTATGAGATAAAAATTTGAAATCATGGATTCAATATCAATAGAATTTTAGAGTTAGAAAAGACCCAAGAGGGCACATAAACCAACCACCTCCTTTGTAGGAGTTACATAAACCTTGCCTTAGAGTCACACAGTCTCTGCATGGGAGACTGAAGGCTCCATCAGAAAATAAAAACTGGAATAACAGTAAGGACACTGTTTTCATATACTACTCCTAAATGTCATCCTACACTATTTCCTCTGAGCTTCATCAGATATTCTCCTTTTAAAGGATATATTAAAATTCTCTTGAAAGGAAGCCTTCTGCACCCAGAAGTTATGCGATCAATTTTTCCTTCTGTGATCACGCCTCTACTTTGTACTTTGTCTTTCATCCCACACTTTTCAAAGTACCTGAGGTATAAAGTTAGATTTGATTGTCTCCCTAATTTTGATCCTGTAGAGAGACCTCATGTTGTCATCTCTAATAGATGAGGATCAGAAAGGCTGAGTTTACAGAGTTATTTTGCAGCAAAGCCAGGACCAAAATCCAGGTTTGTTGTTCATAGACCTTTCCGTTAAAAATGCTACTCTGTAAATTTACTAGGGGCAAAATCTCAGTATGCTATGGTGTTGCAGGACTTCCTTAGTTCAACTAAAGACAGGGTTCTTTGTCCCATGGCCATGAAAATTTAGGCTCACAGACAATTTGAATGGTGAGTAAGACAGGGTTTTATTTGGTGAAAAGGAAGAAAAGGGGGAAACAGAACTCTCCCTGGGACAGTGTCCCATGCTCCAGTGCTTCTCCCACTGGAAGACTGAATCTCAGGTTCTACACAGGAAGAGGAGGGACCAGCTCCTTCCCACTGCAAAGGGCCGAAACTTCCCGAGGCTCCACCCCATGGGCAGGCCAGTTGGCGTTTCTCCAGTGACCCCCCTCCCACCTGGCTGTGTCAATGGCAGTATGAGATACTTCCATTTTTTTTTACAAATAGTTAAAAACTCTGCCTCATCAGTCAGATCTCCGGGCTGAGAGAGATCCTGAGTTTGCCCCACCGTTGTATTGCTTTGTGGGTCAGAAGAGAACTGGTTTATCCAGCAGCCAGGCATGGAGCAGGCCTGGGCCAGCACAGAGTGACCCAAGGCAGTGCCCTGACCAGAGCCACAGACCTAGCTCTGCACATAAGTCACCCACTCCTCCCCTCGACAACCGACAACAAGCCCTCAAAGTCACTTTCTAAATTCTGGATGACGTGATTTCCTATTACAAACAAGTGACATGAGCTTTCAAAGCAAAAAAAAAAAAAAATTCTGCCTCATGTTTCTTCACTTACTATTGATCTTGAGCACATTTCAAACATTTCTTTAGCCTGTCTGTGAATTTTCTGCTGCATTATTTGACCCATCTAAATGTATGAGTATCAGTGCTTTTACTTTTTAGCAATGTATGTATTTTCATATAATATTAATGTTATTTTTGCATCATTTTATCTACATTACCTTTTTTAGTCATTTTTTATCATTATACAAAGTATGCATACATCACACTGTACTGCATAAATATGTACAATTTTTTTATGTCAATTACAAATAAAAATATTTTTTAAATCCCCAAAAAAGAAAAAAAAAATGCTGCTTTGTATGATTACTCCTGAAACAAAAGTGTTAACACTACAATGAACAGAAGCTGATTATTTCTGTGATTTTTCTTAGCTTTATTTCCTCCCTTTGCATATGTGTTCTCTATTTTTCCCTTTATTTTACTTAGTCTCTGCATCTCGTTTGCCCTGTCATTTGGTTCCTTGGCAGTCCCTAGCTAGCAGGGTGCAGAGTCCCAGACAGTGCCTTTTGTTCAAAGCATTTGTTTGGATTATAAATATAATTTGATGACAAATTGAGACTGTTACGCTGATTTTATTTCAATGGAGTCACAATGTATCTCAAATTTCCTTTGATAAACTTGCCATAAAGACCGTATCTCATGCTATTTAATTGTTCACCTTGGTCTATTTGCTCATTCTAAAGAGTTTTGTGGCCAGGTGTGGTGGCTCATGCCTGTAATCCCAGCACTTTGGGAGGCTGTGGTGGGGGCGGATCACCTGAGGTCAGGAGTTAAGACCAGCCTGGTCAACATGGTGAAACCCCATCTCTACTAAAAATACAAAAATTAGCCCAGCATGGTGGCAAATGCCTGTTATCCCAGCTACTCTGAAGGGTGAGGCAGGAGAATTGCTTGAACCCAGGAGGTGGAGGTTGCAGTGAGCTGAGCTCATGCCATTACACTCCAGCGTGGGTTACAGAGCGAGACTCCATCTCAAATAAATAAATAAATAAATAAATAAGACTGGGCACGATGGCTCACGCCTGTAATCCCAGCACTTTGGGAGGCCAAGGCAGGTGGATCATGAGGTCAGGAGTTCAAGGCCAGCCTGACCAAGATGGTAAAACCCCGTCTCTACTAAAAATACAAGAATTAGCCACTCACAGTGGCAGGCGCCTGTAATCCCAGATACTCAGGAGGCTGAGGCAGTAGAATTGCTTGAACCCGGTGTGAGGGGGTGGTGGAGGTTGTAATGAGCCGAGATCACACCACTGCACTCCAGCGTGGTAACAGAGTGAGACTCTGTCTCAATAAATACATAAATAAAGAGCTTTGCTAAAATTCTTAACATATTCACTGATACGGTTTCGCTCTGTGTCTCCACCCAAATCTCATGTGGAATTGTAATACCCAGTGTTGGAGGTGGGACCTGGTGGGAGGTGATTGGATCATGGGGGTGATTTCTGATGGTTTAGCACCATCCTGCTCGTGCTGTCTCATGATAGAGTTCTCACAAGATCTGGCTGTTTAAAAGTGTGTAGCACCTCCCCCTTTGCCCTCTCCCTCCTTCTCTGGACACATAAGACATGCCTGCTTCCCCTTCACCTTCCACCATGATTGTAAGTTTCCTGAAGCCTCCCCAGCCATGCTTCCTATAAAGCCTGCAGAACTGTGAGTCAATCAATCCTTTCTCTTTATAAATTACCCAGTCTCAGGTGGTTCTCTATAGCAGTGCAAAAGCAGAGTAGTATATAAATGGAAATATTGCTGATTTTCTTCCTTTTACCTCTATTAGAAACAACAATCCCTCCAATCATGGAAAAATTATGACCTGTTATTAAAATGAATTATTTAATGGCATTCTTTTCAAATATCAATAGCTGACATTTACTGTGCACTTATATGTCAGCCTCTTTCTTCTGTGCTCTTCGTATGTGTTAACACATTTTATCCTCCCCACCACCTTAGGCAGTGAGTAATATTGTAATTCTGATTTTACAGTAAGGAAATTGAGGCACAGAAAGGTTAGGTTACTTGCCAAAGACCTCACAGCAAGTAAGGGCAGAGGCAGGATTTGAACCCAGGCAGTCTGTCTCATGAGTCTGAGCTCTTAACCATGAGTATGCTACTACTCAAACTGAATTGTCCTATAAATGCTACTTTGCAAGCGTAATTACAGTTTTGTAAACTTTGCTTTCACTGATTTATGAAGAGCCACATTGGCCCAGGGAGAGAAGGTGGGTTTGTGAAAGTTTATCATTGTAACAGTCCTGCTGAGCAGTCATGACCTCAGGGATCAGCAACTCTTTCAGCCCTGATGTTGGGAGCAAGAAAAAAAAAAAACTTTCTGGTTTCACTTGTAGGCCTTAAGTGGGAGGTGGGGGATGGGATGGGAACTGAGAAACAGAGACATCCGTTGTAGGTATATGTTAAGGGCTGGCTTCTCATGCCTTTATATCCTTTATATAAATGAAATATATTATCCATTTTTTTCTCTCCCTAAATGGGCTTCCAGACTTAAATATAAGCTGATTACAAAGAAGCCTGGGAATTTTTCTCTACCTAATTCTCACTCAGCCTACCCTGAAGTCCAGCAACTGCCCCTCTCCCACCTCTGCATATATCCACTTCCTATTTGTAGTGCAGTAGGAGTAGGCTGGCCTTTGTGTCACCCCTACTGGGGAGAGATTATGTCTTTCATCTCTAGTCTCAAGGCCTAGCACAGTATCTGGTATTCAGACACTCAGTAGCTGTTTTGTGGATGAATAAATAAAATCAGTATACATTGCACCCTGATACCTGAGCTAATGTCTACCTGATTTTAGAGTAATTGTCACCATACATTGAAAAAGGTGCTAATTATAAGAGGTGTGTGTAGACAGGCCAAAAGCATTTCCAAAGTGTGAATTCAGGAGTGTTTTATAAATGTGTAAGTGTCTTTGCAGTCGCCTCCAAGGCCATCCTCACTGATACATTGTTTTAGTTTTTATGAGGTCTGGGCTAGCCCAGCTCTCAACATGAAATAGCAAAAAGGCATCTGTTGGTCTGCTTTTACTGTACCTCAGTTCTCTCTACTGCTTTGCCTTTGGGAGACAGTGGCCTGCACGTATCTGCTTAGAGCCTGGATATGAAGGCCCAAAGCCTGCACTGTTACTTCTACATCATACCTTAGACACTGTCAAGAATCATAACTACCCACCGTGCTGTGTGCTTACATTCTGTCATTTCATCCTCATTTTACCTCGAAGGAACTGGAGCTCAGGGACATTAGGAAACTTGCCCACTTAAGAATTGATGGCACTGGAACTCATATCCAGGTCTTCCTGGTTCCAGAGTCTGTGTTCATCAGCAGGTTTGGCCAGGTATACTAAAGAGCAAAAAGTCTGGAGATTGCAGATGTAAAGATCATGGCACACAGTGTCCTGAGTGCTCTTTTTGAGGGAATTCCTGCCCACTACCACTGTCTCAAGCCGCCAGAGAGACAGCTTGCCCAAAGAGAGGCCATAACCTGGAGGGAGGTACTGTGGCTGTGTTAGGTTCCTGGGATTCAGCTGAAGGTGGCCCTGGTGGCTTTCCCCATGCACCTGAGAGTTTCCTGGGAAACAATGGGCTTGAGCTTCCAAGGCTGTGGTACTACCCCAGTGGTTTGGTTAGTCTGGCACTTGCAGAAATTCAGCTACAGTTAGAGTCCTCTTATGTATTGATTGTAGAAAATAGATCTTTATCCTAGGTAGTTGATAAGAAATCCAAAGAATGTAGTTTCTCAGAAGAGCTTTTAGTGATTAATGGATTTAGTGAAGCAGCAGGCTATATAAAATTAGGAAATATGTCACTAACATACTGTTTTTCATCTCGCTTCCCTGCCAAACCACCACATCATTTCTTTTCTGAGAGGCCATAAATTCCAACACTAACCGTATTTCACAAATGACTTAGAAATATTTGTCATCGCATTAGTCCAATCCCAGGTATTTATTGCTGGTGCTATTTTGGAAGCTGAGAATAGAAAAGAACAATGCCAGGCGCATTGTAGATGTTTAATAAATATTTGTTAAGTGAATAAATGGATGGACAAGCTTACTATAAAATGGGTTCTTATCCTTCATTTGATTCTCACCTATTTTACTCATACTGTATATGAGACAGTTTTAAGAATCTGAAGGTACATAAACATGACTGGTACCCTGGCTCTTCTTACAGGACAGTCCACAATCTGGGTGGTACATAGAGATCTGTGACATATAGCTAAAGTGCTGTGTGCTGAAGACTCTGAATGAAGAGCTGTCTTGAAAGACGATGCTTGTCTTGGCAGTCAGAAGAATAAGATCCCTCTGGCTGAGAAGCCAGGGAACACTTAGCCATAGGTGAGATTTAAGCTTGCCATGGAGAATGGGTCAAATGTCAAAAGGAGGAGGTGCTGGGGGACAGCAGCTCAGGGACTTGCTTGGGAGAAGCTACAGAGGCAGGAACGTATAAATTTTGGGGAGGGAGCCGTAAGTGACTGACTCAGAGTGGTACACAAATTGCTGCTTGGATGGGTGTTGGGACCAGTCTGATAGCATTGAACTCCGTGGTAGAGGGAATCATGTCAAGTTTGAGAAAAGGTCGAAGAGAATGGTAACAGGGAAAAGACCCTATAACTGTCATCGTGGATTCTTATTGTCCATTCCCTCTTCCTCCATACTAAATGAAGTCACACCAAGCCATCCTGCATATCTCCACCAAATTATTACTAAGACACTGCTTTGACCATACTATCTGCAACACTGTGAATTCACCAACACCTACAGAATACATTATGCCCTTCTTAGTGGGGGTTTCAAGACTCTTTGGCCCATGCCAACTTATCTAATCTTATCCTTCAGCTTGTTACCCAACCATCTACTTTCCAAGTTCTTCCCTGGACCCCTTCTCTGCCATCTTGGTCTGCTCATGCCCACCTCACCTGTGCACTTTCCCGCATCCCTGCCTTATTAGAACTTTGCTTGTACCATCTTTCTAGCCTGGATGCCCTCCCTTCAGCTGTGCCCATCAGAATATCGAAGGCCCATTTTTTAGTCTCCAAAATTTTAAACTCTTAGAAGATGGAAACCAAGTATTTCTTTTCACACCCATCAGTGGGTTATGGGTGGTAAGCACCAAGCACATGTTGAATACATAAATATCTTTCATCCCCTCTTTTCCTCTATTCTTACATATAACTAAGAGTGACTGTATCCCTTAGATAAAGAGGCCTTCCAATTGTATGATACTTTAGACTTTCCAAAGGTTGTGGCATAGCAGTCCAAAACACCTCATCTGAAGCCAGGCTGTCTGGGTTCCCACCATTGCTCTACCAGCTGTGTGACCTTAGACAAGTTACGTAACCTCTCTATGCCTCAGTTTTTTCATCAACATCAAGGGAAGAATAAAGGTACCTATTTCATTAGAGTTTCTAGAAGGATGAAATATGTTATTTGTAAAATGCTGAAAACTATGTCTAGCACATAGTGAGCATTATACAATGCTTGCTAAAGTAAATTATACATATATGTACATATCTGTATATATTGTATACATATATATAGTAAATACTCAATAAAATTTAAATTAAAAAAAACACACACACACAGGGACACACAATTTGGCATCCATGACGACTTCGTAAAGTAATCAGAGGCATTAAATAATTTCCCCACACCTAGTAATTGTAGATCCATTCCTGGGATCCATGTCTTCTAACTTTTGAGCCAGTAGTCAAAAAGTAGAAACTATAGCATTAATCTATTGATCTTCTCCAACACATATAGTTTTCAGATATATAGTGATTTCTTAACATGAAGTATTAAATTTGCTACAGGTATTTTTAAGGACATTTTAAGGGCCCTTATTATTTTGATTTAAACTATAAGAGTAGTGTCAGATACATGATATGGGCATGTCAATAAGAAAAAAAATATTAACTTCTGTGCAAGTTATCATATAGGATGTCCCAATCTCCTAAGGAAATTCATGATGTGGGTCATTTTCTACTTGACTGTTTTTTCAGCAGTTGAGGAAAAATGGAGCAAGAAAGATAAATTAGGTGTATTGAATGGAGAATTATGCATGAAGTTTTAGTAGAGAAGAATTCAAACAGGAAAATATGCTATGGGAGTACATTTACATGGCTATATGCCTGTCAGGTCATTTGGTATGCAAAGGCTTGTGTTTGCATTAAGCTGGTGGAGAAGCTGTTATTTTCTTTGCAGTATGTATTCAAAATGCACCTGTAAAAAATAAAAGCTTTCCTTTACTTCTCTGAAAAAGAAAGAGAACTGTCTGTTATTTTAAATACAAAATACATTTGACTTCTGTCAACAGCTTACATTTTAAATAATGCAGTTTGTACCTGCATTCATTATCTGCAATTAGAGTTCTCAAAAAAGCTTTTAGCGTGTATCTCCCCAACTTTTAAAATTCATTCATTGTAACTGTTAACATTTTAGTGAATAGTGGAAACCCTAAGTCAAATTGGAAAACTCAACAAAGACATTTGCTTTCCGGAAATTACCACTGAAATAGGTAGAGAATACTCAGCTATTGTGCTGAACCACATTATGATGAGATACACTCTTTTCTTTCCAGCGTTAGGTCAGACTCAAATGTTTTCCTTTTAACCCACACTAGTCAGTAAGGAACACCCTGCTGGCAGTCAGCGCAGTATCCTTTCTCTTAGGCTTAGTTTGTGCAAACTACCTGTTTATACTAGTCCTCAGTGTCTAAGTCAAGCAAGAGTCAGAAGTTCAGATTTTTTCTTTGCGATAATATATTTAAAAGAAATATTTCTCAGATACTCGGAGTGGCCTGAGGTGCCTTTTCATCCAAGTGTAATGAGAGTCACATGTTCTCATTTCCTCACTCCTATTAGCAAGAATACAGACAGCTGAGCAACTCGTGTGTGTGTGTGTGTGTGTGTGTGTGTGTGTACACCCTCTCATTTTAAGATGTAACTGGAACCAAGTGTGTGTGTGTGTGTGTGTGTGTGTGTACACCCTCTCATTTTAAGATGTAACTGGAACCAAGTGTGTGTGTGTGTGTGTGTGTACACCCTCTCATTTTAAGATGTAACTGGAACCAAGTGTGTGTGTGTGTGTGTGTGTGTGTGTGTGTACACCCTCTCATTTTAAGATGTAACTGGAACCAAGTGTGTGTGTGTGTGTGTGTACACCCTCTCATTTTAAGATGTAACTGGAACCAAGTGTGTGTGTGTGTGTGTGTGTGTGTGTGTGTACACCCTCTCATTTTAAGATGTAACTGGAACCAAGGCCCAAATATAATAGTATGCGGGTTTGCTTCAGGCAGGGAATAACAGAGCCAAGCCTAGAAAGAAATGCAAGGTGTGTGTCTATTCGTTGACCTTTTGCTGTTTGCCCAGCTGCAGGGTGACTCCCTTTTCACTTCCCAGCTGCTCAGCTGCTTCCTACTGCTATTTTATTTTGCTTTTAAACTGGAGTAGCCAACCAAACTTCTCCCAGACAGGTTCAATAATTACTAAAAACAGACAACTTTCCAATTACACACGGCTCAGAAAAAGCTGCCAGTGCTTTATAGTTTAGCCCTTACTTTGTTCTGGCTCTGTAATGCCTTTGACATGATTTACCAGCTTACATTTTTAAGGAAAGCCATCATCAGATTTTATGAAAATAAGTAAAGATGCTTCGTTAGCCCCATGTTTTACTCTTCAAAATAGTCACCTTGAGAACATGTGTTAAGTTGAACCGTAAGAAAATGCTGATTTTCCACCTTTTTAATAACCTTACAGAAACAGCAATTTCATATAGATTAACCTAAATAAATATATTTATTCCAGTGATGCTTCCAGGTCTCAAACTATTTAAAAACTCATCTCTTGAAATGAGAAAAATCAAATTCATTACTTGAAAACATTGCATTATTCTCAACTTCTTAGACCTTAGTTATAAAATTGGCTCTGAGTAACATGGTTATTTGCATATGAAATGAAGTCTGTCTTCTGGGGATGAGAATTTGACATAATTTATAAGAAAGTACTTCCGTGAATGCTTAGCACTGGGTGCCGAGTTCAGTTGTGCTCCTTGATACATCCTTTACATTGGAGTCATCACACCTTACATGTGTTATTTCTTTTAAGGAGCATAATTGTGCTCAAAATACACAGGTTTTCGAATGCACCCGGATGTCTGACATATGAAAGCATACTGAAATTATGTTGGAAAAATTATGATTTTCAGGTAAAATCTGTGGCTCTGAAATCTGTGACTGTTACTCTCCTGTACCTAAGAATACAGAGATTACATACCGATTTATAGATACTATTATAAAAACAATGAATAGCTTGTTTATTATTTAAGAAAATATTTATTAAGCACCTATGTTGTCTGAAATACTTTCAGAGATAACACAATAGATCAGTTTATTTTAATTAGCTGAGTATAAAATTGGCAATATATTACTAAGTCTCAAAAATGTGCATATTCTCTAATGCTGCAATTCTGTTTCTGAAAATTTGTCCTAGGAAATATGACACAATTTTGTACACAAACATTTTTTGTAACAATAATATAACCAAAATGTGTAATAATTGAGGATTCATTCTATAAATTTTAATACATTGTGAAATTGTTATGTTCTATATATTCCTAAATTTATTAAAATTCAAATTACATATATCATTTCTAAGAGAAGAAATTAGATATACATCAAAGGTTTTTAACACAACTTTATAAAGCAAATAGTTGAAATATCGTAGTTTTTAACAATGGGGAATTAAGTTATGGCACAGTCATATAGACAAATACTATGTAGCACTTAAAATTATGTTTAGAAGAATATTTAAAGATATAGGAAAATGTGCTGATATATAAGTGGCAGAGGACATTGTAATCTGAAAATTGCAAATATAGGATGATCTCAGTTTTTTAAGGAGAGAAATCATATATGGCATTTTATTTTATTTATTTATTTATTTTTATTTTATTTTATTTTTTTGAGGCAAGGTCTCACTCTGTCTCCTAGGCTGGAGTGCAGTGGCACAATCTCAGCTCACTGCCACCTCCACCTTCTGGGCTCAACCAATCCCCTCGCCCCAGCCTCCCAAGTAGCTGGCTCTACAGGTGCATGCCACCAGGCCCAGCTAATTTTTTTATATTTGTAGAGAAAGGGTCTTGCTGTGTTGCTCAGGCAGGTCTCAAACTCTTAGTTAGGCTCAAGCAGTCCTCCCACCTTGGCCTCCCAAAATGTGCTGGGATTACAAGCGTGAAGCCACCATGCCCTGCCCTTAGTTTTAACTGCCATCCCCTCACTACAGTAGCCAGCCATATATGGCATTTTTAAAGGAAGAAATGTGTGTATGTGTGTGTATGTGTGTGTGTGTGTGCGTGTTTTCATAGAGAAAAGGCTGGAAGGCTTTATACTAAAATCTTGTCAGTGGTTATCTTTGATTGCTTTTTATTTTCTTCATTTTCTTTTATATTATTATTATTATTATTATTACTATTTGAGATGGAGTCTCACTTTGTCACCCAGGCTGGAGTACAGTGGCACAATCTCAGCTCACTCCAACCTCCACCTCCCAGGTTCAAGCAATTCTTCTGCCTTAGCCTCCTGAGTAGCTGGATTACAGGTGTGCCACCACTCTTGGCTAACTTTTTGTATTTTTAGTAGAGACAGGATTTCACCATGTTGGCCAGGCTAGTCTCGAACTCCTGACCTCAAGTGATCTGCCTGCCTCGGGCTCCCAAAGTGCTGGGATTACAGGCATAAGCCAGCACGCCCAGCCTATTTTTTTGTTTTGTTTTGTTTTTGTTTGTTTGTTTTTTTAAGAAAATAAGTGTTTTCTACATTGAACATAAAGTATTACTTTGTGGTCAGAAAAACAATGTTTTTTCAACTAAAACTATGTATGAACCTTAATATTTACATTTTTTACTTTGACAAATAGATTTTATGCAATAAAATTCCTTTAATAAAGACTGTACTAATTTGGGTTTGGGTTGGGCTAAAATCGATCCATGAATAAATGGTTTATTCTGCAAATTAATAATGTAGAGGAGATTTTAAAGAAATACTTTTAAGCTTAAGAGAACTTTTCAAGTACATTGAAAAGTATGCATAAGACCCCGTAAATCATTTTTTCATCAAATCCTGTCCTCTAAGTGCCTTTTCCTGGCAGATGAATTTGCATATTTCTGTGTGCTTTGTGTAGAAGCAGTAGTCCATAATTCACTTACTTTACTGACAATCTGACTTTTCCCCTCTGCCATTTGGAAGGTGGTATGTATATCGTACATGTCATATAAATGGTTTCCATTCACTCTCTAAATTACAGACAGACATCTTGTAACGATTTGGGTCACTTTTCCACAGGTGATGAAAACATACCATATGTATCATGCGGAGAGCATCAGTGCAGAGAGCAAGCTGAAAGAGGCCGAAAAACAAGAGGAAAAGCAAATTGGGAGATCTGGTGATCCAGTCTTCCATATTCGACTAGAGGAGAGACACCAACGGCGAAGCTCTGTAAAGAAGATTGAAAAAATGAAAGAAAAAGTAAGTAAAAAGACATTGCAGAGCTCTTCTGCCTTCATTTGAGGATACAATACTAAGAACACTGATGCAATAGCTGATATCCACACGTTGTAAATTATTGTGAAAAGACATGCATTTCCTCCCATGGGAATGAGAAATGTTTAGGAAATGTAAAAATCATGTAATAACAGCTGGACATCGTTTAGTGGTGAATGCCAAGTATTCAATACACAGTGTGGAGAACTTGAATATTAACAAGGAGATTTCATTGCAAATGGGCCTGAAGCCCAAATACATTGTTATTATTCCCCATAGCTGGGTAATTTTAGTTTGCTATTTAAATCAGATTCAAAATGTACTTTTGGCAAAGGACTTTGAGGGTCATTTGTATATGGGGAATAAATTGTTAAGGTTAATAAAAATTCATGTATGTTTCTCTGTCTTGATTAAAAATGGCTTTGCATTCTTTCCCAATGCCTGGATCTTCTTCATTCCAGAGACAAGCAAAATATTCAGAAAATAAGCTAAAATCGATTAAGGCACGGAACGAATATCTCCTAACACTTGAAGCCACCAATGCCTCAGTTTTCAAGTACTATATTCATGATCTTTCTGATTTAATTGATGTGAGTACTTGAAGTTTTTGTCTTTTCCATATTAAAATGAAATTAACAATAACCATATTTCATTGATTGGAAAATACTATCATTTCTTAAGACTGTTATTTTATGTAATATTCAGAAAGAAAAAAATACTTTTATTTAAATTATCCATAATACGAAGACACTATCATCTGTAAGATGCATGTGAAAAAGTGTGTATCCTAAAACCAATGAAAAATAACTGGTTAGATTCTGTGAAGCTATGAGAAGCCTGGTAAACTTAGCTAAAACAGGGCCCAGTCAGTCATTTGCAAGTTATACAGTGGTGCAGCCCTAACTGCATTCATTAATTCAAAATATATTTATTGGGCCCCCACTACTGTGAGATGCTGAAGCTCTCAGAAACCATATGCAGCCCTTACCCTCTAGGATTTAAAGTGGAGAAGACAGACTTAAGAAATGATTAAATGGATGATTACTTTATTACAGTTGTGATCATTACTGGGATGCAAAATAGAGTGCACATAAATGACATTTATAGATGTAACTAAGTCTCTGTACATTCTCTCATAGGATATGATATAAAAAAGCAGTAATTAGGTTTATTTAGAGCTCTCCTAATACATATTCATTATATGTATGCAGCGTTTACTGCCATTATTCCCCAACTTTAACCCTCCACATTATTAATTTATCCTTTCATTCAGAAAACATGTACTGAGTAGCCCAGTCATTGTGCTAACACTGTAGGAGACTACAAAGATGAAACACAAAAATCCCATGTCCAAAAATGCCACTGCCTGCAATAAAAGGTAACAAGTGATTAAGTGCCATAAAAACAGCACAGATAAAGTCATAGAGGTTCAGAGGGTTATCTGCTGGAATTTTATTCATATACTGCTTTGTATTGATTGGATTCTACAGTTTTATTATAAAATATTTTATGGCTCATAGTAGCCATCATAATTTAAACATAGAGTAGGTTAAAACAACTTCATTTTTCTGGTGAATTTAAGTCTCATGTATTTAGCTGTGCCAGAATCTCACTCTGTCACCCAGGCTTTAGCGCACTGGCACTATCTCGGCTTCCTTCAACCTCTGCCTCCCGGGTTCAAGCGATTATTTTGCCTCAGCTTCCTGAGTATCTGGGACTACAGGCACGTGCTACCTCACAGGCTAATGTTTGTATTTTTAGTAGAGATGGGCTTTCACCATGTTGCCCAGGCCAATGTTGAACTCCTAAGCTCAAGTGATCCACCTGCCTCAGCCTCCGGAAGAGCTAGTATTACAGGCCTGAGCCACTGTGCCTGGCCAGCCACCTCACCCAACCTCTGATGTGAATTTTTTCTTTTCGTCTCAAAACAATTTTATCCTATAATATCATAATTTGTTTATATAGAACCATATAGTAATACATAAAACCAGGGAAAATTTTCTTTTTTCATTTATTACAAAATATTTCATTCAAGTAATCACTTGATTATTTTAAATGCAGAAACTTTTTGTGTTGTTTTAAATACTTACTTATTCCAGCACCCTAATGAAATAAAAGGAAGTTTTTCTGTTACACTGCTCCTAGATTTCCTGAATAAAAGATTTTACTTAGTTTCCTGAGTAAAAATAAGGAATTTTATAACCCCAGTTTTCAAACTTAAATCTGTCAGGTTTCTCCAAGTTATAGAGAATATAAAAGAACTAATATTCTTTCTTGCTTTTTTGATTAGGGTTCATTTTGGTAGTGATTGGAGTACTTGGCTAAATCCAAACCAATTTTTTTTTTTTTTTTTTTTTTTTTTTGAGATGGAGTCTCACTCTGTCACCTAGGCTGGAGTTCAGTGGTACAGTCTCGGCTCACTGCAACCTCCGCCTCCAAGGTTCAAGTGATTCTCCTGCCTCAGCCTCTTGAGTAGCTGGAATTACAGGCAGACACCACCACACCCAGCTAATTTTTGTATTTTTAGTAGAGATGGGGATTTACCATGTTGGTTAGGCTGGTCTCGAACTCCTGACCTCGTGATCCACCTGGCTTAGCTTCCCAAAGTGCTGGGATTACAGGCGTGGGCGAGCCACTGCGCCCGGCCCATGCAAATCAACTTTAATACAAGAAAAACTCTCCATGAATAGAAAAGTATTTCTTTAATACCTGCAAGGTGCTAAGCACCATTCCTGACAATGGGAATCCAGCAGTGAATAAAATGAAGGCTTCACCTTTATTGATTTTATGTATGAGTTGGGAGACAAACTATAAATGAATTTATATACGTACAAGTACATGTATACACACACACACACACACACACAGTCCTCAACAATAAAATTCTATCCGTGCTTTCTCCCAGAGCACCTGCCCAGTAATAATAAAGTATTTGTCATCCTTTCGGTACAGTTTCATGGTCTCCAGTTTCTCCCTATAAACATTTGCAGGTTGGTTGAAAGCGTGAAAGATAAATCTTTGTTATTATAATTATGGAATATTGCCAAGGAGTAATCCCCTACTCCAGCCAGTTTTCTTCATAGAAATTATCTGTCACATATGTTTTATTGGCCATTTATGCAGAATGATTGAAATTAGATTACATCATACATTGCCTGCCATCCTTTTTTATCTTTTCTGAATAATCAGCTACGTTAAAGCTTTTAGCCTTATCTTTTTTGTGTCTTGGGACATGTGTTTAATTAAAAAGCAACTTATTCAGAGTTCAGAGTTTTCTTAGTTTGACTTTTCCCCCATATAACAGTACTAAGATTTATCCATGAAAACCTGTCCCATTGTAGTAATGTATTCCCCATTAGACATGAACTCCTATTAGGAAGATTATGGAGAGATCATGTTAAATGGGTTAGGATATTGTAGCGATCATGTAAACTGATTTAGGCGTGGTTTTATCCCTTTGTGATAGAAAGGGTATTTAAAAACTGAAATGAGTTGGATGACTGAAGTAGTTGGCTTTTAAAGTTCTTTTCGATGGAGGTTCCAGGGGCCTTTCCTTAAAGGAAGCTGCACCAATCTGGTTTCCTCCTGCAGTAGAGGCTGTTCTTTCTCTTTTCTCAGTCTCCAGTGTTCACTTACCCTTTTTGGCTGGACTTCTGAATGTTGGGAGCCACCTGAGGCATGATCTCTTGCTTCCATGGCTTAAGTACCATCTGATGGCTCCTAGATTTTTACCACCAGCGTTAATCATCTTCCTGGGCTCCAGATTTGTACATCAACTCACTACTGAACATCCCTAACCAGATGTCTAACAGGCATCTTGAACACGTAAAATACTCAAAACACAACTATTTATATCCATTCGCCCTACTGTCATCGTCCTCCACACACATAACAACTTTCTTCTTAGTCATGTTTTACACCTCAGAAAATAATGCCACTTTCCGCTAAAAACCAGTTCTCTTGTTCCACACATATAAATTCATCAGCAAATCCTGTCATCTTTACCTCCTAAATGTCCCAAACCCTGCCACTTCTCACTAGCTGTACTTGCAGTTTCCTAAATTAAGCCTCTTCATTCTTTGACTGCACTATTGCAATAGCTTCCTAAGCTTACACTCACATGTTCCAAAAATCCATTCTCTTCCCAAGCAGCCAGAATATTGAAAAACATAAATCACAGGAGTTTGAGACCAGCCTGGCCAACATAGCGAAACCCCGTCTCTAATAAAAATGCAAAAATTAGCTGGGCATGATACTAGGCGCCTGTAATCCCAGCTAGTTGGGAGGATGAGGCAGGAGAATCACTTGAATCCAGGACGTGGAGGTTGCAGTGAGCTGAGATCATGCCATTGCACTCCAGCCTGGACAACAGAATGAGACTCCACAAAAAAAAAAAAAAAAAAAAAAGAGAGAGAGAGAGAAAGAAAAACATAAATCAGATATATCAATTCCTATTTCATATTCTCCAGAGACCTCCCATTGTCCTTAGAATAAAATCCAAACTATTCACCAAGAACCTGTATGAACTGGTGCCTACCTGCATTTAGTGTCATCTCTTGCAACTTTTCCCTTGGTCACCATACATTAGGTACATTGGCTTTCTTTGTTCAGAACCACCAAGCTTTTTCTCACCTGGGGCCTTTGCACTTTTTGTCTGGAACACTCCTCCAGAGCACTGCAGGACTGACTGCTTCTTTTCATTTATGTTGCACTTCAGCTGCCCTATATAAAAGGACAACACCCTTTCTCCTAACTCTCCCTATTCCTTTGACCCTTTATTTTATCCATAGCATTTACCATCTGGCCTATATTTAATTGGGTTTGGTTTGCTCGTTCTCTCTCCTCTCTCATTATTTGATTCACGCTGGTTACCGAGATTTTAGCCTGGGAAAAATGAGTAGCAGCTCCTCTGAAGGAAATGATTGTCATTGGTATATGGGTGAGAGATGTGTTAGGCAGCAGATGATTATTTGGCCTACTCATTGGCTCGGGCATATGCAGCTCACTCCTATTTGCTACTTTGTTCCCATCCCTATCACACAGATGTGCCATTTTGATCTTTTCATTGCTCAAGAGAAAACTCAAAACAACTTTTTCTGAATGCTTGGTTACAGTTGTTAAAACAACAAGAAGAGTTAAATTGTCAGCTAGCTCTCTGTGGACCTTCAGGAACCCAGATATGAAAACTCGTGTGTAAAAGTTGCCTGAAGAAGTTTAGACATCTGGTTCAGTCCTGCAAGACGCCTATCTCTCACAAAATGTGTTTGTGGTTTCTAGGGTGAAATTCTGTATAGTTAGGAAAACAGAGAAGGTCAAAGAGGTAGTTATGCAGAGGAAATCCATTTGACTACTATGTAAAAGCTCTGAACTTTTTCTTTTTTTTTTTTTTGAAGGCTTAAAAAAATATTTTTTTTTATTTTACTTTAAGTTCTGGGATACATGTGCAGAACGTGCAGGTTTGTTACATAGGTACACACGTGCCATGGTGGTTTGCTACACCCATTAATCTGTCATCTACATTAGGTATTTCTCCCAATGCCATCCCTACCCTAGCCCCCCACCCTCCCGACCAGCCCCGGTTTGTGATGTTCCCCTCCCTGTGTCCATGTGTTTTCGTTGTTCAACTTCCACTTATGAGTGAGAACATGCAGTGTTTGGTTTTCTGTTCTTGTGTTAGTTTGCTGAGAATGATGGTTTCCAACTTCATCCATGTCCCTGCAAAAGGCATAAACTCATCCTTTTTATGGCTGCATAGTATTCCATGGTGTATATGTGCCACATTTTCTTTATCCAGTCTATCATTGATGGGCATTTGGGTTGGTTCCAAGTCTTTGCTTTTGTGAACAGTGCTGCAATAACCATATGTGTGCAGGTGTCTTTATAGTAGAATGATTTATAATCCTTTGGGTATATACCTAGTAATGAGATTGCTGGGTCAAATGATATTTCTGTTTCTAGATCCTTGAGGAATTGTCACACTGTCTTCCAAAATGGTTCAACTAATTTACACTCCCACTAACAGTGGGAAATTCCTATTTCTCCACATCCTCTCCAGCATCTGTTGTTTCCTGACTTTTTAATGATCACCATCCTAACTGGCGTGAAATGGTATCCATTGTGATTTTGATTTGCATTTCTCTAATGACCAGTGATGATGAGCTTTTTTTCATATGTTTGTTGGCTGCATAAATGTCTTCTTTTGAGAAGTGTCTGTTCATATCCTTTGCCCACTTTTTGATGGGGTTGTTTGGTTTTTTTTCTTGTAAATTTAAGTTACTTGTGGATTCTGGATCTTAGCCCTTTGTCAGATGGATAGATTGCAAAAATTTTCTCCCATTCTGTAGGTTGCCTGTTCACTCTGATGATAGTTTAATTAGATCCCATTGGTCAGTTTTGGCTTTTGTTGCCATTGCTCTTGGTGTTTTAGTCATGAAGTCTTTGCCCATGCCTATGTCCTGAATCGTATTGCCTAGGTTTTCTTCTAAGGTTTTTGTGGGTTTAGGTCTTATGTTTAAGTCTTTAATCCATCTCGAGTTAATTTTTGTATAAGGTGTAAGGAAGGGGTCCAGTTTCAGTTTTCTGCATATGGCTAGCCAGTTTTCCCAACACCATTTATTAAATAGGGAATCCTTTCCCCATTGCTTTTTTTGTCAGGTTTGTCAAAGATCAGATGGTTGCAGATGTGTGACAGTATTTCTGAGGGCTCTGTACTGTTCCATTGGTCTATATATGTGTTTTGGTACCAGTACCATACTGTTTTGGTTACTGTAGCCTTGTAGTGTAGTTTGAAGTCAGGTAGTGTGATGCCTTCAGCTTTGTTCTTTTTGCTTAGGATTGTCTTGCAATCTAGACTGGATAAAGAAAATGTGGCACATATACACCATGGAATACTATGCAGCCATAAAAAAGATGAGTTCATGTCCTTTCTATATCTGATCCTTTATAATTCACTTTGCTTAGGTTGCACTATTTTGCAAAAAGGCTCAAAATAAGGAGTGGATAGAGTCTATACCCAATGTCCATGGCTTTAGAATGACCAGAGCCAGGCTTCTTTAAACCCAGAGATAAGACCCGGGACATGAGATCACAGAAGTCTCTCAAACAGAGACCAGACTATAGAAATGAAGGTAGAATAATGCTGCAGAAGGGGTAGAACACTTCCTTCCTTTCCATTCTCTTGACAACTGCTGAATTCTGGAGTCACATGGGAGCCTGGGGCTGCCCTCCAGTTACTCCAGCGCAACCCTGGCGAATGACCTTGGCTGCTACTGTTCTTGAAACATGAATGTCAGACTTGTTTCCCATATAGTTCCACTATGGTAACTCCCATTTTAGGAGCAAACTTCTACCTCACTAGGGCTCATATCATGGAGTTATGCCAAAAAATAAAAGATATTCCTCCTGAACCGCTGTGATCCAGTTATACCTAACGTTACACATTATACTCACCATGTTATTTCAGCCAACTCTCAGCATTTGTCACTGTCCTCCATACAGATGGTCCTCAACTTACACTGGTTCAACTTACAGTTTTTCAGCTTTACAATTGATTTATCTGGATGTAACCCCATTGCAAATAGAGGAGCATCTAGACTTACAGTGGCTCAACTTGCAACTTTTCGACTTTACAATATGTTTATTGGGGCATTAAATGCATTTTTAATTTACAGTATTTTCCACTTAACAACAGGTTTATTGGGATGTAACCCATTGTAAATTGAGGAGCATCTGTACTTGGATTTCATCTCCATTTTGATACTATTTGCAACCCTTTTGCCTAAGAAAATTAGCCTGCGGTGATGATTTAGACTAATATCTACTGGAATCTGTCTTGACAGGTTTTCAGATATTTTTAAAACATACATATGCCCTTCTGTTTCCAACAGCCTTTTCTTCCCCAATTTTAATCCATAACTGTATGTATCTGTTCAGAATTTTTCATCCATCAGAAAAACATTGCTTTGTTTCCATGAAATCTTGTATTGGTTTCTTATGTATTTTCATCACTAAATGCACTTGGGCTATAACTCAGCTCTTTGTGCAGAGGCTGGCTTTTCATATTGTCATTAATAATTCATGAGCTCCATAGAATTATTCTAAACCTTTTTAACCAAGTATCTTGAATCTTAACAGATCCAGTGTCATTTCAGCTTCTAGTTTAGAAAAAAAAAAGACTCAGTGACTAGCCTTGCTGTCTCAGGAGACCTTGAATAAGAATTTCTTTTTTTCTGTACCTTGTTTCTAGCTCAAGATGCCTGAAAAACCTAGAGTGTAGAAATGCTGCCTATCAGAAGTAACAAAATTAGGCCAATTAAGCGATCTTACAGAGTGACAAGCACCATAGGGGTCAGAGAAGGAAATTTCCTATCAAAACTCATCACAGAAGCCTCCTAAGGGTAGCACTCAAAGCTCAGAAGACACCTGGGGAGGCTCCTCTATCAGTTACTAAGCCGCATGCACGCTCCTCCCAGCCTAGGAGGAAGCCACAATGAAATTGTCTCTTGCTGGGCCCAGACCTGCAGAATCCAACTGACTGCGCTGGGTATGGAAACATGCACTGATGCTTTTGTAGTCTTCACATTTGTTTCCCCAAAGAAGCTACACTTAAAATTTTGAGGCATGAGCTAAGTCTCGGAATAATGAAAATTTAGTATGTATTTTTCAGAGCTGCAAGTCAATCTGGTGGTTGGGATTAGATTGCTTTCTCTTTTTTTTCTGCCTTTTCCTTCTCTCTGTCTTTCTAAGTTGTTTAAGAGATTGGGGGGTTTTTCTGGGAGGGGGAGGCTTTTCTCCTGATTTCATTCCTCTAGATTTCAATTTTTTAAGTCCTGTTGGAATCAATACTCATAAAATAGAACAGCTTGTCTCATCTGCTTCATTATAATCCAGTAGAATCTATGTTCTTTCAGAATAGTGAGATGTTTTTAAACACTGGTACATCTCAAAAAAAAGAAGGTCATTTCCTTTACAAATTTGTGTTTTCATTAATGCAAATTTCCTATCTTTCTTGAAAGATAGAATAATTTTTCAGGCCCTCTGATATGTATAAAACCGCTACACAGAACCATTATAGATTTTGAAAAGCAAGAGGAATACAAGAGGACTTTGTTCATCTGGGACTAGAATTTCTAAATTAACCAAAATGAATCATTCTCTATATTTGAGTGCAGCTGATTCCACTGGAAATGTATTAATGATGAGCCTGATTGCTGCATTTCACAATTGTATTTTGCTTGTATTTGTAATTATGGTGTCACAGCTACTTTCTGTTTTTTTAAATCAAGTCATCTTTCATCAAGTCCTTTTTTCTGCTTGGGAAAATAGCACCCCCAAAAGACATGGTTGCAGACCCATTTACTTGATGATTGTTTTAGGGCATTGCGTCTCAGACTTTTAATGTGCATATGAATCACCTGTGGATCCTTTTTAATCTTCAGATTCTGAAATAGGTCGGGGTGGGACTCAGGATCCTGCATTTCTTTTTTTTGTTGTTTTTCCTTCCCTCCATCCTTCCTTCCTTCCTTCCCTTTTTCCTTCCTTCCTTCCTTCCTTATTTCCTTCCTTCCTTCCTTCCTTCCTTCCTTCCTTTCTTTTTTTCTTTTTGAGGCAGGGGTCCCACTCTGCTGCCCAGGCTAGAGTGCAGTGGTACGATCTCAGCTTATGACAGCCTCTACCTCCCAGGATCAAGTGATCCCCCGATCTCAA
This sequence comes from Nomascus leucogenys, assembly GCF_006542625.1. NCBI lineage: Eukaryota > Metazoa > Chordata > Mammalia > Primates > Hylobatidae > Nomascus > Nomascus leucogenys. The sequence goes on along the minus strand of NC_044391.1, from coordinate 47,516,004 downwards.
CCTCCCGAGTAGCTAGGACTACAGCACCCACCCCCATACTCAACTAATTTTTAAAATTTTTTGTAGAGACAGTGTCTGACTATGTTACCCAGGCTGGTCTTGAACCCATGGGCTCAAGCAGTCCTCCCACCTTGGCTCTTTGAAGTGCTGGGATTACAGGCATGAGCCACCACGCCCAGCCAAGATACAGCATTTCTAACAAGCCCCTGGTGATGCCGTTGCTGCTGGTCCACAAACTAAATTTTAAATAGCAAGATTTTAGAATATCTTTACATAAAAATTTCAAATTTAATAATTCTGAAATTGGAGGGTAAAAGTTAGAATTAAATAGGTTAGTTGTAAGGACCAACGTATTTAATTTAATTCCAAGGGTGGAATTAAATAGGTTCTAAAGACAGGTCAGTGAAGACAGATCCGATGGTTCATATCCTGGTAGATACATCCTTTGTACAAAGGTTGCTTTCTTTGCGACTCCTCCACTATTTTAACAGCAAACCAACAGACCGCTTATGTTCAAATTCCTTGTGGATGGAGGTAGTTTATTTACTATGTTCCAATCTTTATATGCCTAGAGCCTAGCATATTCCCTGGCACTTGAACCATGGCCAATTAGTGAGTTGAACTGAATCAAACTGAATTGATTGAATTTCACTGGAACAATATAGAGAAAGGACCTGGTTTTGTACCTTTAAAGTCACTTCTTTCCTCTTTAAGTGATTTATACTGCTTTTATGTACAAATTGAAAATGAACCTGACAGTAATTGTCAGTAATTGATTACTAATTTCCAGTATTATGCTTTTTTCAAGTCATATTCTCTTAAAATGCAACACGAAAAAATAGAAATGCAAATTAAAGATAATGAAGATTCAAGAATTTCAAAGCTGTTATATTCCTAGGAATACTAAATGAAATTCTATCTCCAATAAACAGCCTTTGGCAATCATTTATTATTTAAGAATTTTATTCTGGGGATAAGAGGGAAGGCATTCCTAGACTATTTTGGCAGATTCTAACCTGTTCTTCTCACTTCTAAAAGTTTATTCTTGATCTTCAATAAAATATGCAAATTCAAAATATTGTAGTGTATTTGCAGCCTACGCAGATTTCAGTAAATGATTGTATCAATATCAGTATTGCACAAATAAAACTATTTTTCATTCTTTTGGTATTTGATTTTGCCTCTTTTATGTTTTAACATAAAAGAATGTGAATGGAGATACAATTCACATACTACATAGTTCACCCATTATAAATCTACAGCTGTCTTTCAGTATACTGAGAGTTGTATATCCATCACCACAATCAATTTTAGAATGTTTTCATTATCCCACAAAGAAATCCTGCGTCTCTCAGCCATCGCCCCCAACTTCTTCCCTCTTCTTAGCTCTCATTAACCACAATCTACTTTTTGTCTCTATAGATTTATCTCTTCTGAACATTTCGTGTCAATGAAATCATATGTGGTCTTTTGTGACTTGCTTCTTTCACTTAGAATAATGTTTTCAAAGTTCATCCATGTTATGGCATGTATCAGTTCTTCCTTCCTTTTTGTGGCTGAATAATATTTAATGATATGGCTATACCATATTTTATTTATTAGTTTGTAGACATTTAGATTGTTTTTGCCTTTTAGCTATTATGAATAATACTGCTATAAACATTTGTGTGCACATTTTTAGGTGGAAATATGTTTTCATTTCCCTTAGATATATGTCTAGGAGCAGATTTGCTGAGTCATATGGTAACTCTATGTTTAACTTTTGAGGAACTACCAGATTGTTTTCCAAAGTGACTCTACCATTTTACATTCCCACCAGCAGTGTATGAGGGCTCCAATTTCTCCACATCCTCTCCAACACTTGCTATTGTCTGTCTTATTGATTACAGCCATCCTAGTGGGTATGAAGTGGTATCTCATTGTGGTTTTGACTTGCATTTCCCCGATCATCATTAGTATTTCCCGGTTATATTAAGCATCTCCTCATGTGCTTGTTGACCATTTGTATGTCATCTTTGAAGACATGTCTATTCAGATTCATTGCCCATTTTAAAATTAGACTTTGTCTTTTTATTATTGAGTTGTAAGAGTTCTTTATATATTCTAGATATAAGTACCTAATAAGATACGTGATTTGCAAAAATTTCTTCCCATTCTGTGGGTTCTTTTTTCACTCTCTTGATAGTGTCTATTTTTTTTTCCTTTTTTCACATGGAGTCTTGCTCTGTAGCCCAAGCTGGAGTGCAGTGGCACTATCTTGGCTCACTGCAACCTTCGACTCCCGGGTTCAGGCAATTCTTGTGGCTCAGCCTCCTGAGTAGCTGAGACTATAGGTGCGTGCCACCACAGCTGGCTAATTTTTTGTATTTTAGGAGAGACGGGGGTCTTCAATTTTGATGAATCTAATTTATTTTTTCATCTGTTGCTTGTACTTTTGATGTCATATCCAAGAAACCAGTGCCTAATCCAATATCATGAAAGCTTACCCCCATGTTTCCTTCTAAGAGTTTTATAGCTATACGTCTCACATTTTTGTCTTTGATCAATTTTGCATTCATTTTTGTATGTGGTGTTGTTTTACTTTTTAAGTGCTGTGATCTTGGCTACCATGCAAGTCTGAACAGAGCCCTAAGAACATATCTCTCTGCGGAGTACAACCTTGAAACCTCCAGACATGAGGGCTTAGACATTATTGAGAATGCAGTTGATAATTTAGAGCCCAGGAGTGATAAGCAGAGATTCATGGAGATGTACCCTGCTGCGTTCTGTCCACCAATGAAGTTTGAGTTTCAGTCTCACATGGGTGATGAGGTCAGTAATTGATCATTTTTAAAATAATGAATTGTGTCTTCACTTATATTTCTCCTCACTTGCTATAATCTAACAGTTGTAATAATTCCCAGTTGTTTTCTGTCTCCTATCCTTGCAAAGGCTCTTAATACAATGCTAAGATCAGCCGCCACCACCTTTTAAAGCAAACGTCGAACACTCAAATACCCACAGAGGCCAAACAGATAAAAGGTGCAGATTTGCCTTGCACTAAGCTGTCCCAGAATAGAAGTTTTTGTTCTACCTCAAGACAATTTAATGAAAAGGAAGACATTTTGCCAGTCTGATAGAATCTGTCTGATGGCTTCTTATAATCCTGATTTAAAGATTCTCATAAAGAAAAGTAATTGTATATGGCAGGAAAATGGAAGAAAGAAAAAAAAGTATAAAACTTTTTTTAAGACTCAAGTTGGCTCCAAAGCTGTAAAATGAGCCTTAGAAATTATGAGTGTTTTATATACTTTTTATAAATTCAGCTTTCTATCCTATTTTACAAAAAAAAATGCATTTGAACTGATTATGAGTTACAGTTGTTTATATTATTGTCTATGGACAGGAAAAAACAAAAAAAGCCAACTTAGGGAGCATGTTATATAGCACTTATTGTCTCAGCTGTGCAAAACAAAACTCATAGATAAAAACTCAGTCTTATTATGGTGACAGTCTGTTTTTCAAAATGTAATTATAAGATCATGAAAAGATTTCTTTAATGCCATGTTTTTTTCTGAAACACCAAGTATTAAGACATGTAAAATATATACATGTTTTTGTACATAGTATATATATACACACACATATAATGTACCTGCTGTATTTCTAATTGGATTTTATGTGTGTTTGATAGAAATGGTATTTAAGCCAAACGCACATGGATTTTGACAAGCAAAATGAGTAGCTTATCCCATCTTTCCAAAACCAAATGGTTGCTGTTTTAATTTTTCAGCTGTGGATATGTTAAGCATGGCATGTTAACATATCACAGACAAATGACATCGGTTGGATGTTAATGGTTTTATTGTTTTAATAAAGTAAGTTGGTTGCCCTTTGTTTATGGCCAGTTCTGCTAAGGAGCAGTGGTAATCTCTCATGTTTTGGCAACTCCGTAAAAGGAACACCATCAAAAACAAGGCAGATAAGAAGAAACTGTTTGTTTCTGGTGCAGTTTTAATAATGCTCTAATTTTGAACTTATCCATAATTGAGATCATGGCCAAATATCTTCTATCAAAACCTAAGATAAGTGACTTCTTGAAGTTCATGGTGAATCATGCGATTTGGCTGATATTGGCTAGGGAAGCCATATTTGAAAGATGCTAAAATAGTCATTCACATTTTCTGAGTTTTTACTATGTGCAAAGCACTGTTCTAAGTCCCTTGTGTACATTGTCTCATTTCATTCCCACAGCAGCTCTGTGATATAAGAACTCTTATTATCCTCATTCTACAGATTAGGAAACTGAGGTTTTGTAACTTACCACAGTCACCTGGCTGGTAGGGGACAGAGCTGGCATTCGAGTACAACTGACTGACTCGAGAGCTCGGACCCTAACCAGTAAGCCCTGCTGCCTTCTTTGCTTATGTCTGTACAGTCCATTTGAAACATCTTCTGCCTCTGCACAAGAGTCATTAAGAATTCCACGAGTGAGATTTCAGCATCAGAGCTCCATCGCAGGAACCGCCCCGTTCTTACCACAGTCCTTCCTGCAGCTGCCATCTTCCTAGTTGTAGCCAGGCCAAGCAGCTGCATTCTGCTATTGCAGCTTATGTAACAGCTCCACATTTACAAGTGAAGTTTTGATGCTCCTATTAAAAGTAAATATGTAATTGGAACCTTGAGAGGATTGGTGTGATTCATGCATCATTTAAATAGCAGATCCATGCTTCTGGAGGTGGGTTGACGGTGCCCTGTTGTAACTGGTTTCTCATTCTCCATCAGGTGTGCCAGGTCAGTGCCCAGCAGCCAGTGCAGGCAGAGCTCATGCTCAGGTACCAACAGTTGCAGTCCCGCCTTGCCACGCTCAAAATCGAGAATGAAGAGGTGAGCATGCGTTCGTCCTGCCACACCAGTAATCTGAATTCAAATATAACTGGAAGACATTCTCATATGACCTGGGCATATTTAATATTCAAGGTTCAACCTCTTCATCACGTATTTCCTGCTCTCAGGGTTCCTGTAGTACTCTTTGTAGGGGATAAATGCAAAGATTCTGTATTCTGCCATAGATTAATATTTTACTAGACACTCAACTGCATATACATGTAAACACAATTTTTTTACCTTAAATTGTAATTTATACTGAAAATAGTTCCCATGGGTTATCAAATTCAACATATATATCCAAAACTATACAGTCTTTTGTACAGTGGAACTTTTGACTAACATGTTAATTTATTTTTAAAAATATTTTGTAGAGATGGGGCCTTGCTATGTTGCCCAGACTGGACTCAAGCTCCTGGCTTCAAGCAGTCCTCCTGCCTTGGCCTCCCAAAGTGCTGGGATTACAGGCATGAGCCATGCGGTGCCTGGCCCATAGTATGCCATGTTAATTTAATCCTAACTTTTAAAATTCACTTCTTTTTTTCCTTATGCTTTCCTATATTCTCTAAATTTTTGGTACTGAACATGGCATTACTGATAGAACAAAATCATATTTTGAAATGGTACTTGAATGAGGATAGAAAATGTTTATTTGCCAGCATTAGTGTATTTAAATGAATAGAATACAAAATATGAATTATCAATATATGTTGAGCTAGGAAGCAATTATACAATTCAGCTACCTATTTCTGAAATTAACTTACTTGAATCCACGTTCTCCTAAAATAAAAATACAAACCACAAATGTTTCTTGCATTAGTCAAGGCTCCCAATTGTAATTTACAGGAACACAAGTTAAAAAGTTAACTATTGGTCAGTGTTTGCGGTATCCTCAGACATCACTGGATTTGTGTTCAATTGATGTTATCAGGACTCTCTCTCTTTTTATCACTTTGAAGTGATTTCCTATGTGTGTTGATAGTGTTTTCGGGATAGACGCAGAACTATGTGGTCCCTTTTAAAGCTTTCCATCCCACTCCATCCTGGCATCCTTGTCTCTGAAGTAAGACTGACTCTTCAGTGACCTGGCTGAAGTCATGCATACTTCTGGACAAACCATTACATCTAGGAAATGAGATTCTGTCATTGGCCAACCTGGAGAATGTGCAGCTCATAGAACCCTTTGATTGAGAATTCCAACAGAAATAGTGTATTTCTAGAGACAGACAATTCCCAAAAGAAAGGATTGTGGGACAGAAGCGAAAAAATAACGTACAAATGATAAAGTGAATTATCAAAATTCACTTTCCTACTCTGTTTTGTTTTAATCCCACCAGGATGTTTGAGCTCTGTGTATTTGTTTCTGTTAAGAAAGAATGATGTATAGACCAGTATAATGTGGTCAAAACCCACTGTAATTTTTGGCTTTTATTATTCTGAGCAGAAACAAACCAGCCCTTATTCAAATGTGTATATTTAAGATGCAACCAATGTCATCTCTATGTAGAGTCCCACAAATGAGCCTTTCCAAAGGAAAGCTATTGCTCACCTTGAGGCAGCGTTTGAGAGCCTAGGTTTTATCTAGGCTTCACAAAATACCTAATGCAGTTTACTGGATCCTATTCTATCTACAGTTTGTATGTCTAGTGACTTCCCTTGTTTTTCCCTGCATATCCTTCTGCTGTTTTATTTGGATAACATTCTCTAAACTCAAGGAAAATAGTATATTATACACAAAGTCAAAACTGGCAGCTCACAGATCTGTTTTGTTTGGCTCCCAAAGTTTTGACCTGTTTTTTTTTTTTTAAAAAAAAAAAAAAGGTCCGGCCACTCTGGCCCTGCACTGCCTCATGAATTGACGAGCTGGGGCATTTGAATCCTGCTTTGCCGAAGTCATTCAACTCCCAGTTCTCTTACACTGGACTGTTTGTGTTACCTGTCTGGCCTCCTCAGGCCTTTGAGTTTGTGACCCTTAATGTATGCCTTTTTAGGCATAACGTGGAGAAGCACAGTGTCCTTATAAACTTAGAGTCAGGCAATGCTTTGTGAGGGTTAATTTTTTTAAATTATCTAAAGAACTTGGGAAGCTGAGGGAGGATCTCTTGAGCCTAGGAGTTCGAGGCTGCACTGAGGTGAGATGGTGCCACTGCACTTTAGCCTGGGTGATAGAGCAGGACCCTGTCTCTTAAAAATATTAATTAATTAAAATAAATTTTTAAAAACCTACTGACTGCAAAATAAAACTTAAAAAGTAATTTTTAAACATTAGCTGAAGAAGCAAATGAATTGGATTATCCTGATGTTTCTTGTGAGCATGACTACTGGTTTATGATTTGTTGGACACCAAAGAAAATTTACTGTAGTGGAGTGGGATTCCCAAAGAAAGTAAGATTTAAATTAGATTTTTGATAATCAGTAGATACCATAAAAATAGAGGGAAGAAAAGATATTTCAATATACGTCAAGGTGCCTTGGGAGAATAGAACAGTTTGGTTATCACCCCAGTTCTCTTTGGGAATGAACTGATGGAGAAGGTGAGGTCATTCAACAAGAAGCTTTGAGAGCCAAGTTAAGGAGTTTTGTTACCGTGGTTCAGTACAATAAATCCTGAAGGTCCTCAGGGGCTTGAGGCTGCATGGAGCTATGGTTGTGCCACTGCACTCTAGCCTGGGTAATGGAATAGGACCCTGTCTCCCCCCCCAAAAAAAAAGTTAAGAGAGAATTTCACCCAAGTTTTAAAAAGCATGGACAGTACAGCTAAGTAGAACATGAGCCTTTTCACCAAATCTTAGAATACTTTAAATAGTCACTTTGGGAGGCCAAGGCGGGGCAGATTGCCTGAGCTCCAGGGTTCGAGACCAGCCTGGGCAACATGGTGAAACTCTGTCTCTACTAAAATATGAAAAATTAGCCAGGCATGGCAGCATGTGCCTGTAATCCCAGCTACTCAGGAGACTGAGACAGGAGAATCACTTGAACCGGGGATGTTGCAGTGAGCCGAGATCGTGCCACTGCACTCCAGCCTGGGCAACAGAGCAAAACTCTGTCTCAAAAAAAAAAGTAGGCACCACCTGCAACAGACCATATCTGGCCCATGAAAAAAAATTTTTTTGAGACAGGGTCTCACTCTGCCACCCAGGCTGGGGTGCAGAGGCACAATCACAGCTCACTGCACCTCGACCTCGCAGGCTCAAGTGATCCTCCCACCTCAGCTACCTGAGTAGCTGGGACTACAGGCATGTGCCACCACGCCTGGCTGATTTTTGTATTTTTCACAGAAACTGGGTTTCACCACGTTGCCCAGCCTGGTCTCTAACTCCTGGGTTCAAGTGATCCGCCTACCTCAGCCTCCCAAGATGCTGGGATTACAGGCGTGAGCCACCACTCCTGGCCTGAAAACTTTTGTTTGCTCTACAGTGCTTGGGTTTTGAAAGTTATTTGCTGTCCTTTAAAAACTGTAAGTTTTCATAAAAATATCAGTATGCAGGGTGGGCACAGTGGCTCACACCTATAATCCCAGCACTTTGGGAGGCCAAGGCAGGCAGATCTCTTGAGGTCAGGAGTTCGAGATCAGCCTGGCCAACATGGCAAAACGCCGTCTCTACTAAAAGTATAAAAATTAGCCAGACATGGTGGCGCATGCCTGTAGTCCCGGTTACTCAGGAGGCTGAGGCGGGAGAATCACTTGAACCCAGGAGACGGAGGTTGCAGTGAGCTGAGATCGTTCCACTGCACTCCAGCCTGGGCGACAGTGCAAGACTCTCTCAAAAAAAAAAAAATGTGCGTATACATATACGTATTATAAATTATATATATATATATTTATCAATATCCAGCCTCTTTAAAAATTAGAAGAACTGATCACACTAGACCTGTGTTTCTATAGGACGATAACTGACTTCCCTTAGACACAGAATGTGTGCTTCCTGTTTGCCATGTTCTCCACGCAGCCCACTCACCCCATTTTCATGGCTTGCCTGGCCCTTAAAGATATTTGAGTTTGTATCACCTGCCTTAAAACAAAGAGAAGAGAGCAGTACACACTTGTGAAATGGCCTCAGTATACTTACAAGTAGTAAAAGTTAAAAGGTTTGAGAGGGCTTAATTAAATTTGTGGTTGGTGAAGACTCATAAGAGATTGTGACATTTATTGTCACTTCCCAACTTTCCATTTACCTGTTAAACTTTTTAAAATGAGGTTTGAGTTTTATTATGCTGCAAACTTGCACACTTGGTACCTCAGTCTCACGATTCCAACTTCCAGCAGATCTGTCAGTGAATATTCATTAGTGCCCACTGTGTGTTGTGCATATGGAATTAGAGCAGGGCCTGCTGCCACACAGCCTTGTTCCCAATTATTGTTTTATTTTGATTACTTAACTGTTTATTAAAACTTTGAAGTGAAACATTAATAAGCATTACTTTTGTTTTTGTTTTGTTTTGTTTTGTTTGAGACAGGGTCCCACTCTGTCATCCAGGCTGGAGTGCAGTGGCACAATCACTGCAGCCTCAACCTCCTGGGCTCAGGTGGTCCTCCTGACTCAGCCTCCCAAGTAGCTGCTTTTTTATTATTTTAGAGACAGTGTCTCTACAAATAACTATTTTGAACTATTCTTTAAATTTTCAATTATTATTCATGAATTTTGTTCAAAAAACAAAATAATATGCCCAGCTACTTTTTTATTATTTGTAGAGATAGGGTCTCCCTATGTTCCCCAGGCTGGTTGAACTCCTGGCCTCAAGCGATCTTCCCACCTTGGCCTCCCAGAGTGCTGGGATTACAGGTGAGAGCCATAGCCGGCTCACATTACTCATTTCAGCCACCCGGCCCAACATTGCTCTTAAAGGCAACTTTTCTAAAGCAAACTAAATAATCATTTCTACCTTTCTCATTATAAACATTTTCTAAACACTTTCCAGCCGAATATTGCACTGTCTCGTCTGCTTTCTCAAAGTTTGCATTTAACCTTGTTGTAGGGATTTCTGCTTAGGGGTCATTCCTGTTGCTTCTTTCTTTCCAAACTAGCTTCTGGAGTAACTCACCATTTATTACAGTTCCCATTTCTTCAAGTTTCTCATCCCTCCCTTTATGTATACACAGTCAAAGCAAGAGAAAAAGGAGCTACTTTGAGGAGAGAAATTACGCCTTTTGTATTTTTTTAGGACAGTGTTTGTTTTTAATAGCTTGCCCTATTTTCAGGCCATTTGTCCCAATATTTGGTCCAGAAAATAAAGATTTCATCAGCATGTCACTGCTGTTCTATGAGTAAAACCTCACATGTAAAACAACTAGTCTCTCTCAAATTATAGTAGATTTACCACCCTGAGGGGAATGTACAATGAGAGAAGCCCATAATTTCTCAATCAATTTGCGACAGTGTTGAATGAACAGATAGCTCCACGTAAATTTCCCTAGCACCATTTAAAGTCTTTCACCAGCAGCTTGCCAAGGAGTATTTCACAGACTGTTCCAAAAATACATTACTTACACAAGATATTTTCAACAGTAATGAGCAAGATTTTAGGCAAACATTTGAGACAATTTGCATGGCATGGGAAATTGAGGGAACTAAGAGATATTTCAATTACACCTCCTACCTAGGGTAGAAAAATCACATTTTCCCCCCAAATTTCTCATCGTACCAGTGACCTCAGCAGAATCCCAGGTCATGTAAATCAATGATCAAACTCGCCTGGGGGATTCTCAAGTTCTTTTGAGACTTGATATAAGATGTGAAGCCTGATAACCACTTAATTATAATTGCTGTTTTGGATCTTCTCTGTGGCCTTTAACTTCATTTTTACTGATTTTTAAGTATCTTTGACTTGCCTGCAACCTTCTACTGATGAGCTAACAGGAAAATCCTAAGTAAAAGATAACTGCCATTTGTTCCTTAAATGACATCTTCTTGGCCAAAATTAAAAATAGGATCAACCGTCTTTCACCGCAAACACACATTTATATTTTTTGTTTCAAGCAAGCTTTAACTCATTGAAGGGAGGGCCTTGATCCAAAAGAATACCAAGGGAAATGAAGAGAATTTCTAGGATGGGTATAAAAATGAGTCCTGGGATAGAGCACCCCAAAGAAAATGGCAGAGCTCAGGATGGCTCTCAACACGTTTTCTCTGATGCACTGAGCATTTTGGCATCCATGATTTGAAAGGATAACTTCAGCGTCCGCTGTTCATTCAGTGAACTTTTTCTGATAATTTGCTGTGTTTCAGGCACCGTGCTAGTCCCTGGAGCTATAAAGATTAAGTTATCACTGACTTCAAGTTGCTTCCACCATAGGTGGAAATATAAACCTCTAAACAGTGAGGCAAGTGCTTGTGAGAAATTGATTTGAGATCATTGCTCCTTAGACCACACTCAGTGTCAGGTCCACCCACATGGGTCATTAAATCAGAGTCAGGGGTGGGCTGCAGGAAAACAGGTTTTCTGAGACACAGCTGAAGGCAGAGACTTTGTTCTGAGAGTCCTGAGCAACGATGATGTTTTCTTCCTTGGATTAAGTTATATCGTTGCTGAAAATGAATTTTGTTAAAAAACAAGAGAGCCCAGCATTTGTAAACATTACCTAAAATGCAAGTACATAAATTATTAGTGTGAGTTCTTCTGGAATGGTGATGTGACATTCCCTACCCCCCCCCCCAAAAAAAAAAAAACAGTTGTGAGAGAGCAAACATTGTTTTTTTTCAGATCTAGTAATGCCTACCCAACACAGACAGGGGATAGGGTTGTTAGCATTGCACCCATGTTAGGGTACAAGGAGCAAGAAAAGGCCATGGCGGGATGCTCTGCCTGTGCTCTCCTTCTGTGGCCTGTGCTAGCTGTGAGTTTCTGTACCCTTGGCTAATTAATTACGGAGTTGGCCCAATCTCTGTGTGTGTGTGTGTGTGTGGTGTGTGTGTGTGTGTGTGTGGTCCCTTTCTGCTAATTTTTAGTACATCTGAAATGACAGTGTTGTAATTGAAATATATTCAAGGTCAGCAATGGCAAGGAGGAAGTAGTTCAGTGGGGAGGCGAAGGAAGGGATGAGGGTCACCTTCACAGATGAGTGATGAGTCTTAAAGGATGAATAGGACTGCATCAGGTGCAAGGTACAAGGCACAGTGCCATAAAATACATGGAGTGTGTTATGGTATGATTTGTGTCTGCCCTGAAAATTCATATGTTAAATTCTTAGCTTCCAGTGACTAAGAATATGATCTTATTTGAAGACAGGGCTTCACAGAAGTAATCGAATTAAAGTAAGGTCAATATGACTGGTGTCCTTATAATAAAAACGGGAGGGGAAATTTGGATACAGAGACACAGGTGTAGGGAAGATGATATGAAGAGTCATGGGGAGAAGATGGCCATCTGCAAGCCAAGGAGAGAGGCCTGGAACAGATCCTTCCCTCCCAGCCCTCAGAAAGAACCAACCCTGCAAACCAACACCTCGATCTCAGACGTCTAGCCTCCAGCACTGTGAGACAATACATTTCTGTTGTTTAAGCCACTCAGTACCTGGTTTGCCTTAGCAGACTAACACAGTGCATTCAGGGAATGAGAACACTGAAATGGCTGTCTTGTTCTCCCAGGGATGGTAATGTCCTGGTAACACAAAGGCCACAAAGCCAGTCCACAAAAGCTCACAGAAGTCACCTCTCCCTCCTCATTTGTTTTGACCCACAGCTCAGAGTTCAAGCCACCTGGGCAGCTCCTTCAGTGCCGTGCATTCTTCTGGTTTCTCACGAATCCTTTGTCAAGTCTTTGGCCTCTCCTTCCACCAAAACCCAACTGTGTTTTCCTGCTGCTGATGGGGAGGTATTTCAAGGCTCATATTAGCTGTTTCATATTTGCCTCATTATGTTCCCCCCTGAGACTTACTAATATGGCTGGTGTGTGTCAGAAGCTGGTGTCACTGTCTGTTGCGAGCATCCCATGGGATGATATGCAGTCCCAGCATTGTGTCTGGTGGCTTCTGTCACATCCTTTATTCCTGATACTTCCAAATTTAACCATGACACCATTGCTTCTGAGAAGGACGTTGAAAAAAAGAAGAAAAATGGTGTTGTTGATTTTGATTCTTCGTATATGTATTCCATGTGTGCATTTGATAATGCTGCTGTCTCTTGTTTCCTATATGTAAGAACATGGTTCTAGTGAAACATTCTTATGTAACCATCTGTCTCATAAACTCAGTGAACACACTTTAATTGCAAAATTCCAACAAATTTACAGATTACAGTTGTCCCGTGGCATCCAAAGGGGATTGGTTCCAGGACCTCCCACAGATACCAAAACCCGAAGATGCTCAAGTCCCTTAAATAAATGGTGTGGCATCTGCACATCACCTGCACACATTTTTCTATACTTTAAATCATCTCTAGATTACTTATAATACCTAAAACAATGTAAATCCTATGTAAATAGTTATATTGGGTTTTGTTATTTTTTATTGTCGTATTATTATTTTTTATTTTTTTCCAAATATTTTTGACCCACAGTTGGTTGAATTTGTGAATGGTTGAAAACATGGATACAGAATCCATAAAAAAAAAAAACTGTATTTGAATACAAATTACAAATGTTTATTTTGGTTCATGATTATTTTGGGGTTTTTTGTTGTTCAGATGGATTTTATGGGTTTTTTTGTTTGTTTTAGGAACTTTTTTTGTCATTGTCCTCCTTTAATTGTATTTTAATTAGGTACATATCAGAGCACCTTATTGAACCTTACATCATGTTATTCTTATACTTCACCTCACTGGTATCTGAAGAACATTATATACTTTTCATGCTTCTATGTAGTTGGAAGTTCTGCTCTGCCCTCCAGAGCAAAAGAAGCTGTAGTTCTTTCCAGCAGTTTTGCTATTTAAGGCACTTGTTGAAAAAGATTAACTCCTATTGCTGTTGCTTAAATGTTTTTCAAATATGCCCCATCATGTTCATTCCCACTCTTACTTTGTTGGATCAAGGTTTCATCACCTCTCAATGGAACTAGGGTCTCCTGACTAACTTTCCTGCTTTCTGTCTCTTTCCCTTTTATTGTTCGTCAACTCAGGGATCTTTTAAAAATGTAAATCTAAACTGTCCCTTGTAGGTATCAGTGGCTCCCTGTTGATTCTCAATTAAGTGTGGTATACGAGGGCCTTGATTTTTTATTTTTTTAAATTCTAACTGCAGTATCATACAATAGAAAGGTCCTTTATTAGCAAGCCATCTTCTCGAGATGCTATGCACTCCTACTTCTCATATAAAGCTACTTGTTATAGTCCAAGAAGGCCAGACTGTCTCTTTTCCCACTTTTTCCTCTGCCTGGAATGCCCTTTTTTGCAGTGAACACCTACTCACCTTTTAATATATGCTCAAAATTTATCTTCTGAATGGTGCCTTCCCTGACTTCCTCAGACAACACAGTATACTCTTGCCTGTGTTTTCTTACACATTTGTCAATTTCAAGAGTGTAATTGAATAAAGGAATAATAGCATTTACCTTGTAGTATTTTAATTACTACATATTGGCACAAGTAAAGGCTTCCATTTTTTAAAAGTATTATAAATATAAAATTTATGGAGATGTAGATAACATAGTCAAATATTTACCTTCAGTATTCAGCTATTAATTTAGTTATGCAAAAGTATTTTAAGTCACTTATTATATAAAACTGTTTTAATTTACAGATACTATATTTTTCTCATTTTTGCAATTTTATGAAGGCTCTTCATATATCCTGATATTGTGTTTGTCGTTACCAGAGCCACATTTTGAGTCTGCCGAGACCACCTCGGTCAGGGAGACCCTAACCCAGTGGTGCAAGAGGAATTAAAGACATACACAGAAATATAGAGGTGTGAAGTTGGGAAATCAGGGGTCTCACAGCCTTCAGAGCTGGGAGCCCCAAACAGAGATTTACCCACATATTTATTAACAGCAAGCCAGTCGTTAGCACTGTTTCTATAGATAATCGATTAACTAAAAGTATCCCTTATGGGAAACAAAGGGATGGGCCGAATTAAAGGAATAGGTTGGGCTAGTTAACTGCAGCAGGAGCATGTCCTTAAGGCACAGATCGCTCATGCTATTGTTTCTGGCTTAAGAATGCCTTTAAGCAGTTTTCCGCCCTGGGCGGGCCAGGTGTTCCTTGCCCTCATTCTGGTAAACCCACGACCTTCCAGCGTGGGCGGTATGGCCATCATGAACATGTCACAGTGCTGCAGAGATTTTGTTTATGGCCAGTTTTGGGGCCAGTTTATGGCCAGATTTTGGGGGACTTATTCCCAACAGAGTCATCAAGTGCACTTTTCTCAGAGTATATCATTGTCACATCTATTTGTTTGAAATACAGTGCTTTTAAAACTTGTGTATGATACTGTCTTTAGAAATTTGTCTACAAGCTGCAAGAGCCTATTTGACTAGTGTAGGATGGTGACTCTTTTAATTCAGTCTATAGATATTTAATTATGACCTCCTTACAGTAATTAATTACAGTATTTTTAATGGTCATTAATATGCTTCTTTTCCAACAGTATCTACCCTTTGCATTGTGCATAACCCCAGGAATGATTATTGTCTATTAAATTTCTTTCCCTTCTTTTTTTTTAATATTAATTCCATCACATGACCTTCTAAGCATCTAAACTAGTACTAATTGCTACTGTTTCTTTCCCAAACATTATTTTGTTCAAAAAAAAAAAAGGTAACTGAAAAGATTTCCACTTCCTGTAATGATGGACTGGGTCACTCAACTGATTCTTTCAAATTTCATTTTCTAGGACACGATGCATGGCCAAGCCTGAAACCTGTGACACAGGGAACCGTGTCTTCCCAAAAGGAAGAGCATCCAATATTTTGAACAGTAATAAAATCCAGAGAGCTATTAGTGCCCCTAATGGTTTGGGAAAATAAACATTCTCTTTGGAGGATAATCTCACCTTTGACCTCAAATAACTCTACAAAAAATATCTAGCAAAGATAATTAGACAATGAGGAGATAAGAAACCATGAGTGATAGCCAGAAGAAATAATAGACAATAGAGACACCCCCACAGGAACTCCAGATATTGGGATTATCAGAAATAAATGACAACAGAACTATTTACAGTGTTCAAGGAGGTTTTTAAAAGCCAAGCTTAGATTTCATCAGGAAATCATAAGCACTAAAATAACAGATTTGAAAATGAGCTACATAGGAATTCTAGCACTGAGAAATAACAAAAATTAAGAAAGCAGTGAGTGAGTTTAACATTAGGTAGAGCTAAAAAATAAATCATGAAAGAAGACAAATCAGAAGAAATAATAAAAACACAGCATCAAAAACAAAAGGTAATAAAATATGGAAAAGAAGAATAAGAGATACAGAGAACACAGTAATGTCTAATATACTAATTGAACTCCCAGAAAGAAAAAAAATTTTTTTTTTTTTTTTTTTTTTTTTGAGACAGAGTCTCACTTTTTTGCCCAGGCTGGAGTGCAGTGGCACGATCTCAGCTCACTGCAACTTCTGCCTCCTGGGTTCAGTCAATTCTCCTGACTCAGCTTCCCAAGTAGCTGGGATTATAGGCACATACCACCACACCCAGCTATTTTGTATTTTTAGTAGAGATGGGGTTTCACCATATTGGCCAGGCTGGTCTCGAACTCCTGACCTCAAGAGATCCACCGCCTTAGCCTCCCAAAGTACTGGGATTACAGGCGTGAGTGACCGCACCCCGTTCAGAAAGAAAAATTAAAGAATATAGAGTCAATATTTGAAAAGATAAAAGCTGCAAACTTACTAAAACCTATGAAAAACATCACACAAATTCAAGCAGTCCAAGAAATTCCAGGCAGAATATATTTTTAAAATCCTTACCTAGATATATTACAGTGAAACTGTAGAAACCCAAAGATGAATAGAAAATTTTAAAAGCAGCTGGAAAAAGAAAGCAGATTTTATTCAAAGCAATGACAGACTGACGGTAACCTTCTCACTCAACAGGAACATAGAAGCCACAACAAAGTACAGTGATATATTTCTGATATACAAAAAGAAAATAACTGCTGCACAGAAAAAGATATTTAATAAATGAAGGTGAAATAAAAGACATTGTCAAGTCAACAAAACAGACACATACTAAAAAGAATTTCTAAAGGGTACCCTTAAAATATAAGCACTTGACATCAAAGAATGTAATAAATACATGAGTGATGCTAAATGAATATTGACTACATAAACTAATAATGTCTTCAATTTACATATAAATATTTATATATATCCTATTATAATGTATTACAAAAACAGCATATAAATCAGGAGTAAATGAAGTTAAGGTGTTCTAAACTCTTTACGTTGTGTGACAGAAGGAAAAAGCTATCAATTTACATTACACTTCGATAAGCAAAGGTAGAATATGACCTTCAGTGAATAAAAAGACTACTAGAAGATTAACAAATAAATAAGCTCCTAACAGATAACATAAAACAGTATCTTTATGGCTATGAGATAGGAAAATATTTCTTAAATAGGACACAAAAAACACTAAAAGGAAAGAATTGATAAATGCATTATATTAAAATTAGAATCTTTGTTCATCTGGACACTATTGAAAGAGGGAAAAACCATAGCACAGAGTGGGGAAAAATATTTGCAACACATGCAACTACAAAAAGACTCATATCCATATCAACAAATCATTAAGAAAAAGACTCATAACTTAGAAAATGGAGCAAGGGATTTTAAAAAAGTGTTCTCAATTAAGGAGATCCAAATTGCCTTAAACATATGATAATGTGCTCAATCTCATATATCAGGGAAATGCATATTCAAACCACAGTGAGATACCACTGCACACCCAACACAATTGTTTAAATTTAAAAGAAAGACTGACAATACCAACTGTTGATGAGGATGTGGAATAGCAAGGATTCTTCCACTCTGCTGGTGAGATTATAAATTACAATCATTTTGGAAAACAGTTTAGCAGCAATTCTATTCATATATGTGTGACTAAACAAAAATGTGTTTATAGCAGCATTATTTAAAATACCCCACAACTAAAAAAAATCATCTATCAATAGTAAAATGGATGAATTACAGCATATTCCTACAATGAATAGGAATGAAATATACTCATAAGAAATGAGTGTATCTCACGTTGAGCAAAAGGAAGACAAAAGTTATACATCCTGTAGGATTTCATTCATGTAAAGTGCAAGAACGGGCAAAGCTAATATCTAATTTTAGAAATGCAGGTAATGGAGAAGGAGAGGGTATAGGTGTATGGTAATTGGGAGAGGCACAAGCAGACTCGTAATATACTTTTTCTTGGTCTGATTGTTACTCACATAGGTGTGTTCCCTATGTGATAATTCATCATCAAGCTGCACACTTATGGTCTGTGTATTTTTCTATATGTAGTTTGACTTCAATTGAAAACGTTAAGACAAAAAAGTAATTGAGAGAGTACCCAGTAATATATGAGATTTATAAGTACTGAAATATAAAGTGATAACCTTCTTAGGATGATTTTGAAGAAATCGTTCCCTTAAACTGGTGATATGGAGTGTTTTTTACCTTTGTTTCTCTCCTAATAGACTGTGAATTTGGCGGGGGCAGGCCCTGTGTCCTCATCTCTGCCTGACAGAGTGGACTTCCCTGTTTGTGGGATTCATGAAATAATGTACTAACGTGAGAAATGTATTTCTGTTCCCAGGTTAAGAAAACGACTGAAGCCACCTTGCAGACGATACAAGATATGGTCACCATTGAGGACTATGATGTTTCTGAATGCTTCCAGCACAGTCGTTCCACAGAATCTGTGAAGTCCACTGTCTCTGAAACCTACCTGAGTAAACCCAGCATCGCCAAGAGAAGAGCCAACCAGCAGGAAACCGAACAGTTCTACTTCATGGTGCGCCCGCCACTTCCCAAGCCACTCTACAGAGCTCAGATCTAGGATTCCCAAGTGCCACTTCTATAGTCGCATCAGAACCATCTGGGGTTCCTTTTGTTAAAATAGACTCCTGTCTACCATCAGAGTTCCTGATTCAGTCAGTCTCGGAAAGAGTTTAGGAGTTAATTAGTTAGGAGTTATTTAGTTAGTTAGAGGGCTGGTATAAAACAGTACTTTTAGCTGGGCACAGGGGCTCACCCCTGTAATCCCAACACTTGGGAGGCTGAGGTGGGAGGATCATTTGAGCCCAGGAGTTTGGGACCAGCCTGGGCATCATGGCAAAACCCCGTCTCTACAAAACATATATATATTTATATTTTATATATATATATATATTTATATATATATTTATATTTATATAGATATATAAATTAGCCGGCAGGCATAATGATGTGCAACTGTAGTCCTAGCTACTTGGGAGGCTGAGGTGAGAGGATCGCTTAAGCCCAGGAGGCAGAGGTTGCAATGAGCTGAGATCACTCTACTGCACTCCAGCCTGGGCAAGAGAGTGAGACCCCGGCTCTAAAATTTAAAAACACACAGTACTTTTAAACTTTAATATCCATACATGTCACCAGGAGAGCTGGTGAAAGTGCCAGTTCTAATTTCCAGAGGTCTGGTACAGAAGGAACCTGAGAGTGTGCATCTCTCCTAGGCTCCCAAGGGTTGGCTGATGCTGCTGGTCTGCAGACCACACTTCAAGTAACAAGTTTCTAGGATCTAGAAGATCAAAGTGGCTGGATTTTAGATCTATGAGAAGTTCCTTGACATTGAATAATTTTTAAAAATTAAAAATTAGGCTGGGTGCGGTGGCTCACACCTGTAATCCCAGCACTTTGGGAGGCCGAGGCAGGCGGATCACCTGAGGTCAAGAGTTCAAGACAAGCCTGGCCAATATGGAGAAACTCCATCTCTACTAAAAATAACAAAAATTAGCCAGGTGTGGTGGCGGGCACTTGTAATTCCAGCTACTCAGGAGGCTGAGGCAGGAGAATCACTTGAACCCCAGAAGCAGAGGTTGCAGTGTGCCAAGATCGTGCCACTGCACCCCAGCCTGGGCGACAAGAGCGAAACTCTGTCTCAAAAAAAAAAAAAAGATTTAAAAATTATTCTTGCCTTTTGCAGAAACTCAGAGAATATTTGGAAGGCAGTAATCTCATCATGAAACTTCAAGCCAAACATGACTTGCTGCAGAGGACCCTGGGAGAAGGTGAGTTATCCGAAATGTTTGGGAAGATGACCTGGATGATACATCATATCGTGTATATATTCCAGAAAGAGTATGAATTGTATATTTGTGCTTTAAGAAGCAGAGGACACTCTGTGTTTAGATTTGGTTTCGTTTGTATATGTCATGATCAAGTTCTCCTGGCACTATTTTCTCCTAAAGCGTGGTGCTAACCCTGAGGAAGCATAGTGAAATCTAGGGAGGGCTGGAAAGTCAATACCAAGCTCCTAGGGAGGAATCTACAGAGCGTGGTGCTCACGATCGTAGAAAAGTCTGGAGACACTATCCCTTCCCTGCCTGCTGACCCCACAGTCTCTTCTTCCTTCCCTTCTCAGACTTCTGCACCCTTCCAACCCCACCCCTGTTTGTTTTAATGGGCGAGTGTTTGTTGTTCCATCTGTTGCCTGTTTAGACTCTGGAAACCAGTTAAACCGGTTTGAGTGATTTTTTTCTTTCGGTAGGCATTGGCTGTGGTTGAGAAACAATCTTACAGTATAAGTAGATTGCTATGTCTAATAATAGTAACGAAAACAGCAGCAACAGCTAACAGTTGTAAGGCTTTCTCTGCGCCAGGCTTTGTTCTGAGTCATATATTTTACTGTGCACTAATTTCTCCATTTTTACAAATGAGGAAACTGAGGGGAGGCATGGGAATACAGGCAAAGGGGACTGTATAAATGTTAATGTTTCTCTTTGTCTTTATGAAATTTAAAAGGAAAAAAATAAATGCAAGCCAAGTTCCTGTCTTAAGTCCTTCATAGTCTGTAACTTTATCTTTT
The DNA here is from genome assembly GCF_006542625.1 of Nomascus leucogenys. NCBI lineage: Eukaryota > Metazoa > Chordata > Mammalia > Primates > Hylobatidae > Nomascus > Nomascus leucogenys. The sequence continues at coordinate 47,495,208 of NC_044391.1, read as the reverse complement.
ATTCACATTAGACCCTGCCAGAGGTTAGAAAAAGTAAAAGAGAACATGGAAGGGAGTGGGAAACGAGAGGACTGAGTTGTGTGAGTAACTCAGGTCAAAAAAGAGATTGCCCCTCTTAGACCTAAATTCTTGCCTCCTACCATTCTGGAACCTTCCTTAACCATAAAGTTTCCATCACCTTATCTCCTGGTTTCCGCCAAAGAACTCATCATCCTCAGGGAATGACCACATGGAGAAAGGTTATCATGACCTAAGAACCATGTCTGACACAGTTAGGATGAAAAGGCCAGTTACACCTAGAAGGGAAAAAAAAAAAAAAAAAAAAAAAAGCAACACTTAAACTACTAAAAAGTGTCATTAAAAAATAAAATAACCAAATACAATGTATGAACCTTCACACACTAGATTAAATTGAATACTGAATCGAAAAGCAAAAGTTATGAAAGACATTTTAAGAACAATTAGGGAAGTCGAAATACAGTCTATATTAAATAATATTATTGAATTAGTGTTAATTTTCCTAGATATGATAATGGTATTGTGATTATAAAGAAGAAGATTCTTATTCTTGAGAAATGCTTGCTAAAGTGTCATGACATCTGCAACTTACCTTCAAATGGTTCCAAAAAAAAAAAAGGGGAGAGAGAAAGAGAGAGGGTACAGTCAATGTGGCAAACATTAACAGCCGGAAAATCTACATGAAGGGGATAAGGATGCTTCCTATACTGCTCTTTTAACTCTTCTGTAGGTTTGAGCTTTAAAAAAAAAAAAAAAGTCTTTTTATCTTTGAATAGTTTTCTTACAATTGTGTCCTGTTTTTTTCTTTTTTCCCTCACAGTATCATGTAAGGTATTTTTTTTTTTTTTTTTTCCAATTTTTCACAAATGCCTGATATTTCAAGTGATGCCCTCAAGGTCAGTTGCCAGGCCTAAAGCATAAATTATCCTAAGTGTAGATGAACGCTTGCAGGCACAAAGTCCTACCCTGTGAGGATGGATACCACTTTAGAAATTGTGTTTGAGAGCATGAAGTAGTGAGGGAATTCATTCTTGGCACTGCTTGCAGACACATGTGTTAATATGCTTGGGGCCACATTCTGAAACTTTTATGGTACCTATTCAACATGGATTCTCTTGTGTCTCCTAGAGAGAAAGCTCCAATGGTTAATATTCTTTTACATGTCATTATTGGATGGGGCTATATTCTAGCCAATTTATTGAATCCACATGCCAAATTCCGTCTTTAGCTGCTGAACTGCATAAATCTATATTATACTTTGTGAACTGCAAGCCAGAATTATCTTTTTTTTTTTTTTTTTTTTTTTTTTTTTTTTTTTTTTGAGATGGAGTTTCACTCTCGTCGCCCAGGCTGGAGTGCAATGGTACAATCTCAGCTCACTGCAACCTCCACCTCCCGGGTTTAAGTGATTCTCCAGCCTTGCCTGCTGAGTAGCTGGGATTACAGGCATTTGCCACCACGCCCGGCTAATTTTGTATTTTTAGTAGAGACGGGGGGTCTCACCATGTTGGCCAGGCTGGTCTCGAACTCCTGACCTCAGGATCCACCCACCTCAGCCTCCCAAAGTACTGAGATGACAGGCGTGGGCCACGGTGCCCAGCTCAGGACTTCTATATCTTGGAGTTTTTTTCAACGGGCTCTGGTATACCAGGGACACAAGCTGTGTTGAGGTGTATAAAACCTTCACAGGACTCCATTTATGCTGCAGAAGAAACTGGATGGCTTTCATCCATCAGCAGCAGGCACACTAGCTTCTGCCCACTGGTTGCAGACGTCTTGCTTCCTAGCCCTGCCCCTTTTGCAGGCTGGGTGGCACACCAATTGCTGGTCACTGCCAGGATCTGACACTGGCAAATTTGCCCAGAGAAAAGCTGAGCATGGGAGACATGCCCCACCTTTTAGCTCAACCATTATAAGCCTGCTGGCTTTCTGTGCAAGCCCTCTTCATATTAATAGGCTACATCAAAGGAGATCAGGAGAGTTAATGGCGCCCATCCCATAGTGAAGTAATCCCATGGTGAGCTCTTATGGAGGAATCTGAGTCCGGATTTGGTGCAATAGGGTCACTAGTACAGGAGTCAATGGTATGTTTGGGGACAGTCCTGACTTTTTATGTAGAAATCACTTCTCTGAAGTATACTAGACTCACCGCTGCAAAAACTGCCTTCATAGTAAGCCTAACCCGAAGATTTCGCAGTTGCTCGTACACAGCTGAATCTGTAACTACAGACATGTGTTTGGCCTGCCTTACTGCTCGCTTTTTGGTAGGCTGCCAATGGCCCAGTGAGTTCTTTGATTTACAACATTGTGAAGCAACTAGATTGGGCTCTTAAAGTGGCACTGTCAAATTTCAGAATTCCAAATCTTTGAAAACTACTGACATAGAAAGAAACACGCAATGAGTTGTTAAGACCAAACTCATCATTATCATTTTCTTCATCCCTCAGCAACACCATTGTATCTTTTTGTGATGTCATTTGTTTTTAAATCATAGAAGTCAAATTGACCACAGTAAATGAGATATATATCTATAAAATTGAGGCACTGAATTTTTTTTTTTTTTTCAGTGATGAGCCTTAATGTTCACATTGGCTTCTTTATGTGCAGCATTTGGAGTTAAGGGGGTGCAAATATCAGTGCAATCTTGCTAAACAAAAAATCTGACACTAGGAGCTGAGCTCCATATTATATTGCTTCTTGCCCTGGGCATATGGTTTCTGACAAAGAAATTTAATAGGTTATCCTCATACAATCCATTGTCTGTCTTTGAGTAGGAGTACAAGTATACTTTCAAAAGAGAAGCTGATTGTGAGTAATTATGGTTTTTAGAAAAGCACTGCAGTAGTTGGTATTCTTAAGGAAGAAAAAGGACTGGAAAGTAATGCCAGGAGTTCTCATCAGTCATTCATTAGGGAGCAAATCCAGGATGCCTGTGTCTCATTTGAGCTATACACATTTTAAGTATTTTATCTCCTTTTTTAAAATATCAAATTGCCACCAAACTATATTTTGGTTATCCCATTAACTATATGTAGGAGATAAAATGCATTTAGGTGTGAAAAATAATTCACTTCATAATTCTCAGGTGAAATTTAAGAGTAGCTGAAAAAAATGTTTGAACCAAGAACAAGTTAAGCCTGGGTCATTTTTTTCCTTCAAAATGGCTTGCATGTTGGGGGGGTGTGGCGAGGGGAAGGAGTGGTCCGTTGTTTTTAATAATTAAATAGCTTTCCAAAGAACATTATTGAAATCTAATCCTCAGACTGCTGGAAGCTTTCACATCTCTCTGGGAAGAAGAGTCTTCTAAGCTTGTGTGTTATTGATCTATTAATGATGATACTGATTAAAAAATAAAACCTCATTCATCAGTTGAGACGCACTCAGGACTATTAGCTGAAAAAACGATGGATGTGGTAGTGTGGTTATACTGTGAATGATAGTTCTTGTAAAGCTCGCTCTTGGTTCATTAATTCAAAATGTATCTTTTATAGGTTTTTAATTTTTTATCTGATACTATTAACTATGGATGGATGGAGCAAAATAATTTTAAGCATTTTACATATCATTTTCTAAATCTAGGGAATAATTTGTTAGGATATTGTAACAAAAATAGCAGAATTTCAAAGTTATAACACATTTCATTTCTAAAGAATTCTCATTGGCATCATTATCATTGAATCACTTGAAAGTGATTACCTATGTTATCAAATTTACATTTATAGATATTTATTAATTTAATAATGTACCTATTTAATCTATTTAAATATTCAGTATTTTGTATTTGGCTTTAGGCTTATGAGGCAGACAGAATTGTAAGCCATAATCCCTACCTTTCTTCTAGGATCTTTCAAAGTATTTGCCAGGAAAAAAGACTTATGTTTTTAAAGGTGGTACATTCTAGTGCTTGGGAGCTAGTACATTATAGTTCCTGGGAGCTCAGGACTGGGATTAAAACAAACTTGGACCTGAGTGCAACACCCACGCCATGCTAATAGCATGACCTTGGGCAAGTCACTTTTCTATATGCTCCGTCTCTTCTGTAAAATAAGGATAATAATAGAAGCTACCTCATAAAGTCGTTGTGAAAATTGTGAGTTAATATATGTAATAGAAAGTGCTTATAATGGTGTCTAATAAATATTAGACATCATTGCTGTTTTTATTGTTGTTACTAATATATATTGCATCATACCTAATTAGACTTAATGCTATCATAAAGTACGCAACATAATACAGCACAAGCCAGACAGTTTCTCTACCCTCAACCCTTTGCACATTCTACTGCCTCACACTGGGTGATCTTACGTGGCTCCTATGGACCCAACACAACCTAAATGGTGGTGACTCTCACATCTTTATCTCCGGCCCTGTCTTTTCTCTGTGCTCTAACCCTGTATAGCCAGCTTCCTGCCGAACACTTCCATTAGGATGTCCCATAAGGCACCACATACCACAGTCAGCTCACCATCTGCCCACTCTACTTCTCAGTAGACCTTCACTCCCATTCATGAATAGCTATAAATTATTCTGAAGTTCTATGTATACCTTCACCTTTTTCTTCTCCTCCAAAGTAGCAGAAGGCCAGCAAAAGGAAGGGACTTATAACTTAAATAAGTAGATCTGGGAAGAGGAGGAGGAAGAGATTCTTCCCTTCCCTTCATCCCCTCTTCAAGTCATGTCCATGAACTCATTCTGCCAACACTTTTACTGTGGCCTGGCCCTATGTGAAGAAAGGTAGTCTCAGATTTTAACTGTTTCCCCCTTTTTAATCAATAGATATTAACCATCCTTTATGTTATTTGTTATTCAAGAGAAGATAATAGAGTCAAGGCTCTACTGCAGCCTGGGAGTGTTGGTTCACCATTCCCAACAAGCCAGCTTTCTTTACCATTGTCATGTTGGCCTTGCCCTAGAAATCTGAATCACTGCATTATGATATGATAGGCTGGGCTTAGCTATTTATGCTGCAACGTGAGCATCCCCTGCCAGCTGTATTTTCAAGCTGTTTCAGGACCATATCGTTATTTTGCAAACAAACCAGCTGAATGGTTCAACTTTTCCCACATTCCTTCCCACCACTCCGCCCTAAACGTACAAAGCCAACCGATAAACACATGCAAACTTGAAATTATTGCAGATTGTTGGAGCACTACAAAAATTCAGCCCTGTTACTTAAAACAAGTCAAGAAACCCAAATGTATAAGAAGTTGATGTTTTAATGGACAGAGAACTCTGTGAAAGGCTTTTAGCTTACAAGTTGGTGGACTGTAGTATCATTTAATGTCCTTGTACTTTAATATTCGCAAATGTCATTTCTGATTACAGAATACAGCTTCTCTCCAGTCCCCTGATTCATATTATAGAAAGAACACCAACTTAGTCTAAGGAAAACTGAACCTTCCCAACTCTGTTTGAACGCATCCTTCTCCCCAACAAGTGTCAATCAAAACAGAGAGAATAACTAACATGTAAATCTTGGATGTGTCTTATTTGTATTTCATTTTTGGGCTTACAGTTATGATCAAGCAGCTATTCTTGTTTCTTTTCTGAAAAAAAAAAAAAAAAAGCCTCAAATTGCCAAGTGAAACATGATTCTCAAATCTATAGAATTTATTAAATTTTATGTATAGATTTTATGAAATGTTTACTCTGAATTATGTGTCTATCTTCATATGCTATCCTCGTGTTTTCTGCCATAAAAACGTGTAAGTTATTACAAACTCAGTGTTTTAAAATACGGGATAGGAGATACAAAAGAGTACCACATACATTCCACTGATTCCTTTCAGTTTACTTACTTTAAATTTTTTTCCTGCAGGTCATAGAGCTGAATATATGACTACAAGGTAGGAAAATATTTTATCATAACTTATAGCATATTTCACTTTCTCTTTAACAAGAAGCAACCATTTCAATGCTGAAAGAATTAACATATTTTGTTAATGAATACGGGAGATAGTTTTGGCTTGACAAAGCATAGCAACATGAAATGTCTGGGCTTCTTACAAGACTAGGTATGTTCTGGCTTATTTTTGTTTCCCTCTGGAATTGTAAAGCTCTTTAATAGGCAGAGACAGTAACAAAAACCTAAGTTAAACCAGCTTGGTTTATCTAATCCAGAACACTTTAAGTGTTTCTAAATAGTGTGACAGGACTTTTGATGTGATAGTTTAATTAAAAAAAAAAAAATATGATGTGTACATCTACTGCATAAGTAGAAAGTATAATTATTTTCTGTTCCTATTTTCCTTTAGTCATATAAAAATTAGAGCTGGCCGGTTGCAGTGGCTCAGCCTGTAATCCCAGCACTTTGGGAGACTGAGGCGGGTGGATCACCTGAGGTCAGGAGCTCACGACCAGCCTGGCCAACACGGTGAAACCCCGGCTCTATTAAAAATACCAAAAAATTAGCCAGGCGTGGTGGCGCACGCCTGTAATCCCAGCTACTCAGGAGGCTGCGGCAGGAAAATCACTTGAACCCGGGAGGCGGAGTTTGCAGTGAGCTGAGATTGCACCACCGCACTCCAGCCTGGGCAAGAGTGAGACTCCATCTCAAAAAATAAAAATAAAAATAAAAATAAAAATTAGAGCTATATTGAATATCTTTAGGATTTTAACTGTCTATATATTCTCCATTTCGATTCACTTTAAACATTTAACTTTTAACACATACTCCCATATTGTACTTGCTTCATTCAGGGGAGGATTGTGAAGCTGCTACAAGAAGGGAAAGCCATTTGGGCAACAGATTCTGATTTGGGTTGGGGAAAGTTTGTGGCAACTTTTATTTTTCTATGTCACCATTTGTGCAACAGACAGAAATTATCTAATTAGCATAGCAAGATGTTGCATTTTTGAAATTGAGTTCTCTTTGAAATAAGAGGCATTTAGAACACTGGTATATCTGTTGCAGTAATTGGCAAGTTGACTTTCAAGGATCTATAATGTTATTGCTGGGCAGCTTATTCATAAGGAAGCCCCTTGTACTTCACGGTAAACCAACTAGAAAGATACAGTCCTGACTTTTCCAAACCTAACAAAAGAAAAAAACACTGAAGTTTTTCTTCACTATGTCAGTGAAAAAGAAGACTATTACCTCGACCTGGTAATATGCAGTTTATAGAGATGTTTTTCACCTATAGCATCTCCTTGCACTATCAATTATTTTACCTGTTGTTTCTCAATTATAATTAATGTGTAAGGCACTTCAAAAAAAGAGATTTTTTTAAAAAGCAGAAATGGAAATATATTAATTTGCCATGAGAGCTATAATTGCCAAATAGACTAGATATTCACATCAGCCTGACCAGTACTTCCTCTCATGTGGGCAACCTCTGTAGGAAACCAAATTATCAGGAAGTCATGTGGTAGCCACAGAATCAGAATGAGTCACGCAATTGGAATGTTGAACGTCCCTGGCTCTGTTCACTTGATATGGGTGTAGCAGAGCAAGAATCATCAGACCTCCGCCATGGAAATTACTTTGATAAGCACTGAGGCAGTTCGTTTTCATTCTAAGTTCCTCTCACAACTTGCATGTGTTCACGTTTACCGTTCTATAGAATCCTACAGAGGTGATTTTCAGGCCTTTGATAGAAGACTCAAGAGATATCCCTCTGTTAGCCAGCATTACCCTGCGTCTCCCAGTCACGCGGGGACAGTGATTCAGTGCATTGGAGGTTTTTGGCTCCGTCTAGAAGATTGGCTTGCTCTGTGAATCAGTGACCAAATAAAATTCTAATCTCCTTAGCTTTGTCAGCTTCTCCAGATATCACCAGATGTGAAGCTCTCTCGGACCTTATTGTAATAACCACATTTTCTAGTTTCTGTGTTTAATGCTTTGGTATATTGGGGCCTTGCTGACCCCAGAAGTACTGCCCCTCCTGGGATTAGCCAATTCCTAGCAGTAGTAAGAACTGGCTTGCCAAGTGTGCCTTTTGTATGCAAGCCAGGTGATCCAGACGACCTACCTCCAACCACCTCCTTCATGGTTCTGACACTCAGGGCCACTATTCCCCTTCCCTAATCACTACAAGGCCAGGTATGGGACAACTTAGGGATAGTCCCTATGCCCCGAAGCCCACTGGAATCATTCCAACTAGCCTATTCTAAGCCTGCTTGCCCAGCTTCTCCCATTCCCTCCAGTGGGGACCACAATAAAGACTCCTGCCCACATTTTCCTTTGTGCCTTCTGCCTCCTGACCAACCCTGGTGCTTCCTTCTGTGGCCTCCCTGGTGGTGGGGCACATCCCCAACTCTTTAACAAACTGTCTTTTCAGTGGTAGTTGTCTCCTGATTGTTGGCCTCACCATACCTGAATAAAAATGAAATCCACATTTTAAAACACTTTTAAAATAGTGAAAGGAGTGGATGAAATCAAGTATGTAGGGTTAAGTGCTTTGGTGGTTGGTTGTTTTGTTCTTTTTACACCTATCAGATTATTTCCTCCATGAATGGCCAGAACTCAGTGTATAAAAGAGATCTCAGAAATTTCATCCGTGGCAGATGATATGTTGCCTGGTAGAAGTTTCCATATTCTCTCCTAGACACTCGCAAAGGCTTCTTTTAACCTCGCCAGCACTGTAGGACTTCAGGTGCTGCTTGCTGTGCACCTTGTTCATCATATGAGCCCATCTGCTGGGAGGGTCTTAGAATTTAGCTATGGAAGGCTGTACAAGTAGGTTTGTTTCCATACATGATAGTGTCTTAGGAACCTAGTCAGGCTTCCACGTAACTTCTTGGGATCTGGTATATGAACCAGACTTTCTGAACTTAAGCTAAATGAACTAAAAAAGATAAATTTTCCTAGAGTCTGAAGCTTAATGAAGGGTTTACACAATTTCCTGGTGTGGTGTGTATCCTCCTATAAGCCTTGCAGTTAAAAAGGAGTTTTGCCGGGCGCGGTGGCTCACGCTTGTAATCCCAGCACTTTGGGAGGCCGAGGCAGGCGGATCACGAGGTCAGGAGATCGAGACCACGGTGAAACCCCGTCTCTACTAAAAATACAAAAAATTAGCCGGGCATGGTGGCGGGTGCCTGTAGTCCCAGCTACTCAGAGAGGCTGAGGCAGGAGAATGGCATGAACCCGGGAGGCAGAGCTTGCAGTGAGCCGAGATTGCGCCACTGCACTCCAGCCTGGGCGACAGAGCGAGACTCTGTCTCAAAAAAAAAAAGAAGAAAAAAAAAAAAGGAGTTTTACATTAAAACATCCAGAGACAGGTCTCAGGGCTCTCCTTCCATGTATTTCATTCAGCACAGTAGTAGAAGTTGAGTCAGGTAATTCTGGCCTTCTTTCCACTAACAGGAGAGAGCAGAAGAGGTTCCCTCTCTGCAGTCACAGGGCAAGGTGTTACAGTTTCTAAATATACTGCATGCTGCACTAGATGTGCATATGTCAGAGAGAATGGTTTATTCACCAGAACAAAGGGGCAGACTGGAGAGGAAGAGTCTGCAGTGGCATAAACGAGTACATCCTCAGATATTTAGGTGGTGGAATAGTTTGTTCTAAAGAAATAATAACTCATGTGAGCCTGTATGTCCCCCAAATTAGAAAGAGCAGTGAATCCAAACTATTTTTTTCACTTGTGACCTATTAATAGTTACTTTTGCATAAAATAAAATCCCGTTCCTACTGGAGGGGTATTGAACAGATGTGATGTTACTTGCATTGGTTTGCTGGGCTGAGTGAGGTGGCTCACGCCTATGATCCCAGCACTTTGGGAGGCCAAGGTGGAAGGATCTTTTGAGCCCAGGAGTTCAAGACCAGCCTGGAAAACATAAGGGGACTCCATCTCTACAAAAAATTTAAAAATTAGCTGGGCATGATGGCATGCGCCTGTGGTCCTAGCTACTTGGGCTGAGGTGGGAGGATCCCTTGAGCCCAGAAGGTGGAGGCTGCAGTGAGCCATGATCATTCCACTACACTCCATCCTGGGTAACAGAGCAAGATTCTGTCTTAAAAAAAAAATTATGTGTACCTAAAAATGTTATATTTAATTCCTCATTTGGGGATCTACCAGAGCCCTAATCTTTATGACCGGTTGTATCTTAGTGTGTGACTTGTAAACCAAATAACAAGAATGCTGGTTTGTAACATTTGGCCAAATAGCTAACGAGTCTACTTGGTAGTGCTTATTTTAAAACAGACCAGCAAACAAACGTCAGCTGCAACATACAGGGAAACAGCAGTGTGAATAAACAATTTGTATGGTTTTTGATACAGAAGTGAAAGTAAATAAATGGGAAATGGGAGGGAATGTTTTCCCCTGTGATTGGGGGAGGGGAAGGAACCCAAGATTCCCATGTTTTGTAATATTGATGTGACCTGTAGATGTTTCATTTATTGTTTGATTTCTGCCATGCTCAGTAATTATATTCCCTTCCCTTAGGCCTCCAAATGTTCCCCCTAAGCCCCAGAAACACAGGAAGTCCAGGCCCCGCTCACAGTATAATACTAAGTTGTTTAATGGGGATTTGGAAACATTCGTCAAGGTACTGGCACCAGCCATCTGGGTGGCTGATCTCCATGCTTCTTACTATAATGGTCTCAGCCTCTTGTAAGAGGAGGAAGGTCATTATGTCCAAGTCTGTCCTGGGGCTCTTTGCTCTCCCAGAAAATCAATATAATATTTCCTGAAGTCAGAGAGGAAAAGAATATTTGGTTTGAGTGCCTTCAGAAGAGAGAATAAATGTGGGTATTATTATGTGGGCATAAAAGAAAGCCCTCTTTCTTTATTGTTTTTTAAAAAGAGCCATAATTTATACAGAAAGTTAAAAAGCAACCTGATAAAAATGTTGTATTTTTACTCATGCAAACGAGATGGCACAAAATATTCTTTAAAGTCTGCTTGTTAGGATAACTCTGAAACACAGCAGGAGTTTTGATTTCCCATGACTTAAGGAATTCATTATATTGAATGAATTGTAAGACCCTATGATCTATACCTCGTATCTCTGCTGTGTTTACTCTTCGTCTTCTTTTTCATCCTGTATTTCTGATAATGCTTCTAGCCGAGGACGAAGAAACTCGCACACAAGACATCAGGTATAGTGCTAGAGGGACGTGAGGGTGCGCTTTCACTGTTGCTATCATTTTCAAGTCGTGCTCATGCTTGGCTTTAATTAGATTGTTAAGGTTTTTGAAAGAAAAATGTTTGCATTTGGAAATTAGACAAGTTTATAAATAGGTTTTACTTAGAAACTGTAGCAATCAAACACTAGAGGAAAAATGGGTACATTAAACTATTAGTTTTTACATTATGTGTTTGGCAAATGTATCAAGTTTGATCAAGGGCTTTTATTAGGGAAAGTCAATGTTAAATACCAAATACACATTTAATACTGGATTATGGACCCTAGTGTGAATTTTACAAAAAAGAAAAGGGCTTGCTTTCTCCTTTGTAGTTCACATTTTTTGGCATGGGCTGCAGTGTTTCTGCAAACTAAGTTTATCTGAGAAACCACGTCATTAATAACCTCTCTTAATGATATGTTACAGACGTCTTACTTTCTTAGGTCTATTTATTGAATATGTGTGCTAATAATTAAATAAATGTGCATGTGGCATGTATAAGGACAGAAACATACATACATACATACATACATACATACATACATACATACATAGATTAAAAACCTCTGGCAGCCTTAAAAATCAGCCCTACTCTGGAATTAAGTGAAAAGCCACTGAAGAACCTAAATAGCAGTTACAAATCAACTGCCTTAAGCCTTAAATCCAGAAGAACCTTATTGGCTCTAATTTAATATAAAATTATTGTCAAATTTGATTACCTATTTTCCCAGCCCCTGGCTTATAAGCAGGGACAAATTATATGGAGAGAGAGGAACGATAAAATGAAAGCAATGAGATATGCAGCTGATGGCCTGGCAGAGAAAGAGAATATAGAAAAACTGCAAGAAGCAGACATAGGATTCTGTTGTATTTGATAATACGGTACGAGCATGGCTGCTTAAGATGATAGAAAAGCACATATTATATATTTTTTCAATTTTTCATTAAGAGCAGTTAAATGAAAGTAAATTGAGGTACCAAAGAATAAGTAAACCAGCTATCATGGAAAATTCACTTACAGAAGCTCTTCACCGCCCAGATGGCACATTGAAGAATCTTTGGTAATAGAAACAATACAGAGGGCTCCTTTCCACTTCTAAAAAGGGCTTGATCACTTGAAATCTCCACAATGTCACTGTGGAGACAGCAAGAGCAAAACCATTTTTTCTCTTTTTTCTCATGGGAAAACAGACACCAAGGAATTAGTTTGAATGATAGATGGAATGCACCCCCATTGTTCTTATAAAATATTTTCTTATGTTTTCCACCCATGCATCTGAAATCTGTAAAATTAAATTAAATTAAATCACATACACTCATTACTTTTTGACTACAAAATTAATTATATCTGAGTGAAATATTGATCATAGCTTTTTTAAAAAGCAATTAGTAAATGTAAACACAAAAACATTTTTTAAAAATATGAAAACCAAAGACATTTTTTATTGAGAACTTTCTTAGTGCAAACATTTTCCTTTTCATAACCTTGTATTCTTTGCTTTTCTTTTTAATACTAAATTCAGCAGAGATGTGAACTAATGATCTCTTTTTATCACTTACATTTAAAAATATGTTGCTTTCAGATTAGTGTTCCATGAATTGTTCATATAGTTTACTTCCCCTAAAACACTTATATCCTAAAGAAAAATCCTTTCACATATTCAGTAAGTTATGATGGAATTACATTGGTGTTCCTGAGCCAACTAGTCCACACTAAAATGCGTTTTTATTCTTAAGACTCTTCTTTAAGAAATTAATAAAATTTGGTGCTCCTAAAACAAATTAACTAATTAGAGAAACTTAATACAGTCTCCAGAATTAATTGAGCCATTAACTGGTTTATACACTGATTAGATTGTCTTAAAACCTAAAATAAGACAATTCCTTAAGAAGTATAATGCCCATTCTAGGAATAGTAAAGCATTTAAATTGCTGAACTGCATTATTCCTAATCCTTCCCCCACTGCTTAATTGGAAAGGTTAATGGATTCTGAATTGTTCTAATATATTAAGACAACCAACTTTTTCTTGCATTTCAAAATAAAATTCCTCATGAATTAATACCTGATGTCAGCTAACCATTTTCAAGCCCGATGGTTTTGTTTTTTTGGCTTTTTTTTTTTTTTTTTTTTAAAAAAGATCTAATTCCTGAAAAAGCAGAGTCTTAAAAATACATGAAAAATAATTCTGTAGTCAGTAACCTTCTTTAACTTCATGGAGTACATGGCATTGGTACATACTTAACTGTGGCCTCAGCAGCCCTTCATCTCATTTGTCATCCTATACATGTTTTAAAACATTGCCACAGTTTACATTTGTTCAGTAGAAGGCAGTGACTGTTTTACAAGATGTGGGGAAAGAAGGCCCAAAAATGTTCCTTTCTAAAAAAACAAATCTGCAATATACAGTTGTGCCATTTTTTTCTTATTCCTTAAAATATGACAATGTATTAATGAAAAATCTGTAAGTTCTGATGCAAACTAAGTAAATACATGTTTTAATTATCTCTGTAACAATTCTCATGTTATGCATCTATAGATATGGAAGCCCTTTTATAACTTGTCATCTAGGTGATGTACTCTCAGGGATGTCATAGAGAGAATCCTGAGATGGCTGAAAGGTTGTCTTTCATAATGAATATAGTGAATCAAACTGAAGATGCTATGATTATAATACACAGAGTTCTTTTTAAGTCCATTAAAGATTGATCACTTGTATAAATAAGCTTTTAAAAATGAGTTATTCACATATTCATTTTGGTATGTGAGTCTTAATATAAGAAAAGAGATGAATTAGGTTTTGACATTTCTAGGCACAGCAGAGTAAGTTGAAACAGAATTGCCTTAAATGTCTTTAACTTGGTTTGCTCTAGAACTGCAAAAATCCCTCTTTAATTACTGTTAAACTCTAAGCCTTATTATTATGAGGGGTTTATTCCTCTCCCTTGAGGTTAACTGGTTTCCATCCCCTTTCCCAGGACTCAGGACAGGTTATTCCCCTCATTGTGGAAAGCTGTATTCGGTTCATCAATCTCTATGGTAAGCCATAAACTACAGAATTCTTATTTTTTTAAAAATCACTAGAAGTGTTTCAGTAAATTTACTTCCTGCGAAAAGAGGGACCTAGACGGTGTGATGGGGTTTTATCCTCTTTCCCTTCTTTTCTCTTTAGGTCTTCAACATCAGGGGATTTTCAGAGTGTCTGGTTCCCAGGTGGAAGTCAATGATATTAAAAATTCATTTGAGAGAGGTAATTGCGCGTCTATCCCTATAAGCAAACCATGTTGAAAAGTCATCATGTTCTGTAAACTAAAGTGGCACCCTTGTTCTGTATATCCTCAAAACCTTTCTTTGTATGTACTGCATTAGGGGTGCAGTGGTAAGAATCCATGAAGAATAGCTGAGAAATGGGACCAAAACTATAAGCCCTCATTATTAAAATTAGAAAAGCATATGAGCTCTGCATCCTGGTTGAGGACTGTCATTGATCATTGGTGCCAGGTGTAGCAAATGTGGGGCTGAACGTGCTCTAGAAGAGTGGCCACAGCAGCCCTGGGCCTAGACAGCAGGTGAGGGAGGCAGTTCCTCCCAGCTGCCCAGCTGCTCCCTTTGTTGGGCGCTCTTCCCTTTTTCTTCTCACCATCCACAGACTCCTTCCCTGTGACCCTAGGGGGTGCCTTATGCTTGTTCATAATTGGCTGTGAAATAAGTTCTACTAAACTGGGTCATATACCATATACCTTATCTTTTTTCAATGCCAATACTTTTTTTCACTTAATTTTTTATTTTTAACTATTATGGGTACGTAATAGTATTATGTATTAATAGGGTATATGTAGTGTTTTAACACAAGCATACAATGTGTAATGATCAAATCAGGGTAACTGGGATATCCATCACCTGAAGCACATATCATTTCCTTATGTTAGAAACATTCCAATTAGCACATTATAATTAGCAAAGCTGCACACTTTTCGTGTCAGGCAGACCTAGAATCGTATCAGACTCTCAGCCACTAATCAGTCATGTGATATGGGTCAAGTCGCTCAATTCCTATTTGGCCTCGATTTCCTCACCTGCAAAACTGTAAAAATGGATGGTTAGAGCAGAGCAGCCACATGTGCCGAGTCTCATGCATTGGCCATCTTCAGGATAAGCTGAAATATGGTAAAGTATCAGGTTCTGTGCTAGCCACCACAGGCAAAATACATGATCATTTTTCCTTGGAAATTTTCCCGGTATTTGTTATTTGTTTGTGATCTGCATGGGTGAGGCTTTCTCACAGTGGGCAAAAATAATAGTAATTATTATATTCTGATAAATTCATGTTCAGTGATTTCTTGCCCTAGGAACAGAGAAAAGAGAACAACAGATCCCTAAAAATAAATTGCCCTAAGAAGCAAAAAAATACGTTAAAATGCAATGCACACTTTTTGTGAACTTTAGAAGAGAAGCATAAAACTGTAAATAAAAAATAGAATTTGATTTAAGGTTGTATTTTATGTTGAACTTCTTAAGGATTTTATCCCTAGAGGAATAATAACCAGACTAGTTGCCTAATAATTTAATTTAATTCTCAGAGAGAAACACTAACCAGACTAGTTGCCTAATATTTTGAAGTTGTTTACCATAAAAAAAATATAGTTTTATATTTGTGATATATTTTTAAAATTCCCACTTTTTATACAAACTCCTTAGTAACATGAAAGGTACGTTTTCAAGTTCCTCTATCTGATTTTAGAGTTTCCCTCTGCTCAAGACAGCTTTCAGATGTGCTGTGAACACCACCATGCCACTTTGGGAAATACCTACTTATTTAATTGTATGTGTTCACAATTCAGTGGCGCCTATGACATTTCTGATAAATTTTGCTGACCCATATAGCATAGTCAGACAGACCTATGGTGTGTCTTTTTCCCAGTAGGGTAAGAAACACAGGATGTAGTGTTTGAATTCATGTCAAACTAAGATTACAGATTTCAGCTTAAAAAAAGTGGGGGTTGGATAAAATTATAAATTCCACAATATTTTATTTTAAGATTTGAGTAACTTGTAAGGGATTAGTTAATAGCATAAGATTTTAAAAAGCTTTATTTTAGTCAACTATTTTTAGGTTAATCATGGGGTGGGATATCTAAACCAATTATTTTAATTTTAGTACCATATAATCTTTCATAAAGCATAATTAAAAGATACATGCATATATAGCAATGTGTATGTTCATAGAAATATATTTTTGTTCAGAGAATAAAAAAAAGAAGCACTGTAAATGTAATGAGTTTTTTTTTTTTTAGGTGAAAATCCTTTGGCTGATGACCAGAGTAACCATGATATTAACTCAGTTGCTGGCGTTCTGAAGCTCTATTTCCGTGGGCTGGAAAACCCCCTCTTTCCTAAGGAAAGATTTAACGATCTGATTTCTTGTATCAGTAAGTGGACATTTTTTTTGTCTTTTCCCACCAGAATTATTTCACTAACCAACTTCCTGGAAAAGGCAGTGGCCCCCCTCCATACACCCCCACCCCCACCATTACCCCATTACCACCATATTTCTGAGACCATTTGTTTTCTTTCTGGATCCAGTGCGAGTCATCCTCCCAGCTGTGGCCTCGCCCTCGGCTGGGTGGGCTTTCCTCCTGAACATCCTCTGGCTCCAGAAAGCCAGGAGCTTCCCACTCATGGCTGGAATTGAGCAGAAAGCCAGGTTAAGGGAAAGGAGGAAGTTGTAAGCTGGGAAATGTGACCTTTTCTTGGCTTTTGGTTCTTGGTTTTTCTCAACCAGTTTTAGGAGTGGGGTAATTTATCCATCTTTGAATGTTATTTCAAGAAATGGGTAAAATGAGATCAGAGATCCTTATTACAGTGCAGGAACACCAGGTGGTAATTATCTGTCAGTGGGCAACCCAAGCTAATAGGCAGAGTTGCTCTGGGATTGTGTATGACCTATTATGAAACCGATAATCATTGGCAAAGTAAAGCATTGCTGTTTACTTCAGTGGGGGCTTTTTGACACTATACAAAGGAAGGTGAAAATAATGATACCATGAATTAATTATTAGCCACAATCAAGATCCATGCGTCTAAAAATACAGTGTCCCTTTTAAGTCCGAGTTCCCAGCAAGAGTCTAGAGCTGACTTCAATCACTTAGGCTTCATAAGAATCAACTTTTTACTCTTAATAAAGAAACCTCCCTACAGTCCCTCCACCCCCCACCTGAATCAACAAGTCCTATTGATCTGGCCTCAAAACAAACATCTCACTACTCATCCCTCCTTCCTCATCCCCATCACCTTGGTTTCTCACTGGGGATAGTTAGAGTCTCTTAAATGGACTCTACTTCTAGATTTCGCCTTCTTTTCCCAACCCTTACCCCCTGACCCCGGCCCTGCATTCTCCACACTGCAGCTAGAGTTAAAAAAAAACAAAAAAAAAAACAAAAAACTGGGTTGCTTGCTTTCTCCCCTTTTTAAAACCTATTTCAATATAAAAGCAAACTCCCCAAGGTGGGCTGATTGCTTGGTCTCCATTAGTTTGAGACCAGCCTGGGCAACATGGCAAAACCCCATCTCTACTAAAAATAAAAAATTAGCCAGGCATATTGGCATGCCCCTGGATTCCCAGCTTCTTGGGAGGCTGAAGCAGGAGGATCACTTGAGTCTGGCAGGCAGAGGTTGCAGTGAGCCGAGATCATGCCACTGCACTCCAGCCTTGGTGACAGAGCAAGACTCTGTCTCAAAAAAAAAAAAAAAAAAAAAAGCTAACTCCATGGCATGGCCAATTCATATAATTGAATTCTTCCTGTCTCTGATCTCTCCTACTGCTGCACAGCCCTCTCCTGCTACCCTACCATATTTACTGTATATTTCAGCAGTAGCAGACTGTACACATGCTGGGCCATTTCCCACCTCCATCCACTTGCCTATGCTGTTTCCTCAGCTGTCCGTGATAACCATTCAACATCTGCTGTGATGGCTTTGCCAAATTGGCATTCCTCCCACAACTCTGTCCTCCCCACCACTCCAACCAGGATTAATCACTTTCTCCTCTCCCATTATTCTGTTGGGTACGTATGTCCAGAATTTTTCTGATCTCCCCACATTATAATTTTTTTAACCCCTCTGTCTCCTACTACTAGAGAAGGAGTTTAGGCAGTAGGTTAAGAATGGAGGCTCTGGATTCAAAGAGCCTAGTTCAAATCCTAGCTCTGTCACATACTCATCAGCTGTGTGACCTTAGGCAGGTTTCTTAAGCTCTCTGCATCTCAGTTTCCTCACCTATAAAATAGGGGGAACATTAATCCTTACATCATAGGGTTGTGAGAATTTAGTGAGTTAATATATGTAAAATGCCAAGAAGAGTGCCTGGCACAGAATATGCTCAATGAAGTGCCCACAGTTAGCTCCACAGGCCTGTGGAGTAGTTTTGCAGCCCTAACATTTGGCCAGTCCTGAAGGTTAGGAATTAGTTAATTCCTGGGGCATGTTAAGTTAAATAGAATTTATAGATGAAATGAATTGAAAAGTCAAGATTCCACCACAAGTTCTTTGTCTGGCATTGGTGCCTAGAGTCTTGGCTCCAGTTGGGTATGAATTTCCCGGTCATAATCCTCCCCAGTCTGATGTCCCATTGGAATTTAGAAGTACAGCTGCACGTCCATTCCACGGCCCTTGCGTAGCCTGAGTCATCACAACGAACCTCTGACCCAGCTGGAAAGAAATGAAAAGGAGGTGTCTCACTTCTGGAATTCTCCTTTGGCCATGTCCAAAGATTTCCCTCACATCCTAGCCAAAAAGCTTAAGTCTGGAAAAACAACAAGTGCTGTACAATGCTTAGTGGTTTTCTAGGTCCATACATCATGTCAGCTGTAACATGTACATGTACCAATTGGATAAAGAGTGTTGGGCCACATTGTTAGTTACCATTATAGAATCATTTCACACTTTTATTGGATGAAAAATATCATTTCATAGTGGTTTTTAATAACTGAGGCCATATAGTCAGAAAGATCTAGGTTCAAATCCTAGCTTTACCACTTTCCAACTTTGTGTAAACTTGGGCAAAGATTAATACTTAATATTATTAAATAGCTGTTTCTTCACCTACTTCATAGAGTCTATGTGAAGAATAAATGAGATAGTCCATGTAAAGGGTTTAACATCATTGCTGGCACATAGTAACCCTCAGTAAGTGTTGCAAGCTGTCATCATTACTACTATTACAATTACTCTGACTATAAACTGTGGTCACATATGCCAATACCTGGGTTAGCCACTTATCAATCTGTCTGTTCTGCTAAATATGCATTTCTTTGGCATAACTCACGTGAATTTAGAAATATTAGCGTTATCCTCCAGTTACATTGTTTCCAGCATGATTTTTCCCAGCACATTAAATGCTTTGTAGCAATCAATGTCAAGCTTTCTCACAATGAGAGTCATATTTAGCAAATATGTAAACTACAAGGAAAAAATCTGTGGAGATATCTCATGTAAGCAGTGCCTACAGTGCTCAAGTGCAAGCAGAGAAGCTACAATGAAATTCCCTCCTGTATTAAAACAGTGGATTAATCAAAATCAATGGATTCATAATCCTTGGATTTTAATAGGATTGTTAATGTTTTCATTAGTGCTGTAGTTACAAAGTTTCATAAATATTGAGTAGTCTGCCCCAATCTTATTTTTCCCCATTAGTCTTGTTACTTTTAGTGCACAGTTTTACAGGATGGCAGGTTTTTCAAAAACATACATATTGACACTAACAACCTCTTTATATAACAACCCCTTTTCCTCCAACATTTAACCTCTTAAGAAAGAGAGGATTCTTGGATGTTATTATCCCTAAGCAAGCATTTTTTTCTTACCAATGTGACCATAGTGCATTGTTGCTGGATTTTCCTGCATTTTTCCTGGATTTTCAATAAATCCTTTGAGTAGCATAATACATCTTTTATCATTGTATCCCCTTATCAATATTGCAGACTTTTGACGATTTGAACCAAGTTGATTAATTGTCTACAATGTATAAAACTTTCTAGGGATTCAGAGACTTGATTCTTGCATTTAAGAGGCTTAAAATGTAGCAGGAAAGGTAAGATATTTACAAATAAATGCAGGCTAAGTTAATATACGATAGAAACAAAGATTTTGAAATTTTAGAGGAAAGAGAGATCTGAGTGATAGATTGTTTTTACCCTTGTCATCTTGTAGCATTGCTGTAATTGGGTTTGATTTTCCCTATTAAAGTAATTTCACATGACAGTTATTTTGTATAGAAAAATCTTCCCTTTTCATCTTTTCTAAGAGTTTGCATAAGTCTCTGGAGCACCCAGTACTTTTCGCTTCTGTATTTTTGGATTGTTTGGGGAAAGGGGTGTGTGTGTGTGTAGTAGTTATCCAGCCATGTTTATGCTTTATGACCCTGAGTGACCACGTTCTTTGGAAGCTTACAAATATATGTAGTCAAAGGAAATTTATCTTAGCATTCTTTTTTTAAAAATATGCACTATTTGTTCCCCAATTTATTGTACATTTCTTTTTAAAGATTACTTATCTGGATGAAGACATAGTAGAACCAAATGCAACATAAATTTGAAGTGGCAAACTTGGTAGTTTCTCAGTTTCTCACCCAAGAGTTATTTTGTTTTGTTTTGTTTTAACCATGCACTTTGTAAGTGGTTTTGTCAATGCTCCAGGTCATACCCACAAAGTCTGGGCAGCTTGTAGAATATCCCTGCATCATGGCTCTGAGATTTCCTAGGGCATAAGTTCAAGTGACTTGCCCTAGAAAAGCCACTCAAGTAATTCATGGCTTTTTTTCTGACTGCCTTAAGGCTGTGAGCCCAAATGAAACATTTTCATTTCATTTTGCATTAGGTGTTATTATTTAGGTGACTACTTGGATACGAGGAAATGGTTTCTTAAGGGAGAATTTTTTTTCCTATCACAATACCAACATGTAGTCATTGTAGAGTACCTGAAAAATGCACAAAAGCACATAGAACAAAATGTTATCTACCAAAATTCCATAATTCCACTACCCAAAGAGAACCACTGGCATGTACACATTTTGTGTACAACAAATACTATGTTTCATGTTAATATACAACATAACCACAATACCATTATCATACCCTTAAAACCAACAATAATTCCTTAAATCATCAAATGAGTAGTCAATGCTTTCATTATTTATTAGGTTGGTGCAAAAGTTATTGCGGCTTTCAAAAACCACGATTACTTTTGCACCAACCTAATGTTATGCAATTAACATGTTATCACTGTAGAAAAATTATAAACTAAGAACAAATCGTAATTTCTCTACACAGAGATAATGATAACATTTTTAGTATCTTTCCAGAGTTTTTCTACAGTACCTATGTAGTTTGTAAAACAGCTTTATTGAGATATAATTCTCATACTCTACAATTCATCCATTAAAGAGTACGGGCCAGTGGTTTTTCATATAGTCACAGAATTATGCAACCATCACCACAATCAATTATAGTACATTTTTATTACCCCCAAAAGAAACCCCAGTTAGCAAACATTGGCAATTACTCCCCATTTACTCATAACTACCACCACCCCCGGCCCTAGGCAATCACTAATCTACTTTCTGTCTCTATAGATTTGCCTGTTCTGGCCGTTTCATATGAATAGAATTATACAGTATGTTGTCTTTTGTGATTGGCTTTCACTTAGCATAATGTTTTCAAGGATCATCCATGTTACAGTAGGTATGAGTACTTCATTCTTTTTGATTTCCAAATAATAATCCATTTTGTGGGTACACCACTCCTATGTACTTTTCATAAAAATTGTATCATGCCAAGTGACCGCTAATGGATAAGAGGTTTGTTTTTGAAGTGATAAAAATGTCTAAAATGATTGAGGTGATCTTGCACAACTCTGAGTGTACTAAAAACATTGGTAAACTGTAAATGGGTAAATTATATGGTATATTAATTATATCTCAATAAAGCTGTCGTAAAAAAAAATGTTTTTGAGACAGGCTCTCACTCGGTTGTCCAGGCTGGATTGCAGTGGCGTGATCACAGCTCACTGCAACCTCCCAGGCTAAAGCCATCCTCCCCTCTCAGCCTCCCAAGTAGCTGGGACCACAGGCGTGCACCACCACACCCAGCTAATTTTTGTATTTTTTTGGTAGAGACGGGGTTTCACCACGTTGTCCAGGCTGGTCTTGAACTCCTGGACTCAAGCAATACACCCGCCTCGCCCTCCCAAAGTGCTGGAATTAAGGTGTGAGCCACTGTGCCCCGCCAAGCTGTTGTAAAAAATTATACCATGCTGTACTGGCTCTTCATAAACCACTTTTGTAAAACTCAATAATATTATTTTCAAAATATAGCTTTTAGTGACCTTATAATGATTTCTATTTTATGTAACAAATCCCCTAGTTTAGACATTTAGATTGTTTCCAGTGATTTTGCAATTATGCCAAAATACTATGATGAGCTTCTTAGTACCTAAATTTATTTGCCTTTTCTGATTATTTCATGAAAAAAGCTTTTGAACTCTTTTTCTGGTGCTCTAATATATGTTTTTGCTATAAAATTTTCTTTCAGCTTTATTGACATACATGGTGGTTTTCTCTCTGAATTCTGAATTTCTGTTTGATGCCTTATAATAATCTTCTTAATTTTCCCTTTATCCTTAAAAATATTTAATAGGCTGAGTATCTGAACTGAGTAGGTAAAGCTCTCTAGACTAAGACTCAGTTTCTTTACGAACCTCAATATGATGATTCAGCAGAATAGGAAACATCTATGTGTGTATTTCTATAGTGCTGTTATTTAGGAGAGAAATCAATGGTTTAATTCACAGAAGTCAGTCTATTAAACAATTATATACAAAGGTTTGATTAACACCTTGACACTGTTAGTGTGAACCTAAAAATGTCCTGAAGCTGGTGCATTCATCTTGAATGCCAGCTGTCAGGCTGTGGAACTTACAAGTATGTGTGTACCCACTGTTAAATAAACAGTTTCTAAATATGGCTGCCGAGGAATTTCCTTCCCTGTCTTCATACCTAAGGAGAAATTTGCATCTTGTCATTTATTATTCATTTTCTGGCAAACAAATACTTCTACAAATAGTCCACAGAAGAACCAGTATTTTCAGAGTGATGACCATTTGAATTTTTTGCCGTTTGCTGAAGTAACTTGTGTTTTATGGTAAATTTTTCACATGCATTTACATGGAGCTATCTAACCCGCCTGCTGGGAAGTTGGGACGCTAACATGAGAATCTTGCATTGCTGGGGAAAAAAAACATATATTAGCCCAGGGAGCTTTGAGCATGTGATCAAGGTTGGATGAATGCCACTTTTACCTAATTACATGAGACCTTGAATTGTGGAAAACAAAGCCCAGCTTACAAGAAATCCAAGTGAAATACTGATTTTCCTCACTGACAACTTTTCTAAGGGGAAGAAAAGACCCATCTTTCCCTCCAGCATGAAATCGTGAAATTCGCCACACTCAGAGCCAGCTAGGAACGCACATTCATCAGGGTGTCAGCAGCAACCATAAATTTTGCCCGCTAACTGGACTCAGGACAGTAAATGAGTCATTTGTACCAGAGCGAAGCTCCTGTAGGATGCACATTGCGCGCCTGTTGAGCAGCCAGCCAGGTAGAATTGGGAGTCCTGCTCGCAGCCATGACTGTTGGAGGCCTTCGAGACAAATAGACTTGCTACTACTTCAGGAATGCCAGCAGTTCTGTTTTGCTTTGATTTGTGTTGACTGTAGTTATAGAGAATGTACATCTGCCTCACATAACTTTATCTAGTTTTTCTGGTGTCACTTATGTCCTCGTTGCTTTTCCCCTGAAGTCTTTCATTTGCATCCCACAGGCCCCCTCATTCTTTTGTTGTGGTAAAAAAAATATATATATATATAATATAAAATTTACCATGTTAACGATTTTTAAGTGTACAGTTCGGTGGCATTAAGTATGTTCACAGTTATCACCACTGTCCATTTCTAGAACTTTTCCATCTTCTTAAACAGAAACTCGGTACTCATCAAACAATAACTCCCCATCCTCCTGCACCTCAGCCCCAGGCCCTGGCTTTATCTCTTCTGCTTTCTGTCTCTATGCATTTGCCTATTCCAGGTACCTACCATAAGTGGAATCATATAACATTTGTTCTTTTGGTGACTGGCTTCAGTTAGCATAGTGTCCTCAAGACTCGTGCATGTTGTAGCATGTGTCAGAAATGTTTTTCTTTTGAAAGCTGAATAATACTCCATTGTGTGTGCATACCACGTTTTGTTTATCCACTCATCTGTCAATGAACATTTAGGTTGTCTCTACCTTTTGGTTATTATGAATAATGCTACTCTGAAACTGGTGTACAAATATTTGTTCCCTCAATTCTTATTAAATACAATTTTAAAACTGCCTTTAAGAGGTAGAGGGACTAAGTTTAGAACCAAGAGATAGAAACAAGAAGATCTTGAATTAAGATTAAATTTCCTGGGATGGTGGCTCATGCCTGTAATCCCAGCACTTCGGGAGGCTGAGGCAGGCAGATCACTTGAGGCCAGGAGTTCAAGACCAACCTGGACAACGTGGCAAAATCCCCTCTCTACTAAAAATACAAAAATTAGTTAGGCATGGTGGTGGGTGCTCCTAATCCCAGCTACCTGGGAGCCTGAGGCATCAGAATCACTTGAACCCGGGAGGTGGAGGTTGCAGTGAGCCGACACGCCCCACTGCACTCCAGCCTGGATGACAGAGTGAGACTGTCTCAAAAACAACAACAACAACAAAACCTCTTGGAAGTAACGCCTATGTCCTGTAGTTATAGAGAATGTAGCCTCCAGAGTGACTTGCCATCTATGGGATTTGACAAATATTAAAGATGAATAATATAGTAAGAGTGGTTCTTTTTACATCCTTTCCTTTCCTTTTGTTTTTAACTCTAGGACTTCAAAACTAGCGGTAAGCTACAAAAATCCTGTCCCTGATAGTTGACCTTAACTTTATGATTATTAATTTTTTTTAGAGATGATGTATTGCTCTGTTGCCCAGACTAGAGTGTGGTGGTGTGATCATAGCTCACTGGAGCTTCGAACTCCTGGGCTCAAGCAATTCTCTTACCTTAGCCTCGACCTTAACTTTAAAATGAGGATTTGCTGGGAGAATGAGGAAACTTCACTTTTGAAACACCCAAGATCCTCAGTAAACAGTGGGAGAAGTTTTATTGTTGTCTTAAGAATAAATCATAATATGTATAATTTCGCTTTTAAAGAGTTTTTTCTTTTTCATTTTTAGAGACAGACTTTCTAGATACAGGTATGCCAAATCATCTTTGTCTTCTTTAAAGCAGCAACAACATTACACTTTTTATAAAATCAGCTATTTTAGGTCATAAGCATTCAACCAGTTAATTTCTGATATAATAATGCAGCTATGTTGAAATAGTATTTAAAGGTACAAAATTCTCATTAAATTCTCAATGACTTGCAGATTACTTCATCTTTAGGCATTTCATCTTCCCTCTCTGTACAATGTGGTTTTGCATATATCACATGAAGTTGTCATGGAGATACAGCTTACTCTGGGACATGTCTTGATCCTACTAGGACTGAACTGGGTGGAAATGTTGATAACTTAATTATTGAGTTATTGTGGCCTGAGAGAACTTATACACCTGTTGAATAACTTCTTTTTTAAGCATCTTATTCCCTCTTTTCAGGGAAAAATAAATCAAGACCATTGCCTGGGAAGTATGTTAACAAAGTGCTTGTATGCAATAGACGTAACCCTAATCTGCCTTATTCATAGTGTTATATTTTCTCCATTTTGAAATATTTTACAAATAAAAAAGGCAAAATGTAATATATTCAATTCAGTATTACTAAGATCACACTATTATAAATTATAGATTTATATTGAAAGAATGAGAATGTTAATTGCATGATAATGTTTTACTTACATTCTGGTTCAAGAGTTTCTGAAATTGCATTTGGTAAAAGATGACAGAGCTACGGTTCCAACTTTGGCATTCTTAAAGGTGGGAATGGAAGTGGTTTTTTCTCAGGAATCCTGATAAATTATTGCTTGTTTTGTCAGCTCATTCTTGGTTAATCAAGAATATTCCTAATAGATTTTTCGCACCTTTTCAGCTATGCAGAAGGGAAAATAGAATGCCCAGTTTGATAATAAGTGGAAAACAGCTGGGGTCAGCACTCAAGATTCCAGGGAAATGAGCTTGACAAGAGTAATTAAGACAGTGGTTCTCAACCCTGGCTGCATAAAAGAATCTCAGGCATCAGCATTTTTAATCTCCCCAAGTGAATCCAAGTCAAGGTTGAGAACCACTGAAAGAAGAGGAATCAGAAAGGGAAACTGAGTTAGGAGAGTATTTTGATAGTCTAAGTTAGAAATAATCAAGACTTCAATTAGAAAATTAGCATTGAGATATCTAGAAGTAGAAACTACAGGACTTCTTTCCCATTCAAGGGAGAAAAATGAAGCAACAATATCATCTTAGAAGTGATGTTTGTAACCTTGCAACTGGATGAGGTTGCCATTGAGGAGAACCAGGTAGAAATCTTTGAGAGTTATCCACATTTATAGGTGGAAGAAGGTTTAAAAAACAATAATAATGAGAATGAGTTGACTATGGTGTCAGAGGCTATGGACTGAGAATTTTCAAGTATTTTCACGAATATCTCGAGCAATTAAGAACAATATGGTGATGTAAAAGTATAGGAAGCTTCAGAAATGTTTTCAAACATACTACTTTTTTGGAAATATTCTCAAATGTGTGCTTATTGGGTATCTTCAAAGTTGTACTTTGTAAAGGTACAGCTTTACAAAGTGGTAGTCTTGGGATCCAAGGAAGGCAACCAGACTTATGAAACAGAAAACAGACTTGTGAAACAGACTTATGAAACAGGACACATAGGTTGTAGTCCCAGGTCTGCCCCTTCTAGCCTGCTGACCTTGGGTATGCCACTTGCCCAGTTCTCATTTTCCTAATCTGATAAATGGGGATGACAGTGTGTGCCCTGCCTACTGCAAAGTTTATTATTCCTTTTAACTTAGATAGCAAATGTGAAAATGTGTTTTTAAATATAGAGAGAATTATACAAATAATGTGTTGTAGTAGTAACCTTTTTGCTGATGTTCACAAGCACTTTAGTATTGAGACACTTTGGACGGTTTGCATTCCTGGTAAAGAGGTAGCATAACACTAGTCTCAGGTAATCCTGTCTTGGGGGAGCTCACCATCCCACAGGGAAGACGAGATAAGGAAATAAGTAGCTATAAACATCAGGGCATGCATCATATGAAGGCAGGAATTGTATTGCTAATGTATTCCTAGTGCTTGAAACCTGGTAGGCTCTCCTAATATTGATGGTATAATGTAATACAAGGTGAAAAGTCATATAAGTAAAATGCAATGGTAATTTTGAGAAAGGAGAGATTCTAAACCTGGCACATTGCCTGGATCATAATCATAGACAAATATATGATGAATTAATGCATAACAGTTGGGGGAGAGGTGCCATGCCCCGGAAAGCTACTTTGGTTAGCGTGCAGCAAGAAGTTGAAATCATATCAGATGCAAAATTTAGAATTAGCAGCAAAGGAAAAAATGGTTTTTAAATCTAGAAGACTCTAAATTACTCAAAGCCAAGTCCATGAAAATCAGAGAAAACAGTGAGGGTCAGAGGAGACGCCCTCTGGAATGGTGGTATACCTAAACCGATCATTTATTCACTGTTTTGGTTACAGTTGGATCTCACACAAGAGCAAGGTGTTGCTTATATTCAGATGTGTACCAGTAATACATGTACTGCAATGTTCTGTTTTAAATGTGGCAAGTGAAAGGACTCTGACCATGTCATCTTCTGTCTGTAGGAATAGATAATCTCTATGAGAGGGCGCTTCACATCCGCAAACTCCTCCTGACTTTGCCCAGGTCGGTCCTTATAGTGATGAGGTACCTCTTTGCCTTCCTTAATCAGTAAGTACCTGAATGCTCTGACAAAAGGCCCATCTGAATTCTTTGTTCTTGGATCCTGTAAAATATACATTGGGTTCCATTTATCAGCAGAGTCAGAGAAAAATGATTGAATATACATTGAAAAATGTACTGAAGGTACATTTTTCCTCAGCATATCAACGTCATTGATAAATGAAAGCCCTATCCCAGATGTAAAAACTGTGGCCACAAATGCAAAGATATTTAAATATTACTAAAAAAAAAAACTTTTCAGTGGAAAGTGTTATTCACTGCTTTTCAAACTTCCATCCAAAACTGTCATGAATGTTTTTGTCCAAATGATGTAAACTGGCTGTTCATTGCAGAAAATTTGTGACTTTTTAATATTGTAGTCGGGGATGGAAGAAAATCATAGATGGGAGCTATACACAGATCCAAAAAAGAATTTCTGCAAATTCACTGTAATGAGACCTTATCAAGAAGAAGATACCTCAAAACGTTCTCTTAAACAAAATAATAAATCTTTTAAATTACTACATTATTTTCAAAGAACTTTATTCTATTTCAGCAACTTGATTTTCAGCTATGCTACTTCCTTCTGTAAGGGTTCCGTTGTAAGAACAGCTTCCCCAAGTCCTGTCTAAGAGTCCCCTTGCTATTCAACATTTCAGTTAAGCAGCTAGAAATAAAGAAATGCAGGGGGAATCAACTTACTGAGTAAACTTGGGGAAATGCCTTCTCATGCTAGCATGGATTCTCCTTTCCTAAAATTTGGGTATTTTGTTTTCTCTATTTCATGAGACATTTGGAGTTCTCAAAAGCCACGGTGATTTATTACAATCCTGCTGACTAGTCCTGAAATCATATCCACTCAGCTTGACCCCAAGAGCCAAGTATCATACAATAGGGAAATGTTGGCAGAGAACCATACAGATGAGACTCTACTGCTGACCTCTGGTGCCTAAAACATTCACAAATGATAGTAGCAACCCCTTTGTACATTAATCACCACTGGAAATAAGCAGTATCTAGAGAGATAGGTTTAAACTATGTTTAGGCTAGACACTGCACAATTTTACCTTCAAGGAAACACAGTCACTCAGGCAGTTGTAAAAATCCAGAGGCTTGCCTGCCCCCCTACCACCATCACCACCACCATACCCCAGGATGGAGTACCTTGCGTTCCTGCGGGCCCCCTCCATACCATTCCTACCAAATCTTCCTGACACACCTGAACAAAATGCATTGTAAGCTAATAATCCATAATGGACTAGGAAAGCAGTCTATTAATTAAGAAAGTTCTCAAAACCTGAACCTAACCCATCATGCATCTCAAAAGAATGGCAAATGCACCATGGGCGTTGCTGGCATGGCTTCCAGTTGTTCTACCCAGAGGCCCCCTGGCTGGGTGCACCTGCCTTCTTGCAGACACAAGGGCCCAGCCTCTAGGGCAGCATGCTTGGGATGGGGATTATGAAAAGAGAGATTAGCTATTATTTTTTACTGCAAAATCAAAACTTGGAAATAACATTTTTACATCAAGTTTTTGTTTGCAAGCCCACACTAAAGACCCAGAAAGATTAACTGTGACTGTCTCCACTGAGCTGAAGTATGTCTTTTGGAAATTAGGCCATTCTTACTCAGAATCTCCATTTTCAAGATGATCTGTAACATGATCATTTACTGTTATTGTGATTTTTTAAAAATATTGTGTTTGAAAAATGGCAGAAGGGAAAGACATATGTTAGCTGTGGAAATTATGCTTTTGTATTTTCTACTTCCTAGACTATCTTATTTCCAAAAAAAGGGTAAAGTATCATGTCATGTGGTATCTCAGTTTCTTTGTATCTGTCATCATCTCACAAAGGTAGTTGAGTCTCCTTTTTCTCCTTCCATTTGTCATATGTTCACCTGGATTTTACATTTCCTTTCAAGATTGACATTCTATACACTGAAAGATAACATATCTAAACTCTCCCTAGAACAGGGAGCATAGCAACAAAGAGCTGGCCTAGTTTGAGTCACTGTGAAAATATTTCACAAATACCCATTGAGTAGAATGTAGAAATTAGTACTAGACAACTGGAAATCTCCCCCACAGTTTGCAAGCCTTGTACAGGATAAGAGAATTGAGGATTCTTTTCCCCTTTTCTTGTATTTATAATGGCTTTTGTGACACTGGTTGTCACCTAATGTTGAATGTCTTGCCCAAAAGCAGATTATAAAGCCTGGAGCTATTTGCTCCTTTCAATAGTTACAAAGAAAAGGTTCTTTGTTTTCTTCTAGGCTTTCCCCAAGATTATAGGAGAAAACTAAAAATCTGAGATAGATTTGAGTGGGGAGAAGACAATTTTAAAGACATCCATGAAGCTTTATGGAAATCCTTACTGTGTATCCCAAATTCACTTGAGGAGCATTTAGAGCCTGACAGTCATATTTGCAAATAAAACTCATTTACGTGATCCTGGTCTCCATTGTAGTGAATGTTATATTAAACCCCCTCCTGACTTTGAAAAATGCTACTTATTTAAGCAGATAGGACTTAGAATCCCCTCTCAATTTCTACTTAGTTAAGGTCATAAGTCGTTGCACTTTCTTTGGAGTTTGCTGAGCCAACTTAAAGTTGAAGTATCTTATTAAAGTATTGAAGTACCTAACTCCTTTCTTGTTTCCTTTTTTAGTCTATCACAGTACAGCGATGAGAATATGATGGACCCTTATAACCTGGCCATTTGCTTTGGCCCAACATTGATGCCTGTCCCAGAAATACAGGATCAAGTGTCTTGCCAGGCACATGTGAATGAAATTATCAAAACCATCATCATCCACCATGAGACTATTTTCCCAGATGCTAAAGAGCTGGATGGCCCTGTTTATGAGAAATGTATGGCTGGAGATGACTACTGGTAAGTCTAAAAATTTTAGTCCCCCTCTCCCACTGAAAATTATGGAAATATAGCTATCAATTTGCTTAGAAGAGTTTCCCATAAGCCACCAATGCTTCCAACTTAAAAGGAAGAAGCAGTAAAACTTGAGATAAATTTTTAGAATACTAAGACCCATGGAAACTCATATTCATCCCTCTCTTTTCTCCAAGGACACTTATCTTTCAAATAAATCTACCCTATCATGATTTTTGTAGAGAAAAAGGGTTTTGATGTTATGTAGAGCTATATTAACCTTTATCATTACATTAAATCAAGAAAAGATAACAGATTGACATTTTATTTTTCAGTCTAAATCAAAGGTTTTGTTTTCATATAAAGTGTTTTTAAATTCTCATTTTAAAGGAGCCCTGTCAACCAAATGTATTTTCATTCTTAACTTTTCATTTTCACTCTTACTAATGAATATAATTCTAGCTATAATTATAGTTAGACCTTTAGATCATTTTGAGCAAATTTATTATATTAGTATATTTTTGGGATAAAATTTTTAGCATGGCAATATTGCCTCCCATTCCATCCATGTTGCTGCAAATGACAGGATCTCATTCTTTTTATGGCTGAATAATATTCCATTGTGTAGATGTACCATAATTTCTTTAATCCATTCATTCATTGTTAGACACTTAGGTTGTTTTCACATCTTGGCTATTGTGACTAATGCTACAATAAATATGGGAGTGTAGCTATCTCTTCAATATACTGATTTCCTTTCTTTTGGATGTATACCTAGCAGTGAAGGTCATTATGTTAAGTGAAATAAGCCAGGCAGGAAAGACAAATATCACATGTTCTTACTCATATATGGAGCTAAAAAAGTGTATCTCATAGAGTTAGAGAGTAGAATGATGGTTACCAAAGGCTAGGAAGGGAAAGGGAATAGAAAGGATGAAAAGAAGTTGGTTAAGGGCTATAAAAATAAGTTAGGTAGAAGGAATAAGCCAGGTGCAGTGGCTTGCACCTGTAGTCCCAGATACTTGAGAAGCTGAGGCTGGAAGATCATCTGAGCCCAGGAGTTTAAGGCTGCAGTGAGCTCTGATCACACCACTGCATTCCAGCCTGAGCAACACAACAAGACCCTGTCTCTAAAAAAGAAAAAAAAAGGCTGGGCGCAGTGGCTCACGCCTATAATCCCAGCACTTTGGGAGGCTGAGGCAGGCAGATCACTTGAGATCAGAAGTTCGAGACCAGCCTGGCCAACATGGTGAAACCCCGTCTCTACTAAAAATACAAAAATTAGCCAGGCATGGTGGTACGTGCCTGTGGTCCCAGCTACT
The DNA here is from genome assembly GCF_006542625.1 of Nomascus leucogenys. Taxonomy (NCBI): domain Eukaryota; kingdom Metazoa; phylum Chordata; class Mammalia; order Primates; family Hylobatidae; genus Nomascus; species Nomascus leucogenys. The sequence goes on along the minus strand of NC_044391.1, from coordinate 47,462,914 downwards.
CCGGAGGCTGAGTCAGGGGAATCGCTTGAACATGGGAGGCAGAGGTTGCAGTGAGCCGAGATCGCGCCACTGCACTCCAGCCTGGGTGTCAGAGCAAGACTGTCTCAAAAAAATAAAAAATTTAGAAGGAATAAGCTTTAGTATTCAGTAGTACAGTAGGAAAATTATAGCTAACAATAATGTATTGTATATTTCAAAACAGAAGAATTGTAAGGTTCCCAACATGAAGAAAAAAATAAATGTTTGAGGTGATGGATATCCCAGTTACCCAGATTTGATCATTACACATTGTATATGGGTATCAAAATATCACATGTACCCCTAAAATATGTACAACTATCATATATCAATTTAAAAAATAGCAAAGAAAGAAACTTCAATTTCTTAAACCCCTATTACATCTCAGCTGCTTAGTGCACATGACCTCTTTTATTTAGCATGACCACTCTACCAAGTAAGTTAGGAAAGGCCAAGGAGCCTTCCAATGCTTAGTAGTAAATCGAGGTTAGGTGTGTGTGATTCCAAAGCATACCTGAGTCTTCTTACTCAGCATCCTCCCTGCCCAACTCAGAAACTGCCCTGTGCAGCTAGGATTCAAGAGCAGCTGGAAATAGGTTTGTCTAAATCCCTTATTCTGGACCCTGTTCACAACACTTTCTTTCTCATTTTCTTACCAAAGATTAAGTAGAAGTGGAATGAGTAGCTGAAAGATAGTTAAATAATTGAAAGTACTTTTTTTTTTTACTTGAATCATAGTATGGTCATATGCCTTAAGAAAACTGAGTTGACTATTTCCAGAAGTACTGTTTTCTAAATTAAGAACGAAACATACTAGATTCCAGTTCTGTAGTATATTCACCAACTTTACACATGAAGTTCAATTCAAAATATTTACTTGAGTACTTACTATGGGCAAGATACTGACTGAGCTTGGCTCTGGGAAAGTAAATGAATGCAACTCAACCCTGCTGAGATACACGATTTTATTTTCACCATTGTATTTGTTTTAAGGCCAGTACCAAAGGTCTGGTTAGCTTTTTATTTTTTTTATTTTTTTGGAAACAGCATTTCACTGTGTTGCCAGGCTAGAGTGCTGTGGCAGAATCTTGACTCACTGTACTCCCACTGCAACCTCTGCCTCCCAGGTTCAAGCAATTATCCTGCCTCAGCCTCCCAAGTAGATGGGATTACAGGCGTCCGCCACCATACCCAGCTAATTTTCGTATTTTTAGCAGAGACAGGGTTTCACCAGGTTGGCCAGGCTGGTCTCAAGTTCCTGACCTCAGGTGATCCGCCCACCTTGACCTCCCAAAGTGCTGGGATTACAGGCGTGAGCCACCGTGCCTGGCCTGGTTAGCATTTTTAAATATTAGGGCTACATCAGTAAGCTCTGCTGTCTTGTTCATTTTATAAAAGAGCAAGTTTGTAGATGTCTGGTCAATATTATTTGATATATTATATTCTAGGACATTTTGTGATTGCTACTTTTTCCAAACAGAGTAAAGGTCCTGTGATAGTCTTGCAGCCAGTAACGTGTGCTTGATGATGTCTATCTTTTTCTATGGGTATTGCTCATTTTAAACAGGAAGTCAACAGTGTAGTCGTTATACTTGTCCCCCAACATCAGAAATGTAAATGGGTTTTTACAGTAATAGTAGGTTTATATTTGTGGCCCATGTATTCCATTTATCAGCACACATTTGAGGATTGGTGGTGACAGTGTTAAGGGATAAGTTTTAAAAGAGGATAAAATCATGATTCTCATACAGATATGCAATGAACATGTGTCAAGAAAAGATGGTAAAGCTGCTACAAGCAGTTCAAAGGAGACATCAGAGAACCACCAATTTATATGTAGTAAAGGAATAGCAAAATGAATTTGTAAAAACTGGTCTATCCATAGGGCAATAATCATATTCTACCAGAATTCAACTAACTTGTATTGCTGTGGATAAGAATTACTTACAATGCTATCCATTTTTTACAAGTTAACTTCCGTCTTTATAGAGTTAAAAAAAAAACCTAGTCAAAGATGATGTATATATCTAATATATATTCCCATAGGACAGCATAATCAATGGAGGTGCCAGGATTCCATTGACAGACCTATCCAATTACTCTTTTGCCCTTATAGAGTCTTATAGTTTTCATTACAGTAGCAATTGCTCATTATTAAAATTCTATCAGGCTGAGCGTGGTGGCTCACACCTGTAATCCTGGCACTTTGGGAGGCCAAGGCAGGAGGATCAGTTAAGCCCAGGAGTTTGAGACCAGCCCAGCAAAATAATAAGACCCTCATCTTTACAAAAAAATTAAAAATTAGCCAGATGTGGTGGTGCACACCTGTTGTCCCAGCTACTTGGGAGGCTGAAGTGGGAGGATCACTTGAGCCTGAGGCAGAGGTTTCAGTGAGCCAAGATCACACCACTGCACTCCAGCCTAGGCAGCAGTGCAAGACCCTGTCTCAAAAAAATTTTTGTCTATTTTAATTTTGTATGAATTTCCATTTGTATTCTACAGTGACAGCCCATACAGTGAGCATGGTACATTGGAGGAAGTGGACCAAGATGCTGGTACAGAGCCCCACACAAGCGAAGATGGTATGCTCTGCCCTTATGCTATTATAAAACCAGTCTTTATATCCCTATTGTAAACAATTGCTTGTATTAAAATTTTAGAGGCAAAGCACAGTGGCTCCCACCTATAATCCCAGCACTTTGGGAAGCCAAGGTTGGAGGATCACTTGAGCCCAGGAGTTCAACACCAGCCTGTGCAACATAGTGAGATCCCATCTCTACAAAAAAATATGAAAAATTAGTCAGGCGTGGTGATGTGCACCTGTGGTCCCAGCTACTCAGGAGGGTGAGGTGGGAGGATTGCGTGAGCCCAGGAGTCCGAGGCTACAGTGAACTAGGATAGCGCCACTGCCCTCCAGGCTGGGCAACAGAACAGACCCCATCTCAAAAAAAAAAAAACTAGTAGATTAAAAAAATTCATAAAATATGTGTAAGGTATAAAAAATAACATTACAATGAAAACCAATGGAACCACCACCAAGCTTAAGAAAAAAGACTTATTGTTTCCTTTGCACTTCCGTGATCCGACTGCTTTACTTACCCCCTCAGGAGTAACCACTGTGTTTGTGTTTTTAAATAGTTTCTTGTTTCCTTTTCTATTTTCTTAAATCTTCTATAAATGGGATCATACTGTATATATTTTTTGTGAGTTTTTTCTACTCAGTATTATGTTCCTGATGTTCATCTGTGCAGTTGCTTGCAGTTTGAACTGTTTATTTTACCACTGTATAATATTCCATTGTATGTATCTATTCCGTTCTTGATGAATATGTGAGGTATTTTCTACTTGTTGCTATTAAGAACAATGCTACTATGCACCGTTAGGACATTTTGAACATGTCTCCTACTGAAAATGTACAGGAGTTCTTCTAGGATGTATGCCTAGGAGTAACTGTGTCTTCAGCTTTACTCTATACTGTCAAACCATTTTTATGAAGACAGTTGCTACTTACAGTTCCCCAGAGAACGGGGCATGCCATGCTATGGGAGGCTACCTGGGGAAGCATCAGGAGGCAGAGGGAGAGTGAAGACCTTGGTGTGCTTTCCACAGGAAGGAATGGGTGAGGCAGGGTATGCAGCTTTAGGGTTGCCTAGTTGGAATAATTTCAGCAGGCTCTGGGGCATTAGGGGATGTCCCAAGTTGTCTGGTACCTGGCCCTGGGGTGCTGAGAATAGGGCAGCAGTGGCCTGGAGTGGGAAAGCCTGATAATCAGGGTGGTGGGGTGTTGGCTCCAATGGGCAGGTTGGTGTTTGAAAAGTTTGCTTGTGGGTGAGTTGTTGACTATCTTCAGAAATCGGCTAACCCTAGAGGGACTGTCCCTCCAAGGTCAGCAAGGCCCAAGATGTCAAAAGATAAAAGACATGGTTGATAATGTGTTTATTTATCTTTTGTAAAATTCCTATCAAGTCTTTTGCCCATTTTTCTATTGAGTTTTCTGGGCTCTTTTTGTTTGGTTTTGCTTGGTTTTGCATTTAGTTGTTTTTTTATTTGATTTGTAAGAGTTCTTTGTGGGTCCACATCAGGTCCTTTATTGGGTATATGCTTTGCAGATATCTTCCCCTGCTCTGTAGCTTTGTTTTTCAAATGCTTATTATGTCTTTTGCTAAACAGAAGATCTTAATTTTAAAGTAGTTAAATTTATCAGTCTTTTCCTTCATGGTAATTTTACTTCGCATCTCCTTTAAGAAATCCTTCTGTGTCTTGAGGTAATAAATAATTCTCCTATATTCTCTTATTTTATTTTATTTTGGTAAAAACACTTAAGTGTACAGTACCTCAGTGTTGACCGTAGGTACAGTGTTATACAGCAGATCTCTAGAGCTTGTTCACCTTGCTTGACTGAAACTTTATTCTCCCTTATTAGTAACTTCCCATTTCCCCCTCCCCCCAGCCTCTGGCAACTAGCATTCCACCCTTTGATTCTATGAATTGGATTCCTTTAGATACTCCATATAAGTGAACTTACAATATTTGTCTTTCTGTGCCTGGCTTATTTAACTTAGCAAAATGTCCTCCAGGTTCATCCATGATGTCACATATGTCGGGATTTCCTTCTTTTTACAATCTGAATAGAATGCCATTGTATTTACCTATATTTTCTTTATCCATTCATCTGTCCATCGACATTTAGGCCATTTCTACGTCTTGGCTATTGTGAATAGTGCTGAAATGAACATAGGAGTGCTCTTCAAGATCCTGATTTCAGTTATTTTGGATAAATACCCAGAAGTAGGATTGTTGGATCACATGGTAGTTCTATTTTTAAGTTTTTGAGGAATCTCTGTACTGTTTTCTAAAGCAGCTGTGCCATTTTGTGTTCCTACCAGCAGTGTACAAAGGTTTTAATTTCCCCACATCGTTGGCAACGCTTATCTTTTTGTTTTTGTTTTTTGTTTTTGAGACAGGGTCTCCCTCTGTCACCCAGGCTGGAGTGCAGTGGCATGATCTTGGCTCACTGCAGCCTGGACTTCCCAGGCTCCAGTGATCCTCCCACCTCAGCCTCCCAAGTAGCTGGGACTAGAGGCACATTCTGCCACACCCAGTTAATTTTTGGTAGAGATGGGGCTTTGCTGTGTTCCCCAGGCTGGTCTTGAAGTCCTGAGCTCAAGCCATTTACCTGCCTTGGCCTCCCAAAGTGCTGAGATTATAGGCATGAGCCATTGTGTCCAGCCAACACTTGTTATCTTTTGTTTGTTTTGTTTGTTTCCTAACACAGTGGGATAACCTCATATGTGGTTTTGATTTGCATTCTCCTGATGATTTAGTGATGTTCAGCATTTTAAAATATACCTGTTGGCTGTTTGTATGTCTTCTTTGGTGCCTTCTTTATTTATTTATTTAGAGACAGAGTCTGTCTGTCCTCCATGCTGGAGTGCAGTGGCATGATCTCAGCTCACTGCAACCTCCACATCCTGGGTTCAAGTGGTTCTCCTGCCTCAGCCTCCCGAGTAGCTGGGACTACAAGCATGGCTAATTTTTGTATTTTTAGTAGAGACAGCATTTCACATGTTGGTCAGGCTGGTCTCAAACTCCTGGCCTCAAGTGATCCACCCACCTCAGCCTCCAAAAGTGACGGGATAACAGGCATGAGCCACTGCATCTGGCCCCATATATTATTTTAAATCCTTTAAGGTTTTGCTTTTCACACAGAAGTCTTTATTCCACCAGCAATTTATTTGGGGGTATGGATATGTAATTGTCACAATTATCTCAGTATTAATTGTCCTTTCTCCACTGCTCTACATCTTTGTCATAAATGAAGTGTCTTCTTTGTGTGAATTTCCTCCTGGGCTCTATTCTTTTCTACTGGTCTACCTGTCTATCCCTATATCACTGTCCTAATTTTGATACCTTTTATAAATCTTAAGCGTTCATAAAGCAACACTTCTGCTTTGTAATAATTCTTGGCTCTTTGCAATTCCACTTAAATTTTAGACTCAGTTTTTCAAGTTCTTCAGACAAACAAAACCCTCTAAAGCCCAACTGGAGTTTTGATTGCCTTTGTATTAATTCTACATATATTAATATGGAGAGAATTGATATCTTTACAATATTCAAGATTCCAGTCTATGAACATATTTCCAGTTATTTAATGTCTCCCAAATAAACTTTTTATTCTTTCTCTGTAGAGATTTTTTTCATTTTCTAATTTAAGTTGAAGGCTTAACATTCATTTTCAACACTTTTTACTTTTTAATATAAACATTTAAAGCTGTCTGTTTTCTCTAGTACTTCTTTAGCTATATGCACAAATTCTTTTCTTTTTAACTCTTCAGCTGTAACTAATCTGCTTTAAGCATATCCATTGAATTTTTATTTTTAAATATTATTTCTTTCTTTTTTTTTTTTCTTTGGCAGAGTTTTGCTTTTTTTGTCCAGGCTGGAGTGCAATGGTGCAATCTCAGCTCACAGCAAACTCCGCCTCCCAAGTTCAAGTGATTCTCCTGCCTCAGCCTCCCAAGTACCTGGAATTACAGGTGCATGCCACCATGCCCAGCTAATTTTTGTATTTTTTAGAAGACATGGGGTTTCACCATGTTGGCCAGGTTGGTCTCAAACTCTTGACCTCAGGTAATCCACCCGCCTCAGCCTCCCAAAGTGCTGGGATTACAGGTGTGAGCCACCACGCCCAGCCTTTAAATATTATTTCTTTCTACAAGTTGTATTTGGTGTGCTTTTATATCTGCTGCTTGATCATTTTTTATAGTCTCTGGCTGTTTATTCATCAGTGCTTCCCATCAGAATATGTGTCTGATAATTTCCATATGTCTCCCCAAATTTGTTTTGTTGGCTCTCACTCATTGAGTCTTATTTTCCACTGTGTTTGTAAATTTTGTACAGATTTCTTGGAACTTTAGTCTCAGTGGAAGGTAGATTCTTCCAGAGAGGGTTTTCATGTACTTCTGCCTGGGTTACAACCAGCCTGGGACAACATTGAATTTTTGGCTTGAAGTTTTTCAAACCACCCAAGTAGTGCAAATTTAAACTGCAAACCTACCTGAGAACTGGAATGTGGATGGGATTCTCAGATGATTTGTGTCAAGGTTTAAGATAGGTTATTTCCTTAATGGGGGTGGAGGGCAGGGGAGATGGTTACAATCTATGGAGAGGTATTGAGAGCTACAAGGGGATAAGATTTCTAGAACTAGATGTTCTAGAACTGGAAGTGTAGAAAGTTCTAGAACACTAGAGTGAAGTTCACTCTGAAACTGAGGGTGTAATTCTCTGAGGAGGGGAAGAGGCTTAGATTCCCTAACACTGGGCAAGCCCTGGACTTAATCTCCTATGAAAAAGAATCTAAAAGCTTAAGGTGACCAGGCTAGAAAAATGCCCTCAAGGCAAAATCTGACTCATGTTCTAATGTTCTGCTTACCTCTCTGGGTTCCCACTTTCATTGCATTTTGGTCTTTAGTATTCTTTACTGTCTTGATAGCTTATTAATGCAATTACAAAGGTTGGTTGTTTGCTTTTAAATCCAGCATTTTTTGTTCATCCTAGCAGGAGGGTAATTAAGGTATCTAGTGTCCACTATCTGCTAAAAAAGAAAGCTGCTTTGTGTCTTTTTTTTTTTTTTTTTTTCTGTGAGACAGGGTTTCCACTCTGTTGCCCAGGCTGGAGTACAGTGGCACCATCTTGGCTCACTGCAGCCTCAACCTCCTGGGGCCAAGTGATCCTCCCACCTCAGCCTCCTGAGTAACTGGGACCATAGGCATGTACCACCACGCCTGGCTAATTTTGTATTTTTTGTAGAGACAGGGTTTCCCTATGTTGCCCAGGCTGGTCTCAAAACTCCTAGGCTCAAACGATCCTCCTGGGATCCAAAGTGCTGGGATTAGAGGCATGGGCCACCCACGCCCCGCCTTCCTTGTGTCTTTAAAAGTAAAATCAGTTGACATTTTCTGAACTTAATTTACAAGACATCCCTTAAAGTGAGAGCTTCTATTTCTGTAATGTTGTTCTTTTTTTATTTTTATTTTTTTTCTTTTTCTTTAGAGACAGGGCCTTCCTGTGTTGCCCAGGGTTGTTTCAAACTCCTGGCCTCAAGCAGTCCTCCTGCCTCAGCCTCCCAAAATGCTGGGATTACAGGCGTTAGCCACCATGCCCAGCCTGTGATGTTGCTTTTGAAAGTCTCTGAGTCCTCCTGAAACCATCCTTTCTTTTGAGTTTCTTTGTTTCTCACATGGCTTATTTCTTTTTCACTGCTGCCTTCTCTTAGGTGTTTGCCTGCTTTCCCCAGTAGCCAGAAAAGCCAGGACAAAGCCCAGCCATCTCTCTTCCCAAACATGAATCTCACCATCATGCCATCTGCCTTTTACCTCTTGACTATAAGACAGCTTTGCCGAGTGCTCTGTGTTTTAGATAACATTTTGACCATGTTCACCTGATTTTTCTGGAAAGAAAAACATTGCTTACAAAGGACAGATATTCTCACCCGCAACCAACCTCCAAAATCCTGTAACTAAATTAACTAGAATATCAATTATCCTTTGATTGCCGAGGTATTGTATTTTTTCTCTGTCATGGATCACTAGAGAGTAGCTTTTGTTTCTGAGAGACAGGCTATCACAGAACAAAACCATTCTCTGCAAGGACAGTGGGTAACAGATCTAGGAGAAAAAATGTCAGCAACAGCAAGGTCCCAAAGAGAAAGTGTGATCACATTTTATATAACGTTACAAGAAATGGAAATATAAGACTTGACAGCACCAGGCAGTCAGGGAATCAGCTGTGCTGAATTGTCTTCCCTTTTGCACAAAATTATATTACCCATGCAGGAAAACGAAGTGATCATGTTGCACTCTCACTATTATTGTTATTGATAGCAGCAGTAGCAGCATTCTGTGAAGTCTCTGCAGTACCTTGAAGTACTGTGAGGCTCTCTATATGAAAGAGGCATAGTGTACCGTGCCCTGAGATTGATTTGCTCTGCAATGACCAGACTAAGATGTGTGTAAATAGCTTATTGATTGACACTTGACTGTGAAATGGCTCTCACGGGAGTAGAAAGAGTAAAAATAATGAAATTGCTGAGAATTACTAGTTAATGTACTAGGACTGCCAATAAAATGTTCTGCTGATTTATCTGGTCATCCTGTCATAACCTGACCACATTTGAATAAATAAGCAGAGTCTGATAACCCTGTTGCTTGTTTCAAAAAAATAATAAAGCCAGGCGCAGAGGCTCACGCCTGTAATCTCAGCACTTTGGGAGGCCAAGGCGGACAGATCACGAGGTCAAGAGATCGAGACCATCCTGGCCAACATGGTGAAACCCCATTGCTACTAAAAATACAAAAATGATCGGGGCATGGTGCCACGTGCCTGCAGTCCCAGCTACTCGAGAGCCTGAGGCATGAGAATCGCTTGAACCCGGGAGGCAGAGGTTGTGGTGAGCCAAGATCACGCCACTGCACTCCAGCCTGGCAACAGAGCAAGAATCTGTCTCAAAATAAAATAAAATAAAATAAAATAATAATAAGAGGAGATGATCCTAGAAGTCGTGATTGTGCAATTATAATAAAATATGTATAAATCTGTTGAATAGTCTTAACTATGTTGAATGGCCAGCATTGACAGTGTGTGATTGAATGTCATTAAAGAACATTAATGGTTCTGTATTTCTGTAACATAAGTATATGTAGACTGTATACTGTATCATGTGCTGGTATCTTTTAATTTTTTTAAGTAAAGCCAAATACAAATATGTGGGTGTGTTCACACAGGAATTTGCAAATTACATGTCCTGAAGTTCTTGTAAATAAATTAGCATGCCACGTCTGTAGTCCTAGCTACTTAGGAAGTTAAGGTGGGAGGATCAATTGAGCCCAGGAGTTTGGGGTTACAGTGAGCAATGATTGTGCTACTATATCCGGCATGGCTGACAAAATGAGACCCTGTCTCAAAAAAGACAAAAACTAGCATGTCTTCGTTCTTCCATGGGGTGTTTATTTCTTTTTCATAGGAATAACTGGGGTACATATTTGGGTATTTGTCATCTCAAGTCAACCAGGATTTATTCTTTAAGTTTTGAACCATAATGAGATCATTCCCTTTAAATGTAAAGTTATAGTCCCTCCTCTATGAAGCAGACACATAGATGTTTAATAAAGCTGCTATTTATATTGTTTTGGTAAAATATAATTTGGGGGGATATCAGAGTGTTAACATATAATCTAAAAGTTTTATTCAATTGCTAAAGGATTTATTTATTTATTTATTTATTTATATACATAGAAATGAGGTCTCACTGTGTTGCCCAGACTGGTCTCGAACTCCTGGGCAACACAGTGATCCTCCTGCCTCGGCCTCCCAAAGTGCTGGTATTACAGGCGAGAGCCACCATGCCCAGCCACTAAAAGATTTAAACTGGTGTTTTAAACGTTATCCTTACAACTAATTTGTTGGGAAGCCTACTGTGCAGATTATAGTGTTGTGGCTCTGCAATACAAAATATTATTCACCTCAAACATTATCCACTAGAGGCCAGGCACCTATAATCCCAGCACTTTGGGAGGCCATGGCTGGAGGATTGCTATGTTGCCCAGGAGTTCGAGACCAGCCTTGGCAATGTAGCAAGACCCTGTCACTATTTAAAAGAAAAAAAATTATCTAAAGCAAAAAGAAGGGGTATTTTTCTTTGTCTTTATTTAAAATGTTTGGCTGAAATTTGACCAGGGCCTTTATATAATAAGGTGAAGCCTAAGCTTTTTAATATGTTTGTTGGTTTTTATGCTTTTGCCTTCTATGTCCCAGGGAATTTTGAATATATCAAATGAGAAAGAAGCCCAACTGTTTGTCCAAGAATTTCTCATGCAATATTACAAGTACAATGGCTATTGCAGTAAATTTTGGAAAAATAAACTCTTTTAAATGGGAAGGTTTGCTACCAAATAGAAGACAACTTCCTGGGCAATTTTCAAGATAGGCAGGTTTTAATTTCTTCTGTGTACACATATTCTAGAGTATTTGGAAATGAATACATGCTCAGTTTTTAGCAAATGATGTATTGTTCATTGCATAGGCATATTCCTATAAGCATATGCCCCTTGCCTTGGCCCCTTTTTGTCCTGTTTATTATTGAAGAGAAGTTTACTCACCTTTGTTGATTACAAGGCTAAGGATGAGGTATTTGTGGGAGAGAGGAGCAAAGATCATAAGGCCTCAAATTGAGGAGCTTCTTGCAATAAGATAAATCACAAGGAAACACCTCTTTGGTTGCTGAGTTTGTCCTCCTGTTTGCCTTCAATATTTGTGGTCCGAATTAGATCAGAACTGAATTCCAATTGTAAGCCTAGCAGTTGATATCTTTTTTTTCTAACTTATTATTTTGAAATCATTGTAGATTCACAAGCTGTTGTAAAAAAAATACAGAGAGATCTCGTATACCTTCTGCCAGTTTCTGTCAATGGTGATATCTTACAAAACTGTAATATCATTTCACAAGCAGGAAATTGAGTGATACAAACCATTCACTATATAAATGTTTCAGCAGCTTTACATGCACTCCTTTGTGTGTGTGTTTACTTAGATCTGTACAGTTTTATCACATGTATAGCTTTGTGTGACCACAACCCATAGTCAAGATAACAAACGGTTCCATTACAAGGAACCCTTGTGCTACCCTTTATAGCCACGGCCACTTCCCTCCATCACCTTCCCATCCCCAACCTCTGGCAACCACTAATATATTCTCCATCTCTATAATTATGTCATTTGAAGAATGCTGTATCAATGGAATTGTATGGTATGCAATCTTTTGAGATTGGCTTTTTTCGCTCACCATCATTCCCTTGAATATCTTTTGATCTCAAGAAAAATAAAAATTTTGAATCCGTTTTTTTAATTTGGACAGAGGGCAATGTAAAGCATATTTGTTTCATGGTTAAGATCCAAAATTTGTTACTGATGCTAGAGAAAAAAATCGGGATGACCGTCAGTGTTAGTTTGAAGATTTGATGGTGCCAGAGGGCACATGGGGAAATTAAAGGTATTCACATACTATTTATTGTGATTTTACTTGACTTTTCCTTAAATAAGCCGGTAAAGCATAACTTCCTAATGTTCTGAGATGGTGATTTTTTTCCATGTTATAAATGGTATTAACATGTTACAAGGAAATTCCCTCAGTGTCATCTATCAATGTCAAAATCATATTGAAGCAATTGTGGAGGATATTACAATGCAAGGAGAGATTTTATATATCCTATTGCAAAGTTTAAAGTTTTTTTTTTGACTGTCATTATATCTCTAGTAAGAGGCTGTGGAAATGAAAATCTAATGTTCAGTTTTTCTTTGCCTGAAAAACTGATGACGGCAAGAGAATGTTTTTCAGTATCTTTTTAAATAGCCTCTATTTTCTCCTGCCTTGATAATGTGTTGATGACTGTTCAGTCTAGATATTAAAATGGTCTTGATTATTTGAAGCCTCATAGAGCCCTCACAGATAGGATATCATGCCTTCCTAATAACCCTGTTTCTCGCTGTTTTCTGGTGTGTTCATTGTAGAATGTGAGCCAATAGAAGCAATAGCCAAGTTTGACTATGTTGGGCGGTCCGCCAGAGAACTATCCTTCAAGAAGGGTGCCTCCCTGCTGCTGTATCACCGTGCATCTGAGGACTGGTGGGAAGGCAGGCACAACGGGATTGACGGGCTGGTGCCTCACCAGTATATAGTGGTGCAGGATATGTGAGTAGTCTCAACTTTGATTGCCTGAGCGTTCCCAGTAGAGGACTCCAGCCATTGTTCTTAAACTGACCTTGGTCTTGTGAGAAAAGAGCAGAAGGGATTACAGAGATAAAACTTCAGAGCTAGGCACAGTTCCTTACCTTGCCAGTGGCTCTTTGCTAACTAAGTCAGGGCCCAGGAGGTTTGGAGCAAGAACTCAGGGGAGACATCTTCTGAAGCTTTCAGATTGTTAGAAAAATAACCTATGCATAGAATGGCGTTAAGAGCTGAAGTGACATTGGTAATTCCAAAAACAGCAGTGCTCTTCTCTTGATGTCTGTTTACCGTTTCAATTCCAGATTCCCCAGAGGAAAGACACTGACCTAAAGTCAGAGGGAATCATTGCTATGCTGTTTTTTGTTTTGTTTTGTTTTTTGCTGAGGAGAAAGCTCTAATTTCAAAAGTATTTAAAGACATGGGAAGATAGTCATAACATATTAAGTGAAAGAAACAGGTTGCAAAATAATGTGTAGTCCAAAAGTAGCTTTTTAAGGAAAAGACAAATATAGCACACAAAAGGTATACAGTGGCTGAATGATTCAGCCTAATTTCAGAAATGTTAAAATGTGTATCTCGGAAGCCAAGAAATGTGTGTATATACAGACACGTCATATATATCTGAAATATCTACATATAAATATATTCATATATAAAATAAATTTGCATAAATATATGTACAGTCATGTACCACACAATGACATTTTGAGCATCAATGGACCACATATATGATGGTGGTCCCATAGCATTTAATATCCTATTTTTACTGTACCTTTTCTATGTTTAGATACACAAATACTTGTTTACACCATTGTGTTACAACTGCCTGTAGCATTCAGTACAGTAACATGCTGTGCAGGTTTGTAGCCTAGCAGCAATAGGCTCCACCATGTAGCCTAGGTGTGCAACAGGCTCTACCATCTAGGTCTGTGTAAGTGCACTCTATGATGTCCCCACAGTGATGAGATTGCTTGACAACGCACTTCTCAGAACGCATCCTCGCTGTTAAGCAACACGTCACTGTAGTATAAATGCCATACATATGTATGTGCACACTCACAGATAATGTATCCCAGGCATAGAACAGAAGATGGAGGAGGAGGTTTCTCAAAATTCTAACAGTAGTTGTCTCTGGATGTTATATCATGGGTGATTATTTCAGTCTTTTTTGTATAACTGAAATTGCTGTTGTACCTGTAATGAAATTGTATTGCTTTTATAATGAAAAGAGAAAAGTTATTTTAATAAAAGAAGGGCTTTCATACATAATGCTATTTCATACATGAATGCTATTACGTAAATTTTTGTCTCCACTCATCTAGCAAATTTTGTAAAATTTGTAAATCTAGTAAATTTGTCTCCACTCATCTTACTGTTTCAGGGATGATACGTTTTCAGACACTCTGAGCCAAAAAGCCGACAGTGAGGCCAGCAGTGGGCCAGTCACGGAAGACAAGTCCTCATCCAAGGACATGAACTCCCCAACAGACCGTCATCCTGACGGCTATTTAGCCAGGTAAGTAGAGCCTGAGAATCAGGCCCCTAAGCCTCCATTCCTCCTGGGGCCATGAGGAGCCACTGCACCCTCAGCCTCGCAGTACTGCCCGGTGTGATAAGCTCTTCTGTTTTCTCCCTGTTTCTGTGAATGTCTAGGCAACGAAAAAGAGGAGAGCCACCCCCTCCAGTAAGGCGTCCTGGCAGGACCAGTGATGGCCATTGCCCGCTCCACCCTCCACATGCCCTTTCTAACTCCTCAGTTGACCTGGGATCCCCGAGCCTTGCCAGTCATCCCCGGGGCCTGCTGCAGAACCGTGGCCTCAACAATGACAGCCCTGAGCGGAGGCGCAGGCCTGGCCATGGCAGCCTGACCAACATCAGCCGGCACGACTCCCTCAAGAAGATCGACAGTCCTCCCATTAGAAGGTCCACGTCATCAGGGCAATACACGGGCTTCAATGACCACAAGCCACTGGACCCAGAGACAATTGCTCAGGTACGATGCTTTTAATTACATAATTGCATTTTAAGTAACTAAGTGTGATGTAGGAGGTGTGAAAGATTTACTTTATTTACTTTACTTTATTCACTTTATATTTCTGTATAGAACCAACTAAAGAAAACAGAAACAAAACCAGCTCATTCTTTAACTTAGGCCCTGACCATGAGTCTTTTTTGAACAATTTGTTACTGGAAGGGCCCAAAGGTTCATAGGGATTTAAACAGAAACATGACAAAAATGTAGGACCCAGGACATTCAAACCTATCATTGTGAATAGCCAGAAAAACTTTGAAAAAGAAGAATGGGGAAGCAGTGGCCCTACCAGATCCTAAATGCATTGTAAAGCTCGTAAAACAGACAGATGGATGAAACAGAATGGAGAGCCCAGAAACAGAAAAACCTTAAAACAGTAGTCCCTCCTTATCTGCAGGGCATATGTTTCAAGACCCCCAGTGGTTGCCTGAAGCCACAGATAGTACAAACCCCTACTGTATATGATAAAGATGGCACTTTCAACTTAGAAAAGATGAGACCTAATAAATAATGTGATCAATAATAGATAGATATTTGAAGAACAAGTCTGGATCCTGTGTACCTCTGAACACATTCAGGTCTTTGCTTCCCCACAGTGACTGCAGAGAGGGGCTGTGTAGTTTTCTTCTAATGACTAAAATTGACCAAGTCAAAGGGAAACAATACTAATAAATTCGCCCATCATTCTACCATTTTTCCTTCTGGTTCTGGTTCTTTTCACAGCACAGGCCATGAGAAAATATGTTTGTAGGCCTGGTGGGTGGCTTACACCTGTAATCCCAACACTTTAGGAGGCTGAGGCAAGAAGATTGCTTGAGGTCAGGAGTTTGAGACAAGCCTGGTCAATATAGCAAAATCCCATGTCTAAAAAAAATTTTTTTTAATTAGCTAGGTGTGTTAGGATTCTCTAGAGGGACAGAATTAATGGAATATATATACATATAAAGGGGAGTTTATTAAGTATTAACTCACACGATCACAGAGTCCCACAATAGGCCGTCTGCAGGCTGAGGAGCAAGGAGAGTCAGTCCAAGTTCCAAAACTGAAGAACTTGGAGTCCAATGTTCAAGGGCAGGAAGCATCCAGCACGGGAGGAAGATGTAGGCTGGGAGGCTAGGCCAGTCTAATCTTTTCATGTTTTTCTGCCTGTTTTATATTCACTGGCAGTTAATTAGATGGTGCCCATCCAGATTAAGGGTGGGTCTGCCTTCCCCAGCCCACTGACTCAAATGTTAATTTCCTCTGACAACCTCCTCACAGACACACCCAGGAGTAACACTTTGCATCCTTCAATCCAATCAAGTTGACACTCAGTATTAACCATCACAAGTCTACCCCTTGTCAATTTGAACCCATAAACATCTCCTGAGATCGTACATAATTTTCAAATAAAAACAATAACGTCATAATTACGCCTAACATAATACAACTGTCCTTTCCTATAACCGGAAACGCACCAATCCCCAACCCAAATGCTATTACATAAAGTTAGCAATACTTACATGCTGATAGGAAGTCAATATAATCTTATGTCACATGCTAAAGGAAAAAGGAAATAAAATGAAGATATTTGCCTAGTACAAGTGTATACATGCACAAACATGTTTTTAACGAAAGAAGGAGGAAATACTCATGACAATTACAGTCCCTGTTTCCACGTGGTCATAGCTGGTATTGATGACTACCTTCTACTACCCATTCTGTATTCCCTTTGCCTTCAGCAAGCACCTCAGCAGGTCGTGTTTTTGTTGTTGTTGTTGTTGTTTTCCTGGCGGAGTGACCCAAACCTTCATTCCTGAAGGGTCTGGGCCATTTGTAGTCCTGCCTGGATTGGGCTATTGTAGTTTCCCATTGACCTTAATCACAGAGTGTGGTAATACTAAGAGATGCCCTAATGGATCTCCTGTATTCCATGCACACTCTTTTTTACCTGCATTGTGGAGTAGTCGACTGATTTCATCTTGATAGTCTGAGTCAGTCACCTGAGCCAACACTGTAACTCCCTTTTTAGTCTGTTGCCTTAAAGGTAGGAGGAGCCCAAAGTGTCCAGGTGGCAATCTTAACTTAATGGGATCGTTGCTGTGTCTCCTGGTGGCACGTTCCTCCCTCTGGAACTGAGACCTCTAGGCCAGCAGAACATAATGTCGCGGGAATAGGAAGTAAAAATGTTGCTAGTGGGTCACTAGGGATAATGATGAGTGGTGCCACTTCCACTTCCACCTCTTGATTCCTGGACCCATGAATCCTGGCTATGGGAGAAACCGCACCATATATTGGACACTGATTCAGAGCATACACAGCCTTCTGGGGGACTTTGCCCCAGCCCTGCAAAGTATTGTCACCTAGTTGGCATTGCAGTTGTGACATCACAAGACCAATCCACCATTCTGTCAAGCCAGCTGCTTCAGGATGATAGGGAGCATGATAAGACCCATGTATTCCGTGAGCATGAGCCCACTGCCACTCTTCTTTAGCCGTAAAGTAAGTGCCTTGGTCAGAGGCAATGCTGTGTGGAATACCATCATGGTGGATGAGGCATTCCATGAGTCACAGATGGTAGTCTTGGCAGAAGCATTGCGTGCAGGATAGGAAAACCCATATCCAGAGTAACTGTCTATTCCAGTGAGGACAAACCTCTGCCCTTTTCATGATGGAAGAGGTCCAGTATAATCAACCTGCCACTAGGTAGCTGGCTGATCACCCTGAGGAATGGTGCCACATCGAGGGCTGTGTTGGCTTCTGCTGCTGGCAAATTGAGCACTAAGCAGTGGCCATAGCCAGGTCAGCCTTGGTGAGTGGAAGTCCATGTTGCCGAGCCCATGAGTAACCTCCATCCCTGCCACAATGGCCACTTTGTTCATGGGCCCATTGAGCAATGACAGGGGTGGCTGGGGAAAGAGGCTGAATGGTGTCCACAGAATGGCTCATCCTATCCACTTGATTATCAAAATCCTCCTCTGCTGAGGTCACCCATTGGTGAGCACTCACATGGGATACAAATATCTTCACAGTTTTTGACCACTTAGGTCCATCTACATACCTCTTCCACAAATTTCTTTGTCACCAAGTTTTCAATCATACTTCTTCTAAGCCCCTGACCATCCAGCCAAACCACTGGCTATAGTCCACGAATCAGTATATAATCACACATCTGGCCATTCCTCCTTCCATGCAAAGTACACAGCCAGGTGCACTGCTCGAAGTTCTGCCCACTGGGAAAGATTCCCTTCACCACTGTCCTTCAGGGATGTCCTAGAAAGGGGCTGTAGTGCTGCAGCTGTCCGCTTTCGGGTGGTGCCTGCATACCATGCAGAACCGTCTGTGAACCAGCCCCTAGTCTTCTCTTCCTCTGTCAACTGATCATAGGGAACTCCCCATGAGGCCATCAGTGCAGACTGCGGGAGAGAGTAGAGACCTTGGGCAGTTGAGCCACTTCCTCATGTAACTTATGCCTTCAGGAGTTGCTTGAGCTCGATCACGTATATACCACTTCCATTTGATGATGGAATGCTGCTGTGCACGACCCGCTTTATGGCTAGATGTGTCAGAAAGCACCCAGTTCATGATAGGCAGTTCAGGTTGCATGGTGACTTGATGACCCATAGTCAAATGTTCAGTTTCCACTAAAGCCCGGTAACAGGCCAAGAGCTGTCTCTCAAAAGGAGAGTAGTTGGCCAGGCGCAGTGGCTCATGCCTGTAATCCCAGCACTTTGGGAAGCCATGGCGGGTAGATCACGAGGTCAGGAGTCAAGACCAGCCTGACCAATATGGTGAAACCCCATCTCTACTAAAAATGCAAAAATTAGCCATGTGTGGTGGCACGCACCTGTAGTCCCAACTACTCGGGAGGTTGAGGCAGAAGAATCGTTTGAACCAGGGAGGTGTAGGTTGCAGTGAGCCAAGATCGCGCCACTGCACTCCAGCCTGGGTGACAGAGAGAGACTCCATCTCAAAAAGAAAAGGAGATCAGTTATCTGCAGAAGAAGGCAGGGCCTTGCTCCAAAATCCTAGAGGCCTCCGCTGTGATTCACCTATGGGGGCCTGCCAAAGGCTCTAAACAGCATCCCTATCTGCCACTGACACCTCAAGCACCATTGGATCTGCTGGGTCATATGGCCCAAGTGGCAGAGCAGCTTGCACAGCAGCCTGGACCTGTTGCAGAGCCTTCTCCTGTTCTGGACACCACTCAAAACTGGCAGCCTTTTGAGTCACTCGATAAATGGGCCAGAGTAACACACCCAAAAGAGGAACGTGTTGCCTCCAAAATCCAAATGGGCCCACTAGGTGTTGTGCCTCTTTCTTGTTTGCAGGAGGGGCCAAACGCAGCAACTTATCCTTCACCTTAGAAGGAATATCTTGATAGGCCCCACACCACTAGACCTCTAGAAATGTTACTGAGGTCGAAGATCCCTGAATTTTAGTCAGATTTATTTCCCATCCTCTAGCACACAAATGGCTCACCAATAAGTCCAATGTGTTTGCTACTTCTTGCTCACTAGATCCAGTCAGCATAATGTCATCAATGTAATGGACCAGGGTAATATCTTGTGGAAGCAAAAAGCAATTTTGTTTGCATAAAACCTAGTGTGAGACCTGGCATACAGTAAATGCTCAATAAAGATTTGCTAAATGAATAATCTAAGATCCTGATATTAAATCACAGTCTCCAATGTGAAAGTGCTCACATTCAATCTAGTCGCAGAAATGAATAGGGAAATCAGTTACCATTAAACCGTGCCATGAGGGGTGTGCTCCAGATGAGTGGGAGAAGCCCTGGGAATATGTCGGGAAGAGACATTTCAGGCGCCAGGGCAGTGGTTCTCTACCATCTCATACAACACTCTGCCTTTTTCTTTCTTAATTGTGCTTAAAAAAATTATATATATATATATATATATATGTATAAAATAATAAAATTGACAATCTTAACCATTTTTAAATGTATAGTTCAGAAAGGTATATTCACATTGTTGTGAAACATCTCTCCAGAATGTGTTCGTCTCGCAAAACCAAAACTCTGTACACATTAAACAGCTCCCATTTCACCCTCCTCCAGTCCCTGACAACCACCATTCTACTTTTTGATTCTATGAGTTGGACTCCTTTAGATACCACATATAAGTGCAATCATACAGTATTTGTATTTTTTGTGACTGGCTCATTTCATTTAGTGTAATGTCCTCAAGGTTTACACATGCTGTAGCACGCAGTAGGACTTATTTCTCTTTAAGGGAAGTTTTTATAATTTACATTTTTTTGTATGTATATACCACATTTTGCTTATCTACACACTCCACCTTTTTGAAACAAATTTATTGTAACTTCCCCCCTTTTACTATCTGAAATAAATTGACTTTTTTCTGGGGAGATGGAGTCTCACTCTGTCACCCAGGCTAGAGTGAAGTGGCATCATCTCGGCTCATTGCAACCTCCATCTCCTGGGTTCAAGCAATTCTCCTGCCTCAGCCTTGAGAGTAGCTGGGCATGTGCCACCACGCCTGGCTATAAATTGATTGATATATCTATTTTGAAAAAATATATATAAAGCTCTCAATAGAATATAAAATAAAAATAAAGGGAAATTGATATTAAAACAATTAAATGTATTTCAGTTAATTATTGACTACACTAGAAGACAAATGAGGTAGTGATGCTTTCACCTACATGGTAGAGTTTCCATAAATGCAATAATTAAAACTTCATGTTGATATGGGAGTATTCAGTTAATTGGGTTAACTCAAATTCCATGAAAAGAGCTTCCATTAGTGATAATATTTCTCCAAAATGGTGAACAACCCTTGGTCATACTGTTCCAATCAAAACAAAAAATAACTTTCCTAAAACAATAACATTCCTAAAAAATTTAACACCATCCAAAAATTATTTTATGTTTATATATTAGAAAAAGAGGTTTTAGACTCAGGTTCTTAAGAAGAGGATTTTCACCTATATAAATGTCTGGAGGACATTAAAAAGTTGAACAAGGTGCAGGAAAATTCACTGCATGTAAACTCACCAAGGCAAGATACCTAATATGTCTGACCCTGCCCATCAACTGCCAATAATGCAACCTTGTTATTGTGACATTTAAAATCACACACATACACCATATTACAAAAATGCCCTGTAGGAGACAGTACCACTTTCATTGAGATCCACTGGAAAATTGTATCAGAGGAAGACTTAAACTGAATTTCAAAGAACTTCTTGGAATTAGCCAAGTGTGTAATAAGTGCTCAAAAATTTGTTGAATGAATGAATGAAGCCAGATTTTTTATTCCTATTGTATTTATTTCTTGAGAAATTATTGCAGTATCTAAATTTAAACTTTTATCATAAAAGTTGAAAAACTTGGCCTGGCACGGTGGCTCATGCCTGTAATCCCAGCACTTTGGGAGTCCAAGGCAGGCAGATCATGAGGTCAGGAGTTCGAGACCAGCCTGGCCAACATGGTGAAACCCCGTCTTTACTAAAAATACAAAAATTAGCCGGGCGTGGTGGTGTGGGCCTGTAATCCCAGCTACTTGGGAGGCTGAGGCAGGAGAATTGTTTGAACCCGGGAGGCAGAGGTTGCAGTGAGCCGAGATCATGTCACTGCACTCCAGCCTGGGTGACAGAGCAAGACTCCATCTTGGGGGGGAAAAAAAAGTTGAAAAACTTTTTGTCAAAAGTTTTCATAAACTTTTATCATAAGTTGAAATAGAATTCTGTATTAATAAGTCAGCCTGCAGATGTGGTGGCCTACACCTATAATCCCAGCACTTCAGGAGGCAGAGGCAGGAGGCTTACTTGAGCCCAGGAGTTCAACACCAACCTGGGCAACTAGCAAGACCCCATCTCTACAAAAAATGTAAATATTAGCCAGGTGTGGTAGCACACACCTGTAGTCCCAGCTACTCAGGAGGTGGGAGGATCATATGAGGCCAGGAGGTCGAGGCCGTAGTGAGCCAATTCACACCACTGCACTCTGCCTGGCTAACAGAGTGAGACCCTGCCTCAAAAAAAATTTTTTTTTAAGTCAGCATGCAAGGCAGAGACCATTAGAAGGCTACCCTAGGGCCTTAGGAAGGCCAATGTTTGATACGTGGCTCCATGAGCCATTATATCTCAGTTTCCTGAATCAAGAATCAAAATGATGATTGTGTGAGATGGCATTATGTTTATATATTCTGCAGACTGTGGAGTCAAAGATATTCATACTCTGCTGGGCCGTTTACTTTTGAAATTAAGTGTCTGGGTTTCTATACATTAGTATTCGTTATCAGTCTGTGCTTTCTCTCTTTCTGATTTTTCTTCAATAGGATATTGAAGAAACGATGAACACAGCTTTGAATGAACTCCGAGAACTGGAGAGACAGAGCACAGCAAAGCATGCCCCTGATGTGGTGCTGGATACCCTGGAGCAAGTGAAAAACTCTCCCACCCCTGCCACTTCCATGGAATCTCTCAGCCCTTTGCACAACGTTGCCCTCAGGAGCTCTGAGCCTCAGATTCGACGTAGCACGAGCTCCTCCAGTGACACAATGAGTACTTTCAAGCCTATGGTGGCACCCAGAATGGGCGTGCAGCTGAAGCCTCCAGCCCTTAGGCCAAAACCTGCCGTTCTTCCAAAAACAAATCCTACCGTAGGACCTGCCCCACCTCCCCAGGGTCCAACAGACAAGTCTTGCACAATGTAAAAACCAGCCAAGCAAGGCCATAAAGGGAGGCGACTTAAAAAAGAAAATGGATTAGTGACAAAAGTCACTGATCCATAACTTTCCTTAGTTTTGTGCTTATAACTGGAGATCTTTTGGCTTTTCTATGTTGTCGAATGTAATGTCTGAGACTAGCTAAATTAACACGGGCATTTGTATTTTGTAATTTTTTTAAATAACTGGACATATGTCATTTTAAGGACAATAGAAACACTTAGACTTACTTGAAAATCCAATGCTGCACCACTTGTAATGAAGGCAACACTGCTCTCCACATTGTACAGAGCTTCAGGTTTAATTTAGCCCAGGCGAGTCAGAAAGGTTGTGACCTGAAGGCAGAAGAACCCGAATTCCACACCTCATTGGAGTACAGCCAGTGTTGGTCTGTGGCACTTGGGCTGAAAGGTGATAATGGCATTGCGTGGTAGCTGACAATGAGCACCTTCGATTCCATGTGGAGTGGGGTTTAGCTCATGCAAAAGACTTGCAGTTGTCTCCATGGGACGATCCCAGTGGGACTGTCAGCCCACAGCTTGAGTGGGTTGGATGCTTGCCTCTTTCCTAACGGTTATTTCCCCGGGTCCAGCTTAAAGACTCGGTGGAAGGAGGTAGAACCTCTGCTGTTATTGCTTGAACTTAACCTGGGAAAGGAGAGGAAGACATCATCTCCAAAGCTATTAATGTCACTCCTTTTGGGAGCATGATTAGGCCCTGAAGATTTCCAAGTCCCTCCCCTACACTTAGAAATGATTAGAAGGGTTTAATTTTAAAGACTTTCTGGTTCCACTACTCCACGAACTCCTCCGAAGATCCGTTGTTCAATAACTGCCTAGAAAATGTTTCTATCTCCTCTAAATCCCTGTGTTCTCCTCTGTGGAAATGAAGGCAGCAAGAAGCACCTGAGGCCTTGGTTCATGCAGTGTTCTCTTTTGACTAAATCACCTAGGTTCCTTTAAACATGCTACAAAGCCCAGGCATGGCGGTGCACACCTGTAGTCCCAGCTACTCAGGTGGTTTACACAGGAGGATGGCTTTGGGCCTAGTAGTTCGAGTCCAGCCTGGGCAGCATAGGGTGAGACCCTGTCTCTTCAAAAAAAAAAAAAATGCTACAAAGGCCTGATGATCCTAAATTTGAAATCCCAACTGTCCTCTCCATTTGTCTTTGAGCCAACCCTGAACTGGCCCTGGTACCTGAGTAAGAGCCACACAGGGCCATCAGCAGAACGTGACCTTGTGGTTCTCACCCAATTGTGTACCTCACAACCACGACTTCTTTTTCTTTGTCCCTTTTCCCTATTTTGTTTTTGTATGTGGTTTCTACATAACTCCCATTGTCAGCTGAACTCTCAATTGGAGACCCTCTTTCTCTGGCATCCTAGCACACAGACAATTTTTTAAGCCTATATTTATGCTACATTTTCCCCCTATCTTAAGAAAATTTGCTTTATTTCCATTCTCCTACCAGCAGCAGCTGATATCGCGTGTAGACCTATGCGCATTTCATCTACTCTATCATTGAAGTTACTGATAAAGATTTTTGTTGTTGTTGTTGAGAAAAATGGATTCCCAGAACTAATCCCTCTGGCCCACCATTAATTTCCTTCTTGGTTTCATTTCAAACTGGCAGCCAATTGCACGCCCATCTAAGAGCTACACAGTGTAGATTTTACTTCATCAGCCCATTGGTACATGCAACGTGCAGAAAAGAATTGGGATCTGTACTAAAATCAAGATCTTTACTTTGATCTCTACGTCAGTTTCTCAGTCTAGTCATTCTATTGCAGGAAGAGATTAAATTGATGAGATAAAGTCACACTGCTGATTGCTTGCCTGTGGCCTAATTTCACAAATGAATAGTGATTTTTTTCCCATGTATTTCTAGGTATGGTAAACTTTTAAATCCCCAAATTTCATAGCCATACTTTTTGCCCATTTTGAAAAAGAAGCCCAGGACAGCACCTTGTCCAGCCCCTCCCCGTTTCTGCTGAGCTTTTGGGGTCCTTCAGCACCCTTGGACACCGTGGAGACCCAGCCAAGACTGAGCTTTGAATAGCACTAGCCCTTTTAAACAATCCTCACAAATTCCTTAGGAATTTAAACTTTCCAAAATAATTCCCCACTTCTTTTTTTTTTTTGAGTTGGAGTCTTGCTCTGTTGCCCAGGCCAGAGTACAGCGGTGCAATCTCGGCTCCCTGCAACCTCCATCTCCTGGGTTCAAACAATTCTCCTGAGTAGCTGGGATTACAGGCGCCACCACCACGCCCAGCTAAGTTTTGTATTTTTAGTAGAGATGGGGTTTCACCATGTTGGCCAGGCTGGTCTCAAACTCCTGACCTCAGGTGACCCACCAGCCTCAGCCTCCCAAAATGCTGGGATTACAGATGTGAGCCACCATTCCCGGCCATTCCGCCACTTCTTTAAAATAGTAAGAATTCTTAAAAACCATATTCCTTGTTTAATGAAAGAGTAAGATGTTAACAGAGGGCATCAAAGGGCCAGAAGTGTCTTTGAATTCTTTTTTTTTCAATGTCTTTTCTGAGCTTCAGCCTTAGCTTTTCAGATCTTCCTCCTGCCTATTCATTTATTCAGCCTTCTATCTGGTCATCCTCCCCAGCGGCTCCTCTCTCTGAGGTGTCCACCTGTGGTGGAACGAGGATTGCCTTTCTGTGCTCCCCATCAGGACTTTGCTGTCTTGGCCGGCAGGAGTCGTGCTGCTGCAGAGCCTCACAGGCTGTGCCTTCTTTCAGGAAACAGCTCCTGATACTCTCCCGTCACTCACTTTACCTGTCTCCATCTTATTTCCCTATACTCCTATTGTCACCTTGAGACTTTTTTTTTTTTCAATTCCAAATGAAGGGTATGACCTCAGAGTGAGTGAGGACTCAGTAAAGACTCACCTCTCCTTACTTGGTTTATTAAATGTCTTCAGATTCCAGAGATAAGACAAGGTGGCCACTTCACAAAGAATCCAGAATCATGCTCAGTAAAGCTCATTAAAAGCCACTGCAGCTGAGAAGGTTCACAGCCCTTCTTTATAGCCACAGAGGCAGCACACAGGGGAGGTGGGAAGACACAGGGAAACGAGAGAAGAAGGAAAATGAGGTCTTGAGGTGTTCTGCCCCCAGTTTCAAGGAGCTTATCAGGCTTCATAGGCAATTTGGGGAGGGGGGCATTTTGATGGTGGGTAAATGATGGCTCTACAAAGATTACCTGACTTCACTAACACAAGAATATGTGTTCTCAGCTGATATAACTGTGTTCACATCCGATCCATAGAACTCACTGAAGGAGATTCACCAAGTCAGCCTTTTGGACTGGGTTGGGGTTTGGGGAGTGGATTTGGGGATAGAGAGAAAGGTACTTAGTACACATTTTCTAATGGGCGTTATGTGAACTGTTTGAACCTGCTGAGTGGCGCTTTGTAGAGCTCCATGTTCACATTCAGGGTCAACACCATTCAACAGCTTTGCACATCTTCGTACAACATAATCTGGCTTTGGTGCCCCTTGAGCCACCTGTAGAATAATTTATAGCAGGGTCCCACAATCTACTGCAATGATCGTGAACAGTTATCAGTGGATATAGCACTCCAAGAGTCAAATTGTATCAGTTAAGGGTTTTCTAACTTTTGCTATCCCCCCCTCACCAAAAAAGGGGGGGGGTTTGTAATCTAATCAAAGAAAAGGAAAAGAGGGGTGGGTTGGTAGTCGTGTCCTTAACATTTAGGAATGACATAGCCTCTGGGGTCTACAAACTGAAGCAACTTTCATCTGATCAGCCTTGGAAATCCAAAGTTAAAGAGCCTATGTGTCTCTTGACGGGGGGTTAGAGGATTCAAATTTGGGATGATGCTCATTGCTGACCATAGCAGTGAGGGGCCATTTTTTGTGCAGGAAATGTGCTTGGGACTTAGTCTTGTTTTCGATTATCCACCACAGAATCCCTGAGACACAGAGCAGCTTAGAAGTCTCTACCCGTGCGTAAATAGAGTTTCCTACTCCAGACCACCTGCCACCCACCTCCCACGCTGAGAACACAAGCTCCAGCTGGGTTGGAGAGTCAGGCTTGGTGCAGGGTGACTTTGGCGAAGTTTTGTCAGATCCATAAAGCAAACTGGAATTTGAGCTTTCACTTACCCTAGTATACTTTCTTAAAAAAAAAAAAAAAAAGTCTGTGGTATAATCAAGATGGATACCTGTGTCTTTAAATTATGTAGGGAATTTTGTATGTTTAAATAATTGTACTGGGTTCCATAATGCTTATCTTAGAAACTTTAGTAAAAGAAAATATATGAACCGTGCATTTGTGAATGCCCCCCCTTAGAGCATTCATCCAAGTTCAGTGTGTAGTGTGATGGTTATTATAGATATTTAAAGTATAGTAAGTGGCTGTGTAACAGGAGAGACTGCTGTTTACCTACGTACGGAAGGGTAACTGCTGCCCGCGTAATTAAATCAGTATTCTCCTTTCCTGTCGGTTGGATCAACTACAGTACTGGTAGCTTCCTGCTTGTGACTGTTACCTAATTGTGTCAATGTACATCTGTAGTATGTACATGTGAAAGTGCCTTTCTATTTTAGAGGAGTTTTAGCCTTGCTTTTGTACCGTTGCCCCGCTCTGTGCCCCACCCCCACCTCCTCCTCCTAATTCCTGCTACCCAATCGAGTGTTTTGAAGCTTCCTCCCTGTCCCCCACCTTCTCCATCCCCGCCTTCCTGTGCCTCGGTGCTCAGTAGTGTCCCATCTCACATCCCTGTCGGTCCTCAGACTGTCTCGTTTTCCTTGTAGACGTGATTGTGCCTTTCTCACCCCTGTGTCCTCCCATCCCACCGCATCCATCCCCCGCTCATGTGCTGCTGACAGCATCGCACCCGCCCGTGCTCTGTGCTGCCTCTCACCATTTTCATTCCCTCCTCTCTGAGGTGAAAATAAAGGGGGATGCTTTTACAGTCTGGAAAGAAAAAAATGTTCTGTTAATCTGTTGTGACAATGCACTTTTATGTATAGTACTGTACATTTTGGCATGTACCATTACAGGCTTCAGTATACAGTCAGGTTTGTTCTTCACAGTGTATCTTTATAATAAATAAGATAGTTCTGGCTGCCTTTGTCTGCTTCCAGTTTGATGTGCATCTCTGTGGTGTCTTTGTTCCTTTCCTTTCTCTCATCACTCTTTCTCCCTGACAGCTAGCTTGCATTATATAATGTGAAACTTTTACCTTTAAAATATTTTTTTATCTCTTTCATTTATTCTTCTTTCGGAAATAGGGTGTCCTGCACAGGGCCCTGCCCATGAAGCTGTGGTTTTTCAGTCATGGTTTGGAGGCTCAATGTGTAGTCAGAGAAAAGAGGCTTGGGAGAGACTTAACTGAGAAGCTGAGAGTGTACAAGCCTCCTAAACATACACCAGATTGAAATCTTTCTTTTGAGAAAGACTCTAGTTAACCATGGCAAGCCCATCTTTGGTTTCATTTGAATAAATTGAAAAATAATCCTTAGGTTATTTTTCTGTGCTTAGAACTCCCTGTGTATTGGTATTTTTCTTTTTTTTTTTTTTTTTTTGAGACGAATCTCTGTGTCACCCAGGCTGTAGTGCAGTGGCGCAATCTTAGCTCACTGCAACCTCCCCCTCCCGGATTCAAGCGATTCTCCTGCCTCAACCTCCTAAGTAGCTGTAATTACAGGCACCCGCCACCACACCCAGCTACTTTTCGTATTTTTAGTGGAGACGGGGTTTCACCCTGTTGGCCTGGCTGGTCTCAAACTCCTGACCTAAAGTGATCTACCCGCCTCAGCCTCCCAAGTGCTGGGATTACAGATGTGAGCCATTGCATCTGGCCAGGTATTTTTCTTTAAATATAAAAAAAGATAACTCGAGGTCTAGCAATATGTAGTAGATAGCTTTGTAAAACAATGTAAGTTGTGCAAGATTGAATATTGATAAGATATAAAGTTTAAAAGATGACAGGCAAATCAAGGAAAAACACTTATTAAAGTGCAAAATACTAACAGAAAAGTGTGCAAATCATCAGTGTAACAGTTCTCACGAGCTGACACACTGATGATGTATCTACCACCCAGTTTAAGCAATAGCACATTATCAGCATTCCAGAAGCTACTGTGCTCATGCCTCTGTGAACGTATCAGTATCCTGACTAATCACACCATAGTGTAGTTTTTGCCTGTCATCTTAGCTTTCTATAAATGAGTTCATACAGTATGTAGATTTTGTGTCTGGCTCCTTTTGTTGAAATTTATGTTTGTAAGAGTCGTCATTGTTAGTAAAATAGTGGTTTTTCCATTTTTACTGCTATATAGAATTCCATTACATGAATATGCTCAATATTATATTTATTTTAGTATTTCCTGATTAAACTTTGGGTAGTATATGCAGATATCTTTAAACATGGAGAAATGAATGGGGGGTGGGGGACCCACCTGTCAAAGGAATTGTTTTCCCAAACTATGACAGAATAATGTTGAACTAAGCCATTGGCCGGAAGGCCTACTCAAAGGCAAGGATACTTTTCTTTCTTGCCAAAAAAGCACTGTCTGATATGGAGGCTGGAAATATTCATAGATGACACTGAAACTGGTTGAAGCTTTACTTGATGCTTATCAAGTCACGTTCTCTTACCTGATGCTGGATGCTTTTTCTTCAATGCCTACTTTAGGACCAGAGAGTTGGATTTAGAGGCTAGCCCACCAGGAACAAATGCCCAAATCAGTCTGTAGAGTTGTTCCAGGAAAGACTCCACCATCCTGCTGCCCTCAAATCTAAGCTCCTCAGCCTGCCTTGACCATCTCCTGTTGAGAAAATTGCACCTGCCTCCCCATCTCTCACTCCCGAACCAGAGTCCCAACAGGGTGTGACTGGTCGTCAATTCCCACAGTTCATATGCCTGCACCCTGTAAGAATCTTAGAAAGGCAGGGCAAGGGTGTTTGCTGGCTTCTGCCTTGAGTAGTTGGGACTCCTAAAAAGGAAAATTCCCCAAGTTTGACCTTGAATGTCAAAAAGGTCTTAAAAGCACAGAATGATGGTAAATTCTACCCACAGGCCATATAGCCCTGGAAAATATTGGGAAACTGAGGCATGGGTTGGTAATTTATTGAAGTTTAGTAAATGAATTTGAATTAAGACCAGATAATCAATTTTTGGCTTACTTATACTATAGTATAAGCAAATAAGTATTTAAACTTTAGTATAAATATTTTTGCTCACTTAATAATCACGGTGAAGTTCATCACTTCTTCAGTAGCCTGTTATCTGTTTCTACATAGTAAATAGAAAACTTGCCTTCTATAATAAAAAAATAAAAACAAAATAGTTTTTCTATCAAGGTCAGTCTCAGCAAGAGAAATGGGACTGGGCTGGATATCAAAACATGTGCTTGTGTGCATGTGCAAGTGTGTGGGTGGGAGGGTGGGGAGGGGTTGGGAAGAGAGATTGCTTCTGCAGTCCTGAAACAACATGCCTTGTTCAGTATTAACATCTTGAAGGCAGTTATGACAGCATGATCCAAGAGATCGTCAGCTCTAGGATATCTGCGATCCAATTCTGGCGACTTATGGATGGATCCTTCTCGCCCAACAGCTCTCTATCAGGGGTGCTTCCAAGGGTCACTGGGTTTCTTTTAGATGCTTGGCTGTGCAGCTGAAGTTAGGACTTTTGATGAATTACCCTCTCAATGATGGTGTATTGTTCTAATCTTCTGTCTTTGACATACCCAAGGAACCCCTTGTGTAAAAATCATGTCCCTCTAAATGCAAGTGGATGATTGTGTCAATAAGCCAGGAGAGAAGGAAACATCTTCAGTGGTCCAGTGGCACATTCAAAATTGTACAATGACATGACATTAACTCAAAAATGAAGTTTGAGGTTCTGGGCCTTTGATGGACTGCATCCATTAAAAACAAAAAGTGGTGTCTCATGCCTGTAATCCCAGCACTTTGAGAGGCCGAGGCAGGAGGATCAATTGAGGCCAGGAGTTCAACCAGCCTGGGCAATGAACTCAACACAAAAAATACAAATTTTTATATTTTTTGGTGAGATCCTATCTCTACCAAAAAAAAAAAAAAAAAATTAGCCAGACATAGTAGTACATGCCTGTAGTCCTAGGTACTTGGGAGGCTGGGGCAGGAAGATTGCTTGAGCCCAGATGTTTGAGGCTGCAATGAGCTATGATTGCACCACTGCACTCCAACCTGGGTGGAAGAGTGAGATGCTGTCTCAAAAAAAAAAAAAGAAATATGGTCAAGATTTGTAATAGAAATTGCCATTTGAATTTTGGTCTGTGAGCCAAAGATTGTTACTGTGTTAGTAACTAAATATTACCAGATGCATTAGGAAAAGAAATTAAGTAAGCCAAAAATCTATTATATAGTCATAAGTCAAACTCAGTCCCTAGACTTCAACAAATACCAACCCATGCCTCCATTTCCCAAACAGAAATAATAATATGAACGTCTTAGTGTATTGTCTTCTAATCCTTAAACTATGTTATTTTTTAGCACAGTCAAATTCATATTCTGTATATAATTGTATATACATTGGGTTTTTCTCCCTTATAGCAATTCACACTAGGAGTCTCAGTCAACATGATTTTTTAATGGCTGTATAATATTCTAGCATATGAACACATCATTATTTAACCATTTTCCTATCACTGAGTGAGCCTGTTTGAAGGTTTTGTTTTTTTTCAATTGAATGTTATGTTGTGGTGAGCAACTCTGTATATAATAATTGTCTGTGTTTGGATCATAAAGTTAGCATTGACTCCAAAAAGTGAAATCACTGGATCAGAGGATGCAATCATCTGTAAGGCTCATGACAAATACTGCCAACCTGTTTTCCAGCAAAGTTGTACAAATTTGCATCCCTGCCAGCAATGCATAACAGTACACGAGTATAAAACATGGTCATTTGTTTCTTTACCAGTGTCATAGGTGAGTGATAGGCTCAATGCAAATTCTTAGCCGTTTATTAATGTGCACTCCCACATTTCCAGAGTACAAATCTCTATTTCACTCCCCTCTGTGTCCTAAACTTCAGATGACTCTTTATTGTTTCAGCTAAACATCAGCAAACAGAGATTTTCCTCAGGCACCTTAAGCTCAACAGACCCAAAAGTTAAACCCACTTTGTTTCATTCCAAAAAATATTCTGCAGCCCCTCTACATCCTCCAGTCTGTTCTGCTCCTATCTCTGCTCTAACCTAATTCTGTGCACCATTCCCCTTGCCACAACGATTGCCGTAGCTTCCACGGTGGTGTGGCTGTGCCCATTGTCTCCTCCTTGAAATGATTATCTACACTGCTGCCAATAAATCATCTTTCTTAAAAACAAAATGAGAAACCTAACAATCATTGAAAATGTACCGTGTACTGACATTGTTTTCCTCAACACGTTGCATGTTAATAGCCAACATGTATTGAGTACCAGACTCCATGCTACAAATGTTAACCCTCATAAGAAAGCCAAGAGAGCCACAGTTATTATCATCATCTTTATCCATAAGAAAATTAAGCCGCAGGAGTTAAACACTTGCCCTGGTCACATAGCTAGATAGTGACAGAGCAGGATTTGATTCCAAGCCATCTGGTGCTAGAGGCTATGCTCATAACCACTGATGCATTCTGACCTCTATAACATTCTCATGTCATTACCCTGCTCAAAAGCCACACGTGAATCCCCACTGCTGCAGGACGGCATACTACTGTGTCTTATTCATCTTTGTATCTTCAAGCCTAACGCATTACTAACTAAATAGCAAATAGGTGGAACCGAAATGAATTCAATGTCTGCCGCTTTGACCTCAGCCTGCCATTTCAGCCTTCCTGCTCACCACCTCCTCTTTGGAACCTTCAGTTTCAGCCATAGCAAGCTACCTTTCTTTGAAAATGCGATGCTGCGTGCTCCCTCCGCATATACTTCATGTCATTCCTCAGCCTAAAATGTCCCCTACTTCATCCTGACAACTGCCTGTTGAAATTATATTCATCATTCCAAACCCAACAAAATGGTTACCTCCTTCATGAAGCGTTCCCCAAACCTCCCAGCTGGCATTAATTGTTCTGTTACATTTTACTTTCATTAAATCAGGCTCCCTTCCGGGGATCTAGCTGTGAATGAGACACACAGGGCTCCTGGTCTCATGGAGTGTACTTCCTGGTATGATTTAAAAAAAAAAAAAAAAAAGAAAAAAAATACTACATAAGCCAACAGCTAAATCAGCAAAATAATTTCAGGTGTTGATAACCACTACAAAAAGCAAAAGTGAAACAAACAGGGTGATAGAATTTAGAGTGTCTAGGAGAAGGATTTTAGATGGGACAGCTTGAATGCCACCTTGGATGTGGTAGCATTTGAGCTAAGACTTGAATAATGAGAAGGAACCAGCCATGTGAAAAGGAAGAAAAGACCCAAGCAGAAGGAACTGCGCATGGGAAAACAGGGCCATGCTCACGTGGTTAAAGAGTCAGACACATTCACTGTGACTGTACCACCATAAGCAAGAAGCCCTGGAGATGAAAATAAAGGCCAGAATGTGGACAGAGATCAGATTTTGGAGACCAAAGTAAGGTACTTAAAATTAGCCAGGTTTGGTGGTGCACACCTGTAATCCCAGCTACTCGGGAGGCTGAAGCAGGCAAATTGCTTGAACCCATGAGACGGAGGTTGCAGTGACCCAAGATTGTGCCACTGCGCTACAGCCTGGGCGACACAGTGAGACTCCATCTCAAAAAAAAAACAAAAAGTAAGGTACTTAGATGTCATTCTAAGTTCAAGGAAAGCCACTGGAAGGTTCCAAAGAGGAACGTGACAGCATCTATATTTTTAGACGATCACCCTCAAAACCACAATGAGACATCACCTCACACCCATTAGGATGGCCACTCTCAAATGATCAAACAAACAAACTCCAGAAAATAACAAGTCTTGGCCAGGGTGTAGAGAAATTGACACCCTTCTGCACTGTTGGTGGGAATGTAAAATGGTATAGCCACTAAGGAAAACAGTGTGGAAGTTCCTCAAAAAATTAAAAATAAAATCTTCATATGATCCACCAAGCCCACTTCTGGGTACATATCCAAAAGAATTGAAAACAGAAGAGATATTTGCACACTCATGTTCATGCAGCTTAATTCACAATAGCCACGAGAGAGAAGCAACCCATGAATGGATGAATGGGTAAAGAAAATGTGCCATACACCTAAAATAGAATATTATGCACCCTTAAAAAAGAAGGAATTCCTGTCATATGCCACAATATGGATGAAACTTAAGGATACTAAGCTAAGTGAAATGAGCTAATCAATAAAGGATAAACATTGCATGATTTTACTTCTATGAGATATCTAAAGTAGTCAAACTCTTATAAACAGAAAGCAGAATGGTGATTGCCAGGGATCAGGATGAGGAAGAAAACGGAAATTGCTGTTCAGTGTTTACAGGGTTTCAGTTTTGCAAGATAAAAAGTTCTAAAGATCTGTTGTCCAACAATATGCATGCAGATAACATCACATTAAACATGGTTAAGATAGTAAATTTTATACTATGTAATTTTTTAACCACAATTCTAAACATCACTGTAGATGCTGTAGTCATGTTTGGGGTCCAGGGGTGGGGAGGAGCTTGGGAGAGAATGGCAAGAGGGAAGTGAGAGACCACAATTAAGGAGCAACACAGGAGATGAGGGTGGCTTGGACTAGATAGCCAGGTAGGAGAAGAAGGTATGAACCAGGGGTTCGTTTTAGAGTTAAAATCAAGATTTGCTAATAAATTCAATATGGGAATAAAGAAAGAAAAGAATCAAGAGTGGCTCCTAGTATTTGTTTGTTTGAGCAAACGGGTGAAATATATTGATATATACTTAAAAAGAATGACTGGGGAAAGGAAGAAGTTGGCCAGGATGTACAACCAAGTATTCAGGTTTGAACTTATTTAATTTAAGATTGGTATTAGACTTCCAAGTGGAGAAGTCTAGGAGGCAGACGGACTTGAAGCTCAGGGGGGCATTTCTGGCCAGAAGGTGTAAATTTGATATTTAAAGCTATGGGACTGGAGGAGACGTCCTGGAAAGAGAAGGAGAAGAAAGGAAGGTGCAGAGCATATAACCAAGCCCTGGGGAGCCCAGCTTGGAAGAGCTTGGGTGGAGTGAGGAGCTGGCAAAGGAGACAGAAGGAGCAGCCAGGGCGGAGGAGGAAAACCAGCAGGAGCATATAATGTGATCAGTACCCAGGGAAGAAATGATTGCCATTTCTAGTGTGCATTTGTTAACATAAATATGATAATAAAAATAGTTAACATTTGTTAAATATATATATTTTTTTCTTCTTTTTTTTTTGAGACAGAGTCTCTCTCTGTCACCCAGGCTGGAGTGCAGTGGCATGATCTTGGCTCACTGCAACCTCTGCCTCCCAGGCTCAAGTGATCCTCCCACCTCAGCCTCCCAAGTATGAGGGATTACAGGTGCATGCAACCACGCCCAGCTAGTTTTTGTATTTTTTGTAGAGACGGGGTTTCACCATGTTGCTTGTTAAGGCCAGACACGGTGGCTCACGCCTGTAATGCCAGCACTTTGGGAGGCTGAGACAAGTGGATCACCTGAGGTCAGGAGTTCAAGACCAGCCTGGCCAACATGGCGAAACCCCATCTCTACTAAAACTACAAAAAAATTAGCCGGGTGTGGTGGCGCCCGCCTGTAGTCCCAGCTGCTCAGGAGGCTGAGGCAGGAGAATTGCTTGAACTAGGGAGGTGGAGGTTGCGGTGAGCCAAGGTCACGCCACGGCACTCCAGCTTGGGTGATAGAGTGGGACTCCTTCTCAAAATAAATAAATAAATATATTTAAAAAAAAACAAGCTCAGGCTTGTTAAATATTTTTTATGTTTGTTTGTTTGCTTTGTTTTCTTGAGACGTAGTCCCACCCTGTCTCCCAGGCTGGAGTGCAGTGGCGCGACCTTGGCTCACCGCAACCTCTGCCTCCCGGTTTCAAGCGATTCTCCTGCCTCAGCCTCCAGAGCAGCTGGGACTGCAGGTGCGTGCCACCACACCCGGCTAATTTTTTTCTATTTTTAGTAGAGCCAGGGTTTTGCCATGTTGGCCAGGCTGGTCTTGAACTCCTGACCTCAGGTGATCCACCTGCCTCGGTCTCCCAAACTGTTGGCATTACAGGCATGAGCCACCGCGCCTGGCTGAGTTAAATATTTTCTATGTGCCAAGTGCTGTGCTAACTGCTTTCATATGATCGGACTGAATCCTGTAAGACAGCAATCATCATTATCCCCATTTTTCAGATTAAAACAAACAAACAAAAGCTGAGGTTTAAAGAAATTATCTCTTGTAAAATTACACAGCTAACAATTGAGCCAGTATCTGGACCTAGATCTATTGCCTACAGAACCACACATTTAACTATTATCTTGCCTCTTTGTTGCTCCACACACTTGAAATATAAATTTTTAAAGACATTTTATTCTTTTTTGTATTCACCAGAATTTATTGAATCCTGATTATTTTTTCCTTAATGTTGATTTTGTAGACTCATGTGCAGGAAGAACAATGTCAGGTGCAGAGAAGGAATTGAATGAATATTTTTAATAAATTTGTAGATGTTAATATAATTTACTTATTTGCAATTTTCATAGCTATATGATACTCCATCCCATTTCCAGTGTTTTTGCTCTTTTAGTAGCAAATACTCTGAATCTCTGCATATGTTACTCATTTTCTATCATCCTATTCCTTGTGATGGATACCCAAGGGTACTCATCTACAGGATGAAAGGGTACGAGCACATTTCTAGGTGCCCTGACCCCAAGATTAGGGGTTTTGTTAGAGGCAAAGCTAAAAGGAAATGATAAAATAAATGAGTATTTATAGAAGTTAAATCTATTAATCTAGCCTTATTACACCGAGTACAACAGGGAATAATAAGCCATCTATCTGAACGTGCATGGTTAGGGCCTCAAGGAAAGTGGGCTCAGCAATGAGTGTTACTACACATGGGAAATCACATTTGCCATGTTTTCTATGGCTTTGGGCTGCTGCTGCATCACTGCAGTTTAATAGGAGGAGGCTGGTGAAAATGTTACCAACTGCCAGGGGTCAATGGCAAAAGAACACACTTCTCTAGGAAAGATTACCTTCTCTGAAGAAGTGATAGGGGGAATAAGGCATAAAATTCTCTGACCTGAGAGACCTTAACAGCCAGGCCTGCACTGCTCATGCTTTGGGACCAGAAAGTGGATGGTTTGATATGGTAGCTGCACCTCTAAAAAACGGGGCATTCTTGGCAGGAGAAGGGGTGTTACATGGAAAGATCAGTGATAGTACACATGCCTTCCCATAGAGGGAACACTCCTTCAGACCCCCACTGTAACAAAGGAATGTGTCTACCTCTAAATTCATCATTTACTGAACAAATAACTCATGAGGGTTACCATATGTCTGACACTGCAGGAAGAGCTGGAGCAGGGCCTAAAACACTATAGTGCAAATATCTGTTTACACATTTGTATGAGAGTAATTGATGCTAGCTGCTGTAACAAACAACCCCCCAAACTTATTTTATCTCCTCCATTCCATCTGTTTTCTTATAATTCCTAATATTTGGAGGTTGGACCTCATGAACTGATCCTATAATTTTACTAATTTTCCTCCAGTTTTTCATCTATTTGACTTTTTGCTCTATTTTCAGGGAAATATCCTCAACTTTACCTGCTAACTCTTCTGTTAAGTACTTTATTTCTGCTCTCATGCTTTTAATTTCCAAAAGGTCTTTTTGTGAGCTGGCTGTTCATTTTTTTATAGAATCCTGTCCTTATTTGACAGGTCCTATATATTTTTTTATTTTGAGAATATTAATGATAGTTCTTCTAAGTTTTCTTCGCTCTGCATACTCTATTTCCTCTAAGTTGCTTTTTAAAATTAGTACTGATACATGCTACAACATGGATAAACTGAAAACATTATTAAGTGAAATAAGCCAGTTGTAAACCACATATTGTATGTATTTTATCCATATGAAATGTTCAGAATAGGCAAATCTATAAAAATACAAAGTAGATTTGTAGTTGCTGAGGGCTGGGAAAAGGGTTTGGGGAGAGAAATGACTGCTAATGGGAGTGTGGGATGTTCTTTTGGGGCTGATAAAATGTTCCAAAATTCATTGTGCGATAACTGCACATCTGTAAATATACTAAAAACCACCGAATTGTATCCAATAAAGTGCTAAATTGTATGATATATGAATTATACCTCAATAATGCTCATTACCCTCCCCCTACCCCATTAGGAACTGGGCTGCACAGCCAGGGGTGAGTGACCATTACCGCCTGAGCTCTGCCTCCTGTCAGATCAGCCAAGGCTGATTCTCATGGGAGTGTGAACCCTACTGTGAACTGCACAATTGAGGGATCTAGGTTGTGCGCTCCTTATGACAATCTAATCCCCCCAAATCCCACTATCATCTGTGGAAAAATTGTCTTCCACAAAACCGGTCTCTGGTGCCAAAAAGGTTGGGAACTACTGCTCTGGAGAGTAAATCTCCAGGTCTCCTGGTAGAGCAATACGAATGGGGTTGGAAAATATATTGAGACTTAACTGCTTCTCATAGCTACAAATATCCCTGTTTCAGCCTCACCTCACAGAAGTACCAAGTGGGATCAATTTCTGAAACTTTGAGAAGTTTCCTTAACGCAAGTCAGGTTTCCAGTTTGGGATTCAACTTTCTTCAGATGCTATATTAATTATTCTTTGCAATCTCTTTTGTATCTTCCAAAGCTTTGTAACTGTTGTACCTCTCTTATTTTCTTTAAGCTGTGTGCTTATATCTTCTTTTAAATGCCCCTTATTGTCCTTAACAGAGGTGTTCGGAGGCTGTAAAGATAAATGTCTGTCTTCAAATCACCACCTTTAAACACAAGCTCCTCCTTTAGCTTCATAACAAATCCTTTCTGCTTAAAATCAATTGGAGTGGCTTTCTGATGCTTGCAACTGAAAGAGCTGACTGATAACAAGTTGTTAGGAACAATTTTCTTCCTAGTAAAGGTAAAATAGTTATTCTTGGCTGGGTGAGGTGGCTCATGCCTGTAATCCCAGCACTTTGGGAGGCTGAGGCAGGTGGATCACAGTCAGGAGATCGAGACCATCCTGGCTAACACGGTGAAATTCCATCTCTACTAAAAAATACAAAAAAAATTAAATTTTTTGACCTGTGTTTGCTTTGCTTTCATTTATGTTACAGGCTTTCCTAAAATTCCTGGTGATTCTTGGCTATCTGCTCAAATTTAAAAACAAGCACTAAAGAAGGGCACTAAAAAACAGATTGTCATAGCAGTATTATCCATAATAGCCAAATGATGGAAGCAATACAAATGTCCATCAACAGAGGGACAAATGAATAAGCAAATGTGGTATATTCATACAATGGAATATTATTCTGCAATGAAGATGGGAAAGAATGGAGTACTGATACATGCGACAACATGGATAAACTGAAAATGTGGATAAACTGAAAACACCACGCCAGGCGTGGTGGCGGGCGCCTGTAGTCCCAGCTACTCAGGAAGCTGAGACAGGAGGGCGTGAACCCAGGAGGTGGATGGAGCTTGCAGTGAGCCGAGATTGCACCACCACACTCCAGCCTGGGTGACAAAGCGAGACTCCATCTCAAAAAAAAAAAAAAAAAAAAGTTATTCTTGAGAGGAGAGTAAACAGAACCCTGAATGTTAAAAAGGTACATGCTAGTTGGTACCAAGCTGCCTTTTAACCAGGGAGAATTTCCCAAATTCTGCAGACAACAACAGTTGCAAAATAGTGCCTATCTACACCAGGGGGTGTGTGAGCATCCCTTTTGCTGCCTCAAGAGAAGATGGCTTGGCTGCAAAATAATCAGCTAGCATCATGATGACACGATCAAATTTACACATAACAATATTAACCTTAAATTTAAATAAGCTAAATGCCCCAATTAAAAGACACATTGTAGAGAGTCAAGACCCATAGGTGTGCTGTATTCAAGAGACCCCTCTCACATACAAAGACACACATAGACTCAAAATAAAATGATGGAGGAAAATTTACCAAGCAAATGGAAAATCCAAAATGCAGGGCTTGCAATCCTAGTTTCTGACAAAACAGACTTTAAGCCAACAAAGATCAAAAAAGACAAAGAAGGCCATTACATAATGGTAAAGGAGTCAATTCAATAAGAAGAGCTAACTATCCTAAATATATAAGTGTCCAATACAGGAGCACCCAGTTTCATAAATAAGTTTTTAGAGACCTACAAAGAGACTTAGACTCCCACACAATAATAGTGGGAGACTTTAACACCACCACTGCCAACACTAGATAGATCATCAAGACAGAAAATTAACAAAGATATTCAGGACTCAAACTCAGCTCTGGATCAAGTGGACCTAATATATATCAACAGAACTCTCCACCCCAAAACAACAGAATATACACTCTTCTCAGCACCACTTGGCACTTACTCAAAAATTGCTCACATAATTGGAAGTAAATCATTTCTCAGCAAATGTAAAAGAACTGAAATCATAACAAACAGTCTCTCAGACCACAGTGCAATCAAATTAGAACTCAAGATTAAGAAATTCACTCAAAACCATACAACTACATGGAAACTAAACAACTTGCTCCTGAATGACTCCTGGGTAAATAATGAAGTTAAAGCAGAAATCAAAAAGTTCTTTGAAACCAATAAGAACAAAGAGACAACCTACCAGAATCTCAAGGACACAGCTAATGCAGTGTTAAGAGGGAAATTTATAGCACTAAATACCCACATCAAAAAAGCTAGAAAGATCACAAATAGACACCCTAACATCACAACTAGAAGAACTAGAGAACCAAGAGCAAACAAACCCCAAAGCTAACAGAAGATAAGAAATAACCAAGCTCAGAGCAGAAGTAAAGGAGATAGAGACTTGAAAAACCCTTCAAAAAAAATCAATGAACCCAGGAGCTGGTTTTTTGAAAAATAATAATAAAATATATAGACCACTAGCTAGAGTAATAAAGAAGAAAAGAGAGCAGAATCAAATAGACACCTTAAAAAATGATAAAGGGGTATCACCACTGACCCCACAGAAATACAACCAACCATCACAGAATACTATAAGCACCTCTGCAAATAAACTAGAAAATCTAGAAGAAAAAGATAAATTCCTGGACACATACACACTCCCAATATTGAGCCAGGAAGAGGTTGAATCCCTGAATAGACAAATAAACAAATTCTGAAATTGGGGCAGTAATAAATAGCCTAACAACAACAACAAAAAACCCAGGACCAGATGGATTTACAGGTGAATTCCACCAGAAGTACAAAGAAGAGCTGATACCCTTTCTTTCAAAACTATTCCAAACAATTGAAAAGGAAGGACACCTCCCTAAGACATTCTATGAGACCAGCATCATCTTAATACCAAAACCTGACAGAAATACAACAACAAAAAAAGGAAAACTTCAGGCCAATGTCCCTGATGAACACTGATGCAAAAATTCTCAATAAAATACTGG
Source organism: Nomascus leucogenys (assembly GCF_006542625.1). Lineage (NCBI taxonomy): Eukaryota > Metazoa > Chordata > Mammalia > Primates > Hylobatidae > Nomascus > Nomascus leucogenys. The sequence goes on along the minus strand of NC_044391.1, from coordinate 47,421,838 downwards.
TAAACCAAATACAGTAGCACATCAAAAAGCTTATTCACCACAATCAAGTTGGCTTCATCCCCAGGATGCAAAGCTGGTTCAACATATGCAAATCAATAAAAATAATTCATCAAATAAACAGATCTAAAGACAAAAACCACATGATTATCTCAATAGATGCAGAAAAGACCTTTGGTAAAAGTCAACATCTCTTCACGTTAAAAACTCTCAATAAACTAGGTATTGAAGGAACATACCTCAAAATAATAAGAGCCATTTATGACAAAGCCACAGCCAATATCATACTGAGTGGGCAAAAGCTGGAAGCATTCCCCTTGAAAACTGGCACCAGACAAGGATGCCTTTTCTCACCACTCCTATTCAACATAGTACTGGAAATTCTGGCTAGGGCAATCAGGCAAGAGAGAGAAATAAAGGGTATTCAAACAGGAAGAGAGGAAGTCAAATTGTCTTTGTTTGCAGATGACATGATCCTATATCTGGAAAACTCTATCATCTCAGTCCAAAAGCTTCTTAAGCTGATAAGCAACTTCAGCAAAGTCTCAGGATACAAAATCAATGTGCAAAAGTCACAAGCATCCCTATTCACCAACAACTGGCAAGCAGAGAGCCAAATCATGAATTAACTCCCATTCACAATGGCTACAAAGAGAATAAAATACCTAGGAATACAGCTAACAAGGGAAGTGAAGGACCTCTTCAAAGAGAACTACAAACCACTGCTCAAGGAAATCAGAGAGGACACAAACAAATGGAACAACATTCCATGCTCATGAATAGGAAGAATCAATAACGTGAAAATGGCCATACTGCCCAAAGTAATTTATACATTCAATGCTTTTCCCATTAAACTACCATTGACGGAATTGGAAGAAACTCTATTAAAATTCATATGGAACTAAAAAAGAGCTCGTATAGCCAAGACAATCCTAAGCACAAAGAACAAAGCTGGAGGCATCATGATACCAGACTTCAAACTATACCACAAGGCTACAGTAACCAAAACAGCATGGTAATGGTACAAAAACAGACACATAGATCAATGGAACAGAATAGAGAACTCAAAATTAAGACTACACATATACAACCATCTGATCTTTGACAAACCTGACAAAAACAGGCAATGAGGAAAGGATTCCCTATTTAACAAATGGTGCTGGGAGAACTGGCTAGCCATATGCAGAAAATTGAAACTGGACCCCTTCCTTACACCTTATACAAAAATTAACTCAAGATGGATTAAAGACTTACACGTAAAACTCAAAACTATAAAAAACCCTAGAAGAAAATCTAGGCAATACCATTCAGGACATAGGTATGGCCAAAGATTTCATGACGAAATCGCCAAAAGCAATTGCAACAAAAGCAAAAATTGACAAATGGGATCTAATTAAACTAAAGAGCTTCTGCACAGCAAAAGAAGCTATCATTAGAGCAAACAGGCAACCTACAGAGTGGGAGAAAAGTTTTGCAATCTATCCATCTGACAAAGATCTAATATCCAGAATCTACAAAGAACTTAAACAAATTTATAAGAAAAAAACAACTCCATTAAAAAGTGGGCAAAGGGTCAAGTGCAATGACTCACGCCTGTAATACCAGCATTTTGGGAGCCCAAGGTGGGTGGATCACTTGAAGTCAGGAGTTGAAAACTAGCCTGGTCAACATAGTGAAACCCTGTCTCTACCAAAAATGCAAAATTAGCTGGGCGTGGTGGTGTGCTCCTGTAATCCCAGCTACTCGGAAGACTGAGGCAGAAGAATCACCGGAACCTGGGAGGCGGAGGTTGCAGTGAGCCAAGATCATGCCACTGCACTCCAGCCTGGGCAACAGAGCGAGACTCCAGCTCAAATAAATAAATAAATAAATAAATAAATAGTAAATAAATAAATAAATAAGTGGGCAAAGGACATAAATAGACACTTCTCAAAAGAAGCCATTCATGCAGCCAACAAACATGAAAAAAAAAGCTCAACATCACTGATCACTAGAGAAATGCAAATCAAAACCACATTGAGATACCATTTCACACTAGTCAGAATGGTGATTATTAAAAAGTCAAGAAACAACAGACGCTGGCAAAGGTTGCAGAGAAATAGGAACACTTTTACACTGTTGGTGGAAATGTAAATTACTTCAAACATTGTGGAAGATGGTGTGGCAATTCCTCAAAGATCTAGAACCAGAAATACCATTTGATCCAGCAATCCCATTACTGGGTATATACCCAAAGGAATATAAATCATTCTATTACAAAGGTACATGCATGCCTATGTTCACTGTAGCACTATTCACAATAGCAAAGACATGGAATCAACCCAAATGCCATCAATGATAGACTGGATAAAGGAAATGTGGTACAGATACACCATGGAATACTATGCAGCCATAAAAAGGAATGAGATTATGTACTTTGCAGGGACATGGATGGAGCTGGAAGCCATTATCCTCAGCAAACTAAAACAGGAACAGCAAATCAAACACCACATGTTCTCACTTACAAGTGAGAGCTGAAAAATGAAAACACATGGACACAGAGAGGGGACCAACACACACTGGGGCCTGTTGGGGGCTGGAGTGAGGGGAGAGAGAGATTTGGGAAAAATGGCTAATGCATGCTGGGCATAATACCTTCGTGACGGGTTGATAGGTGCAGCAAACCATCATGGCACACGTTTACCTGTATAACAAATCTGCACATCCTGCATATGTACCCCAGCACTTAAAATTAAAATTTAAAAGAAGAAAGAGATGATGGTTTGGAAAGGACTCAGCCAGAACTTATCCTTGTTTTACCTGGTTTAATCACTTCAGCATTTAGAAGCAGAACCATGGCAGAAAGTGTTTTGTTTCATCTCAGAGGTATTCTAGTTTCTCTTTATTTTTTTTTAACAAAAAAATATATTTTTAAAGGAAAAATTAAGGTGATCAGAAATGAGTAAAATTGGCTGGGCGCAGTGGCTCACGCCTGTAATCCCAGCACTTTGGGAGGCCAAGGCAGGCCGATTGCCTGAGGTCAGGAGTTCAAGACCAGTCTAGCCAACATGGTGAAATCCTCTCTCTGCTAAAAATACAAAAAAATTAGTCAGGCATGGTGGCATTCACCTGTAATTCCAGCTACTCAGGAGGCTGAGGCAGGAGAATGGCTTGAACCAGGGAGGTGGAGGTTGCAGTGAGCAGAGATGGCACCACTGCACTCTGGGGAAGAGAGCGAGACTCCATTTCAAAAAAAAAAAAAAAAAAAAAAAGGCCAGGCATGGCGGCTCACAGCTATAATCCCAACACTTTCAGAGGTCGAGGCAGGCGAATCACCTGAGGTCAGGAGTTCAAGACCAGCCTGACCAACACAGAGAAACTCTGTCTCTACTAAAAATACAAAATTAGCCATCCGTGGTGGCGCATGCCTGCAGTCCCAGCTACTCGGGAGGCTGAGGCTGGAGAATCACTTGAACCCAGGGCGCAGAGGTTGGGGTGAGCTGAGATCATGCCACTGCACTCCAGCCTGGGCAACAAGAGCCAAACTTCGTCTCCAAAAAAAAAAAAAAGAAATGAGGAAAATTTGTTTAGCATGGTGTGAAACAAGATACATAATAATATTCACTGAATAAAGAAAATACCCAACCAAAACAAATAAATAAAATGGTCATCCATGACAGCTCATAAATTTCCACTTGGAAAAAGAAAAGTTACAATATATCTTGTTTAGAATGGGAGTCTATTGATGAAGAAAAAATAGTAAGCCTCATTGCCAGAGAACCAAATGCCTCCAATGATGTAAGTAGGGAAGAAGGGGTTCCAATGTATCTGCTTATGTACCCCTCAAAATAACTTATGGAAACTGGGGATAACTTACATTTAATAGAGGAAATTTCAAAATAAGAATCCACGGCCAGGCATGGTGGCTCATGCCTGTAATCCTGACACTTTGGGAGGCCAAGGCGGGAAGATCACTTGAGGTCAAGAGTTCCAGACCAGCCTGGGCAACATGGCAAAACCCCATCTCTACCAAAAATATAAAAAATTAGCTGGGCGTGGCAGTGCACACCTGTGGCCCCAGCTACTCAGGAGGAGCTACTTCAGTGGGAGGATCATTTGACTTGAGCCTGGGAGGCAGAGGTTGCAGTGAGCCGAGATTGTGCCACTGCACTCCAGACTGGGCAACAGAGTAAGACCCCGTCTGAAAATAAAAATAAGAAGAATTCATATTAGGTCAAATGCAGATCATGGTTTTAAAAGTCTAGTAGAATTGAGAAATATTCTTAGAATGAAGATAATTGAGTCTTGGCAATGCAAGATGAGCAGAAAAAATTCTGTAAAATAATTACCAGGAAGCTCTAGACCTGGAAATATATTGGTCACAGTGAAGACAGGAGATAGCAGTGGTGCGATCTCAGCTCACTGCAGCCTCTGCCCCTGGGTTCAAGCGATTCTCCTGCCTCAGCCTCCCGAGTAGCTGGGATTACAGGTGCGCACCACCACGCTTGGCTAATTTTTGTATTTTTAGTAGAGATGGGGTTTCACCATACTGGCCAGGCTAGTCTTGAACTCCTGACCTCAGGTGATCCACCCACCTCGGCCTCCCAAAGTGCTGGCATTACAGGCATGAGCCACTGTGCCCGGCCGCATGATCCTTATTACACTCTAGAGTTACACTGCCTGAGCTCCAACCTCTAACTGCTAGTCACAGTAAAATTTCCAAAAGTCCATCTATTCCCTCTTAGGCTCTCATTCCTCCCGTATTACGGGCCTCGAGGTTCCTTCTTGCTTCGTAGTGCTTCAGGGGATGCAGTAGTTGTCTCCTTGGTCCTGTACTAATATGCTGAATATGGCAAAGAAGCACCAACAGTTGAGTAGTTGCTGGCCTTTGAGAGCTGTGTCCAAAGCACAGTACTGGACAACATCCCTGCCTGCAGGGTAAACATAGCAGCAGCGTCCTCCGAAGCAGCAAATCTAAAATTGCCAACGCTGACACAAAGAATCAGAGAAACATGTTGGCACATGACTGAGATGCTCAAACAATTTCACAGAAGGAGTAAATAAGCATTTCAGTAAAACAGATGCTAAAGGCAACATATCCCATAACCGTGCCTAGTAGGTGAAGGAAGTACTTTTCTCCTCAGCATATCTTTGGTGGTAATAATTATTTGTCAGTTTGCCCAACTGGTGGGATAAATGAGATCATTTTCTCCTTTACAGCTATTCTAGAAAAAGCAATAGAGAGAGTTGACTTAAAATGTAATGTTATTTTAAACTATGCAAGATATATTAACTTGTTAATACATGTAAATTTTCTACTTGCCCCTTTGTCATTATATCATGGATATAGGAAACAAAAGGAAGAATTATGTATGCTTAAGTCAGGATAAGCACTCCCATGAACCAGAAAGTCCCTGAGTTAAAGAGTTAAGGAATTTGGTATCCTTCTGAGTTAAGGAATCTGGTATCCAGAAAATAAATGATAAAAATATCAATGTTACATTTCTGCATGCAGCTGGAAGCAAGACAGGCTTCGTAACGGTTCCAGACTTCCACTGTTTATGTGGGCATCCTTTTCTTTTCCTCTTCTTTTTTTAAATGTACATGCTATGGATCTATATTGTGACTTAGCTCTTAGCACCTCACGAAAGTCTGCTTGTTTTAGCCCCACGAGCATCTACAGCTTTCTCAGATCTTTGCCGGGAAGAAGCTTTTAGGGTGGATGTTTATACTACACTTAAGAAATAATTCCTTCTGCTCTGATGAGCAAGAAAGACAGTTAAAGACAAAAAAAAAAAAAAGTCAATAATCTTCTAAAAACGAAAACACATCATCTCACTTCTTCACTCAAACCCCCTATGACATTGAACCCTTAAATGCATATAACCCTAAAACTATATATAACCCTGGACTTAGCAGTTTTATATGCTAATGCATTTCCTTTTTCTTTAACTCAAGGTAGTTTGAGTTGTCACTAGCAACAGTTTAGATTAATACAGACACCAAATTATTAACAGTAATTATCTTCTAGTAGTGAGATTACAGGTGACTATTTTTCCTTTCCGTTTTGTTTTTTAGTATTGACAATAAATTTACTAATTTTTCAGTAAAAGAAAAACTAAGGCATTATTTTAATGTATGGAGGAGAGAGATGGAACTTCACTGGGGATGGAGAGCTGACAGATACCCAATCAACCTAAGAAAAGGATGCTTCTTGGCTATCTCCACTCCCTACTCCACTTCCAGGGTTCTCTCAAACTCCACCCCCTACCCCCAACCCCAACACTCATGTTTCTTGCATAATCCAATTTTTTAAATCCAGGGATAGGGGAACAGCATTAATGATTTCTGAAAGTCTCTGCCAAGTCTGTGATTTTCAGAATAACCCCTATTCCTGCTTGGGTCATAATTTAACTCTAATTAAATCTAAAGTTGGTGCTGTATTTTTCTGTGCAAGAGAAAAGCACAGAACATGAGAAATTCTTTTTTCTTTCCAGTAAACACTTTCATACTTAAAGAAAAACAGAACACTATTGATGGGACTTTGGACACGGACAGCTAGAAATTCCATTAAAGTTAGTTTGAACTTGTTGAGCATGTTCCATTTGCAAAGAACAAAAAAAATGGGTTTAATTTGCTGCTGGAAAGAGTTGTTCACCCAGCTCCTCATTCAAGCTCCTCATTCAAGGAAGTGACACTATTACCATGAGGAGTCATGGAATGTATCTGGGGGCTGATTCATCTGGGGCTCCCTAAGACAGGCTCTGGGTCTCTCTGGAAATCTGGATAACAATTTGGGACCTGTGGCCATCTCAAGGTTCTTGTCTGTGACCAGTAAGTCTCGGCAGAGTACAAAGAGTATCAGCATTCATTTTGGCAAGCAAAATAAACTGACTCTGGATAATTTATGCAAAAGGTGAATTTATTTAAAGCTATTTTAGTAGTTCAGAGAACCTGCAGGAAGACCAGATAATTAGGCTTGAGGGTCTCCTAGCTAGGAACTCACTCAGGGTTATGCCACAGAAATGATTAGAAGACATCACTGCCTCTGTCACTGTCCCTGGACCCAGACCCAGCAGCCAATATCTACCATCACCAACACTACCTCTAGGCAGGCAGGCAGGCAGGCAGGCAGGCAGGCAGGCAGGCAGGGAGGGAGGGAGGGAGGGAGGGAGGGAGGGAGGGAGGAGGAAGGAAGGAAGGAAGGAAGGGAGGGAGGGAGGGAGGGAGGGAGGGAGGGAGGGAACGGACGGAGGGAGGGAAGGGAGGGAGGCAGGAAGGAAAAGAGGAGGGAGGAGGGAGGAAGGAAAAATGGGACGAAGGGAGGAGGGAAAGAACGAAGGGAGAAAGGAAAAAAGGAGGACTGAAGGAAGAAGGGAGGAGGGAGAGAGGAAAGGAGGGAGGGAGGAAAGAAAAAGATTGCCTAACTATAACACCAAGCCAGTTGGTGGTAGTACCTTCATGCCCTTTCTTCCCTGCAGGGGACATTGCTGGACACCTTTCTGATGGATTATTTCTTATAGGTTGGTTGGGAGCCCTGAACACACTGAGTCTGCCCCAAGCAAGATGAGCAGTTCTCACCTCATGGCCACCTCTTCACTTCCTGCTGGGGCCTTCCAGCATGGCTCATAGAGTGATCACTGGCTTCACTTCCTTTGGCTGAAGCCTATCTGCCCTATCTTCTTTGAAAGCAAAGAAGCTATTTTAATACAGCCCAAGGAGGTTAGCGAGAAATTATTTTGGCTCTGGAATGTGGGCTCTGTTGTCACATCATCTAAGAGAACCCACAAATCTAGACTTTTGTGAAAATTTGAAAATTATTCCAGTCTTGCATCTTAACCTTTAATCTGTAATCCTTAAGGGAACTCAAATCTTAGTCCAAGAAGAGGCCTTTAAAAAAAAGTGCATTTCTGCCCCCCACCCCCACCCCACCTGCTCTTCTTGCCTCGTTTAATAACACCTTACTTCTCACAAACTGCTTCTGATGTTGTCCATCTCACTAGGCCAAGGAAACCCAGCTATGCTCCCAGGAACATCAAAAGATTTCTTCCTTACCACCCCCTGACTCCTTACCTACTCCTGTGCCCCAACACTGCAGAGAATGGTGAAGTCTTTCTGTCTGATTCCATGAAGCTTGCCACCATTTCTTTTAGATCCCAGCCAGGGAGTTGCTGGAAACAATCAACAATGAAAATAATATGGTGTTGCAGTCTGCTATGGGCTGAAGTGTGTCCCCTTAAAATATATGTTGAAACCCTAACTCCCAGCACTCAGGATGTGACTGTATTTGGAGACAGGGCCTTTGAAGAGGTGATTAGGTTAAAATGAGGCTGTTAAGGTGGGCCCTAATCCAATCCGACTGGTGTTCTTTTAAGAAGAGGAAATTTGGACAAACCTAAGAGACACCAGGGATATGTGCACATAGAGGAAAGGGTACATGAGGACACAGAGTAAAGGTCACCATCTAGAAGCCCAGGAGAGAGGCCTCAGGAGAAACCAGATCTGCTAACACTCCCATCTGGTACTCGGAGGCTCCAGAACTGAGATAAGATACATTTCGGCTGTCTAAGTCACCTGGCCTGTGGTAATTTGTTATAGCCCCAGCAGGCCAATCCACAGGCACTGGAGGGAGGCAACAGGCAGTAAAAAGGGGGAGGATCTCAGACAAAAGCCCAGCCTCCTCCTTAGGCAGGATTGGAACCCTCAGGTCACAGAGCCTGAGTTCGGATACAGGGGGTGTTCAACCCAACAAGGTCTACTGAGCCCCCGGCTGGATCTCATGTAAAGTAGTGTATCTATAATAATGAGGGGTTACAGATTATAGGAAAGGCTCTTAGAGGTTCCTTCTAAATCCCCAAGGGATTTTCCTTCATTACAGAATGTGAGAATTACTGTCACAAATATCCTGAAAAAATTCTATAGCAGCAAACTCGCAGTATAAGAATATACCAAAAGGTCTTTTCCAGAGCTCATGTTAATACAACAAAAATAATCTCAGAAAAATTTAGAGGTCCATGAATTCAGATTTGATCCAATATATTTTCTCTAAAATCTCTAACAATCCCCAGATTTAGCCAACCCGATAATATTACCACTTATGGCTGGGTGCAGTGGCTCACACCTGTAATCCCAGCACTTTGGGAGGCCAAGGCTGGTGGATCACCTGAGGTCAGGAGTTTGACACCAGCATGACCCATATGGTGAAACTCCGTCTCTACTAAAAATATAAAAATTAGCTGGGCGTGGTTATGGGCACCTGTAATCCCAGCTACTCGGGAGGCTGAGGCAGGAGAATCGCTTGAACCTGAGAGGCGGAGGTGGCAGTGAGCTGAGATGGCGTCACTGCACTCTGGCCTGGGTGACAAGAGCAAAACTCCATCTCAAAACAAACAAACAACAACAACAAAACAACAACAAATATATATATATGTGTGTCTGTGTGTGTGTGTGTGTGTGTATATATATATATATATATATATATATATAACCACTTATTCTTTTCTAGAATCTCAAAATAAGCAGCTAAATTAATTCCTTGGGAGCAGTCAAGAAAAAGGTCACTCAAGTCTGCGTAACATGTGAACAAGATCTATTTCCCACTGATGATCCCACAGAGTGGACTCTAAGTAAAGAGGAATAAAACCCCCATCAGTCCAGGGAGGGAAAAAGAGCCAGGCTTCTGGTGCTTCTCAAAAGGATCCGCCTTAAAGTACAATTCTGATAAACACCTCAGTGAGGAACAGGTGATTGCAATGCATTGGTAGAAATCTCATTTATCATTTAGTCCAATATAATTATTCTGACCTATTCTATTTCATACCAAAATAACTTTGGAGGAATCCAATGGAGTTTGGCAAAAACACTTTTGGGGGGATAAAAAGAAACGTAGCTTTTGCAGTGTCATTCTTTAATATGAGCCACAAAAGACTGTGTAGGGGTGGGGGTATCTACTCAAATCACAGAGGTGAAAAGACTTAAGACATGAGATCCAAGAATAAGAAAAGATTTTATAAATCCTAAAATGTATAGAGTATGAAAATGGACACCCTTTAAAAGTATTGTATGACATGGTCAAGTTTTAAGGAAAGAAAGAAAGAAAGGGCTTAATGAATCCACCTCTTCTAAAGAAATTGGTCCCCCAAATTTCCATTTCATTGCCATGACAACTAGTACTCCATCATTGCCATGGTAACCACCTGAATAGCATTAGTCTAAAGACAAGCTCTCTGATTGGGTGACCAACGAAAGCCATTAGGTGCCCCACCACAATGCTGAAAGACTGTTTTGCAGTCACTTTGACCTATTTCTAGCTTTTCAATGTGTTTTAATTCTCCAATGTGTTTCCCTAAAACCAAATGTTTTTTGGAATGAGACAATTTCAAGAAGTGTATAATAACTGTATTCCTGCATGTCCCTGCTAAGTTCAAGACCTTGTTTTCTATCCCACAAGTGTGGTAATGTATGACAGCCATACCCTTCACTATGCCTTGCAGTTTAATTATGACATCCCCTCTGTTACAGCAACTAGGCACACTAGCCACATCTAAAACCAGATATTGGTTGCTGGTGACAACAAGCTGCCTTCTCTGATGAAGCCACTGACAAGCTGAACTACAAGGAAACTTTGAGGGTGGGAAGTGACAATCCGGTAAAATAACAGAGGGGGGCCGGGTGCAGTTACTCATGCCCATAGTCCCAACACTTTGGGAGGCTGAGGCAGGAGGATCATCTGAGGTCAGGGGTTTGAGACCAGCCTGGCCAACATGGTGAAACCCTGTCTCTACTAAAAATACAAAAATTAGCCAGACGTGGTGGTGGGTGCCTGTAATCCCAGCTACTTGGGAGCCTGAGGCAGGAGAATCGCTTGAAACCAGGAGGCAGAGGTTGCGGTGAGCTGAGATTGTGCCATTGCACTCCAGCCTGGGTGACAGAGCAAGACTCCATCTCAAAAATAAATAAGTAAATAACGGGGGGAAGGGATACATGTATATGGAAGTGCTCTTGTTTATATGTGCATGTAAACTAGTATTTACAATTTAAAAATGGCTTTTAAAAAACACTATCCTTTTAAAAAGCTGTTGAGATGATGATGATGACTGATGATGGTGGTGGTGATTATTATTATTTTATACATGGGACCTCCCTATGCTGCCCAGGCTGTTCTTGAACTCCTGAGCTCAAGCAATCCTCCCACCTCAGCCTCCTGAGTAGCTGGGGCTACAAGCATGTACCACTGTACCTGCTCGCGGTTAAGCTTTTTAAATAGAAACATATTTTTCAGCTGATAATCTTGCTGGGTACTTGCTCAAAGCCAACTGCATATATATTCATGAATCACTCGTAGCATACTGTTGGAAGCAGAGATACCTTGGGAAACCTATTCCACCTCTAGCCCACCCACTCTCTAGTTGGACCACACTTTTGTTAGGTGTGTACTGTTGAGAAACTTCCTTGAAAAATTCCAGCTCTGGATTTTCATAAAATATGCGTTCAGAACCTACCAGTAGGCAGTGCCAGAGTTGCTAAAGCAATGGACTTGAAAGTGCACTCTAGTTAGAAGGCAGGGAGTTAGAGAAAGGAGGGAAGGCACCTGCCTTGAAACTGGGTTTGCAGAGCGCATACAACTGAATATCACAGATCAGTGAAAACCAAGATTTCTCAAGACACCTTTATCAATTCGACAAATATTTCAGAGCACCTGCTAGGTAGCACTCATCTAAATGCTCAAGATACATAGTGACAGACAAGCCCTGCCCTTGTGGAGTTAACGTTCACATTTTACATGACAGTGGGAAAATGGCAATAGTTCATATCCAAGAATAGAACTATTTTGTGTGGAATGATAGAAATTATGGGGTGCTCCAACCCTGAGCATTCCCTGGCACGGCCACTGGTGTTTGTTATGCCCCAGCCACTGTGCAAAGGCTGGAAATGCAAAGGTCAGCAGAAATGGGCTTAGCCCTTGGCCTCAGGAAGTTTATAGAACAGAAAGGAAGGGAGTTGCTCAGAAGTAAATGGTCAACAACTTACAACGGTGATCAGCGCTCCGAAGGAAAGGAACCAAAGAGCCCTTCGCTAAAGGAGACTGAGGAGGGCTGGGCAGAAACAGGGCTGGGGTGCCCAAGGAAGTGATGACTGAGATGAGGCCTGAGGGATGCAGGGATAAAGGGTGACATAAGATAGAGGGTGAAGAAAAGAATGCAAGACACAGGGAACAGCACGGGCTGCTCCTGGGACCCAAACAGAGCCAGGGAAGAACGCATGCGACGAGCCTGGGGAAGGGGCCAGGCTCCACACACAAGCGGCGGTGTTTATTAAAAATAAATCCTTAGATCACGAAGCCACATGGACTAAGTCAGAATGTGCTCCCTAATCAATTTAATATGATTTTAGTTTGAATCTATACATGGAAAACAATGTTTTTGTTTGTGGTTGGAGATGATAATAAAGGGGATATATGGTTTGGTTTGAGATTAGAATAAAGAGGATTTCAGCGCAACTATTTTTGAGCACCACTTACATACCAACACTAAGTGTAAAAAGACAAAAGACCCAGTACCTGTTACTTACAGCTTAGTCATACACACAGAACTATATGCAAATCCATCTAGAATATCCAGAAAGTGACAAGGGAAAGAGAGGTATGTGCATGGGACAACCTTCACCTGAACATTTGCATCTAGACTAGCCCAGGAGAAACGGTAGCTACCGTTGTTAGCCCACCGCCTTAGGGAAAAAGGCATTCAACGTATCAGCTGAATTACCCCATAGGGTACCACTATGAAGATCAGAGTTTTATTTGAAGATCTGTTCTGAATCTCCAGAGAAAATTCTGTTTCTCCCTCCTAGGAAAGAATTCAGTAACAGTAGTTTCTTATCTAGCCACAGTACCAGGATAAATTCATTTTAAATGCATGTATGAGAATAGAAACATGCACAGCTAGCACCAAGAGAACATATGTAACCCATGAGAAATGATTAAAAGTTTAGAATATGCCTCACAGGGGGAAAAATTCAATAGCTACCAAAATGAGTCTTTCTACACAGCTAGAACAGAGTCCAAGGGAAACCCTCTGACCCAAGATAAGGAATCCCACAGGCAGAATGACTAATACTAACAGATGTATTTGGTCTCTTCAAAGCCATTTAGAAATGAAAAGCACTACATCCAAATGTTTATCATCACTGTTAATAATTGCTATTTTTGCCTCTATATTCACGATCTAAACTTGACAGAGTAACTCAGATAACACAATTCATACAAGTACAGCAAGATAGAGACAGAAGACCTGAATGGAAATCTCAGAGCATGCTTCCACTTCACAAAGGCATAGTCTCTGTCAAATAAACAAGATATAAAGTGTGGGAAGCAATAATACCACAGATAAAATTGCTACCTGGCAAGGGAGAACACCTTACTGTGGATCTGTTTATAGAGTCTCAGAATTTTCTATCTGGAAGGAAACCTACAGGCCCCTATAGACCAACCTTCAACATAATTGCTAACATACTCATTGGATTAAAAAAAGGAAAGGAGGGGAAAAGGGACAGAAAGGGGAAGAAAGGGAGAGAGGAAGAGAAGAAAAAAAAGGGAAGGGAAGAAGGAAGAAAAAATCAAGTGAATGAAACAGTACAGGGATGAAATCATAATCCTGCAGCTCAATGCTTACTTAGTTCTCTGTCTCCTCCCAGATTGACTCCAAATGATTGATATTCACTAGTTAGGAGGTCTGATCAGGTATAGATAAGCCGTGCCATACAAAAGGCCCCAGTGGGCTTATACTGTCTTTAAAAGTAACTCCAGAGTACTGCATCAAAGCCTTCGCAGAAAATCCATATGCACTCCCAGGGCTCTGACCCATAAAACATTCTTACCAGGGACCCGGATGAGGCCATACACTGTGTGATGACCATGGGCCAATGGAAATCTTTTGAAAACTTGCTGGAAGGTCCACTGTGTAACCTACTTTGTTGTTTTTTAATCTGGATAAAGGACATTTCAGCCTGTAGCACCCAGGAAGGGTATTATGTGAATAAATGAAGTGTTCTCTTTCATGACTAATTTCTGTGCTTCTAGATAAATTTCCCTAATGAGGAGTTCTCTATTGAAATTTTCCTTCTTCCCTTTCTTAGTCCCTCTTCTCTCTCACAAATTATAAGACATGTTTCATACCCTAGAAAAGCTCACAGTCTAATGAGTGAGAGAAGACATTTATTCCTTCATGGAGGTCTGAAATATCATAGCATTTCCAGTAGTACAAATAGTTTAGAAGGCTCAAGCTCAAGTCGAGAATAGACACATCTTACTCCAGCTAACAAGGCATAAAGTTAAATGCCATGAGAGTGGGATGAACAATTGGGACAGGGTCCTTGAAGGAGAAGAAATTTCTTCCAATAGGGGATATAGTGGAAAACTTAATACAAAAGGTGGCCTTTCCCTGGGTCTTTTAGGAGGCATAGGGTTTTGGCAGGTAAAGATGGCAAGAAGTGACGATCTATCCTAGATCAGAGGTTTTTTTTTTTTTTTTTTTTGAGATGGAGTCTTGCTCTTGTCACCCAGGCTGGAGTCCAGTGGCGTGATCTTGGCTCACTGCAACCTCTGCCTCCAGGGTTCAAGTGATTCTCCTTCTTCAGCCTCCTGAGTAGCTGGGATTACAGGCACCTGCCACCACGCCTGGCTAATTTTTTGTATTTTTAGTAGTTGTATTTTAGTGGTTTTGCCATGTTGGGCAGGCTGGTCTCGAACTCCTGACCTCAGGAGTTCTGCCCACCTCAGCCTCCAAAAGTGCTGGGATTACAGGTGTGCGCCACTGTGCCTGCAGATTGGAGGTTTTCAAACTGCAATCCCTGGGCCTGCAGCATCAGCAACACTTAGAAATACAAAAGCCAGGGTCTTACCCTTGACCTGCTGAATCAGAAATGAGGCTTAGCATGCTTTGTTTAGCATCCCAGTGATTCTGATTCATACTTTATTGGAGAATCGATAATCTCGATTTAAGATCCTTAGCCTGGGGTCTGTGAACTTGGATAGGAAAAAAATACATCTTTATTTTCCCTAATGTCTAACTGAAATTTAGCATTTCCTTCCATTACAGATGTAGGCCATAAATTGCCATGATAATTATTAGGACCAATGCCATATCATGTTATTAAATGTATTAATAAAGAAGAATGCATAAAACATAGCAGATTTTTAAATATTTTTATAACTATTTCAATATAATTGGTTTCTTTGTAATTTCATGTATCATTTTATACATTAAAAACTGTGAGAAAGTGTATGCTTTGCAGGCTGCCAATGAAATCTCCTCTTTTATCATACCAAAAATGTGAAGAACCCCTAGTCTAGAAGGATTCCAGACAAAGAAAACTCGGAGCAAAGGCAAGAAAATACATGGCCGGCCAAGTATTCCATTTTGCATAAAACTGAGGTAAAGCAAGGAAATGGTGGAAGAGAAAAAAGAAAAGGCTGAACCTGATTGTCAGAACTGGACTTCTTCCAGCAGACTCTGGGGAGCTACTTAATCAGGACTTTTTAAAAAGAGGGAGCAAGAGGCAGAGCCAAAGAGACACAACCAGCTCAGGGTTTTCAAAGAATTCTCTAGCAAAGGTAAGAAGGAAGGCCTGGAATAGAAAGAAACAGAAGGTGAGAGACCAAGCAGGAGACGAGATTTCTAATCCAGGCTTGACCGATAGCCCAAGGTGAAGAAAGAACTGACTATGAAAATGGAACGAATATGAGAGTGCTGTGAAGATTCAGCAGTGACTAAAACAGAAGAATCAAACACGACTCCAAAGTCTGAAGAGAGGGCGACTGGGACAAGAGTCATACTAAGAAAGAATTAAGGATGCCAAGTGGAGCAAGTCTGGGGAAGGAAAGTGCTGAGTTGCCTACAGGATATCCGGGTGAAAACATCCAGCAGTTATTGATCTGCCTGGGACAGTACTGACCTTTAAGACTTACTGTATCTCCTGAATAGCCTATTTGGACTTCATCAAGAGCTTTTCCCAAACAGGGATTTTTATCGTGGGGGCCCATGGACTCATGGGGAGTCCCATTAACCTCCCAAATTATTAAAGCAAATTTTATTTGTGTTCATGGACATTTGGGGAGAGGTATGTACTTTCATTACAAACTCAAGGAGAATGAAACTCCCTTTTCCCTCACAAAAATGTTAATACTCTCCATTCATCCTTCTAAACACTCCAAGCAAGGTAAGCCCTCTTGTCTGAAAATTTGGGGAGGGAGCATAAGTCTCAGAACAAACAGAAAATGCCTCAGGAGCAAAGCAGCAGCAGCAGTTACAGTCATGTGTGGATGGTTCTGAGTCAGGAGAAGCTCACTGCACAGTCACCAGATGAGGAAGCCATTTGGAATGTCTTGGTTAAAACTCACTGGAAATGACAGAAGACTTTCTGACTCATCTCTTGAGCCAATTCTTGCCTGAATACCTGTCTCTACAAGAGCAGTCATTAATGCTCCAACCTTAAACAGTAAAAATGGTCATTTTTATAAACCTCATACTGCTCAACTTCCCACTGTCCAAAGAAGCTGAGCTGCACGGGTTGTCCCAGGATAGAAACGAAGCCTCAGCCAAGAAGCTGTGTCTTGCTTTAGTGTTGCCATCTACTGGCTGGTCCTCATTGACTCTCATTCCCAATCTTTTTACTGCCAAAGGAAAGATTTTGCAATTAGGCTGCTTTTTTCATCCAGAGCCTCTCTAGACAGTTCAGGCCCCAAGAGGTCAAAAACAAAATTTTTTTTTTTTTTTAACAGAAACCTACCAGCTCCAAAAACAAAGTAAGGCAATACTAAATGTCAACAATGTTACTAGGAAGCTTCAGCATTGACTAATAGAGTTTATGGTGAATGCTCCCTAAATGTTTGTTAGCCCCACATAATTAAGACAAAAGATGCTTTTAATGTGTTGTATATGAAGTGATTATGAATAAGCAGAGGATTGTGCCCACAGAGTGGAATAGGGAAATAATATCATTGAAAATTGTTATTGCTGTTGTTGTTTCATTAAAAGTAATTCTCTTTGCTAGGCTGTGTGTAGAAAGTGGTTTTCATGGTAAGCTTAATAAACATAGTGCCAGGGATTCTGGCTGAATAGCTGAGAGTTAGAATTGAATGGGTTCTCACATACCCCATGAAGACAGGAAGCAGGGACCAGGTTCCCCAAGTGAGGACTTTGTCGCTCTTATTGAACTACAATGAAAGGGTCTTGTACACTTACTTCATAAGCCCATGGCACTGGCCAGAACAGCAAAGACTGTCTTTATTTCCGAATGCCATAGTAACTCTTTGCACTATTCTTTCTTTTGTGTGTGTGTGACAGTACTCACTCTGTCACTCAGGCTGGAGTGGCATGATCTTGGCTCATTGCAGCCTCCATCTCCTAGGCTTAGATGATCCTCCCACCTCAGCCTCCTGACTAGCTGGAACTTACAGGCACATACCACCACACCCAGCAAAATTTTTTTTCTTGTGTTTTTTGTAGAGATGGGGTCTCACTGTGTTGTCCAGACTGGTCTCAAACTCCTGGGCTGAGGTGATCTGCCAGCCTCAGCCTTCCAAAGTGCTAGGATTACAGGCATGAGCCATGCCTGGCCTCTCTTCGCTCTTCTTGTTTTCACTTCCTCCTTCCCTGGTTTTTTGTTTTTATTACTTTTCTTCCTTTCCTCTTTATGAACCGTATAACCCCACATCTACCTTCCATCTCATCATACTGGCACAAACTAAGAGCTAAAAGCAAAAGAGAGTTGCACTTAACTCTCCTCCTTCATATGTTTTTCCCTTCTTTTCCTTTTTGCTTTTTAATTCAGCAAAGCACCTTATCTTTCACTCATGTTCACATTAAAATTTAGACTAGACTGATCGTGTTTGGTCTTCCCGTCCATTATCACCTTCCTATAAAATCAGTACATATGGGTGATAAACATAAGTCACAACCACCATCTTATGCATCAGCAAGCCCTCAGCAGCTAATACAATTAAAGACTTTTTTGTTGATTAATGAAAGGAGAGGTTGCTAATCCTTTCCTCCTATAACTTAAGGAACAGAAGGAGGAAGAAAGAATATAGTGCCCTTAGATGTCAGTTGTCCCTTCTCCCTCCTTTGGAGTCAGGACCCCTCAAAAAAAGAAAACATTCACTTGAGGAGTTATTGAAGGTTTCAAAGAGGAGAGAGGAGAGGTTTACATTGTAACCTCACAACTGACACCTTGAGAGACCTCCCCCTATGCATTTTCCCCCTGCTTTGCAGTAGTGCATCTAAGGGTCTATTTAATTCTACTAGGCCAGGTTGAGCCTCTTGGCTCCTCTCCCTATCACACCCAGCAATCTCTTCCCGCTGAACCCTATTCTTTCTCCAGGGAAGGAAAAATGAAAGCCCTGCAGGTAATAAGGCCAATCCTACTCCAAGTATCTCCTCAAAGTATTTTCTCTAAATATTTAATACTTTCCCTAAGAATTTTCTTACCAGCTGTTAAGTAGTTGACATTTTTTCAATATTGTTACAATTCCCACCTGTCAAGTTTGACAAATCTATACGATTTTTTTTTAAAGCTAGATATCTCTTCAGGTGCTGGTGGTCCCCCTTCCTTGGAAGTTAATTCCCTGAGGACAGAGACAAAAAACTTATCTTCCTCTCCTCAATATCATTCATCCATCCTTTTAAAATCAAGCAAGACTACAGGGGCTCAACTTTAATAACATAAAACATTATTGCTCCTGGAGATCTGTGCTGGTTTTCAAACTAGAAGTGACATTTAATAAATACTATAAGAAGCACTTTCTCAAGCTTTCCAAGGACAACTATACTTGCTAGACTAGATAGTTACATTTCACAAAAACTGGCCTTGTTATTAAAAAACATAGTAGGAAAAAAAATGCAAATAAGTCATTTTGTCTGTATAAATGGTTTACTGTGGAAATGAATGATTCCACATCAACTTAGCCATATATAATTTGGTCAAAAACTTTAACTGGAATGTCCAGACCTTGGCCAATGGGAGCGTAAAATGAGGTCACATTTATTTGTTAATATCCATTAGCAAAACGTCAACTCCCCATTCTGCTTAATTACAGGAATTCCAGGCTCTTGACAAATTCCTCTCCTTACTATTTCTGGAAATCAGGACCCCAATCCAGTTATCTGCTGCCTCCGCCACTCATCTGCCTCCTGACCACATTCCCTGTACACAGGCTGACAGGCGCTCTGTGGCATACCACCTTTGGCAATTCCTGGACTCAACCTTCCTCCTGCTACTGCTGCCCTCCCCTAAAAGAAGGCAGAAACCCCTCTTAATTCTTTGATCACATTGCTCAGCCCATCCACAACTTTTAGCAAAGACTTCTTGGAAAGTTCAGGAAAATAGAAGGGGACATTATGGCATCAATATTGCAAAGCTGTACTATATGTGGTGATTCCCAGAGAACAGCAGTACCTCATGTCCCTTAAAATAGTGAACTTCAAACTGGGATTCTACTGAGATATGGAAATATTTTTCAAAAGATATGAGAATAGAGATCATTTTAAGAAAATCAATTTTTAGGAAATAAATTTCAGATTCCTCAACTTCCATATGAATTCTCTCCTAAGAACCTGTGAAAGTGCTTTTAGTAAACTTTTTCTACCTTCTCCTTTAATAACTGCCTTTCTCTCGCCAAAAAATAAACTTACCTCTCGCCCATACGTTTACTATAGGGTATTAGGAGGCCATTTTCCATGGGTTTTTTCTGCAGGTCTTCAGAATAAGGCATCAACTGCCCTTAGTTCTGCACTATCTCTACAGGTTTCAGTGGGAAGACGGCTCTGCCATAACCACGTCAGACTTCTAGCCTGCAGAACTGAGAGACAGTACATTTCTGTTGTTTTAAACCATCCAATTTTTGGTATTTTGTTATGGGAGTTCTAGGAAAGCAACACACTTACTGGACGGAATAGGAATGCCTCCCTCCGGAGCAAAGGGAAGGCACGCTTACAAACCGTTATAAAAGACTGGGGGCCGGGCGCGGTGGCTCAAGCTTGTAATTCTAGCACTTCGGGAGGCCGAGGCGGGCGGATCACGAGGTCAGGAGATTAAGACCATCCTGGCCAAACACGGTGAAACCCCGTCTCTACTGAAAATACAAAAAAAATTAGCCGGGCATGGTGGTAGGAGCCTGTAGTCCCAGCTACTCGTGAGGCTGAGGCAGGAAAATGGCGGAGGCGGGAGGCGGAGCTTGCAGTGAGCCGAGATCACGCCACTGCACTCCAGCCTGGGCGACAGAGTGAGACTCTGTCTCAAATAAAAAAAAAAAAAAAAAATTGTGTTTCCAAAGATCAGAATTCTCACATGCATGTGAGCAGACATCCATCTGGGCCCATCCACGCTGGCCCTGAGAGAACTGAAGCTTAAGAAATCAAAAATGCGAAAATGATGTTATCCAGCTCCTGCTATTACTAGAATAACTGTCTTGTGTCTTCTGTCCGCATCTGTGAAACTATGTCAGGGCAAGTTTTTAGCTAGCAAATAGAGTAAAATTGCAAACCCTTCCCAGTTTTTAACATGGGGTATTATCATAGGGTGTAAAAATATCTGTCCAACAAACAAAAAACATTTAGAAAATTTCTTTAACCGAATCACTGTAAATATTATACTTATTCATTTCATAGAAAATGTATTTCAAATTAAATATAACTTTTTTTTTTCTTTTGAGACAGAGTCTCTCACTGTCACCCAGGCTGGAGTGCAGTGGTGTGATCTCAGCTCACTGCAACCTCTGCCACCCAGGTTCAAGCGATTCTCCTTCCTTAGCCTCTTGAGTAGCTGGGATTACAGACGCCCACTACCATGCCCGGCTAATTTTTTGTATTTTTAGTAGAGACTGGTTTTACCATGTTGGCCAGGCTGGTCTTGAACTCCTGACCTCAAGTGATCCACCACCTCAGCCTCCCAAAGTGCTGGGATTATAGGCGTGCACCTCCGTGCCCAGCCAAATGTAATTTTTTAAGTTTAATATTTATTAAAATGTCATTTGGTCATTAAACTCTTAGAGCTACGGTAACACAAAGAACACTTATATCTATAATATACTGAGTAGTATTTAATAAGGTAACCAATAAGACTTTTAAGCAAAAAATAAATTCATTTTAGGATAAAATTCTTTGGAAGAAGTAGAATGGAGTTCAGGGAGCAAAAGGAATCAAACAATATTTCCAACTGTTACAAAGCATGTTAAAGTATTTTTAAAGATGGAAAATGGTAGCTATCAAATCTCTATTGTACCAAGATTTCACTGGATACATTTAAAAGACCAAATAACATTTTAAAATGCCAATATTTACAATACATAATAAAATGCTTCTTTTGAGGCTATTTAAACATAATAATTTTAGATATTCTTTTAAAAAATCAATCAGAGTCTCATGGTTTTTCCAAAATTTGTAGGGAGGTATGCAAGTTAACAAGTTTGAAGACTATTTACTGCCTACTGGTTACAGCCCTTTCAGCTCCTGGCCACCCAGGTGGCTGGGGCCAGATCACCTTATTTCAAGCATCAACCAAGCAGACACCATGTTGGTCTTGGTTAACTGCTATATCACTACCCTTAGCACAGTCAATGTTAAATTAATGAATGTTGAATATTAGAAATCATTCACATCTTTCCATCCACTTCTGCTTCAGGGACTGCTCTGACACTGGCCTAGCCTGAAATGACTGACACCAGGATGACCGTGGGGGGGTAAAGGGTGTGTCCTACATTGTCGTATCTTGTCACAACAAAAGTGAAATGAGTCTAGACCTAAGCTGGATCAACCAGCTGAGTCATTATAAATCTCAGATCAAATCAGGCATTAGATTTACAAATTTAACTGGATTGTAGAATTACTCTGCAGTTTTTAGGACCAGCAAAAGCAGAATTCACTCTCTATGGACAAACTTAGCAAAAGTCCCAATGACTATCTTCCCCGCCATCCTCCGTTTTCCGGCCATTCTCGCCGCACGTCTAAGCAGTCGTCTTTCAGAATGCACTCCCATGTCGTTTACTCTTGTGACCCTCTCCTGAGTGATACCATCACTTAGAATCCTAACCCCTGATTCTGACATTAGGGAAGGACTACAGAAGGGGGAACCCATTTGTGTCTCTCCATTTTCTAGTGGTGATATTTTACACATACCCTACAGTTTTAAATTTGAAGTACCCAAGAAACAGACCTTGTTATCAAAAGCAGATTGAAAAAATATGCAGACAAGGCATTAATGAAACCTTACGGATTTACACCATATCAAGAGAAGTCTCCAAAGGCAGAAATGCACATCAAGCCTATTTCTTCTGACTCATTTCCTCTGGAGAAGCAGCTTAGAGTAATTCAGGCAAAAGGCCACGAAATAATTGCATTGGTAACAGGAACCTGGTAGAAAAGTAGAGGAAATTGCTAAGTTAAACTCAACCTACAGGGCTTTCGTGGGGAGTCACATAGCATGTTTTTTGTTTCTCAGGAGAAAAAAAAAATCTAGTTTTCTTACATTTTTACTCCAAAAAAATCAGAGGCTAATTTAATGCTTTTATACAATAATTAGTGCAAATACACTAAAAGTGATCTTTTACATAATAATAATAAATCACATAGTAAAAATACACTTGAAAAGATTTTAGTTTTGAGTAACTTTTCCTGCCAAATACATACAGCAATGCTTGGCCGCCGTTGGCCAAAGGCCTTGTGTGTTCATGAAGTGGCTAGGACTAATTGTAGTCACCCGATTAGTATCAACACTGACCTTTCCCCCCTATGTATTCCTTCCTCGCTGCCTGAAAAAAAGTAACTGGTTATAAAAACAATCAAAATGAATACTTTCAGATGCTGTTTCCCAAAACTGGGTCAGAGATTACTGGTGTATGTCCTGGATCTCAGAGGCATGGGAAGAAAGGTGGCTAAAGCAGAATCCATGAGAAAGAAATCAGAAACTAAGGTAAGAGAGGATGGGGCTGGGCACAGTGGCTCATGCCTGTAATCCCAGCACTTGGGAGGCCTAGGTGGGCAGATCACCTGAGGTCAGGAGTTCGAGACCAGCCTGGCCAACATGGTGAAACCCCGTCTCTATTAAACATACAAAAATAAGCCAGGCATGGTGGCACGTGCCTGTAATCCCAGCTACTCAGGAGGCTGAGGCACGAGAATTGCTTGAACCAGGAGGCGAAGGTTGCAGTGAGCAGAGATTGTGCTGCTGCACTCCAGCCTGGGCGATGGAGAAGAAAAAGGTAAGAGAGCATGGGAGGGAGAGAAGGAAGGAAGTGAGAGAGGAAAAGAAAGAAAGAGGGAGGAAGAGAGATAGAGGGAGAGGGAGAGGAAAAAATGTGGAGGAAAATAATCAACAGTAATTAAGAGAGAAAATTAACCATGAGGAAGGAATAAGGGAAAGTCATAATATTTACCAAAAAAAAAATCCTGTGGTCAGGGAGAAAATGGCTGCTTTATTTCAAATTCAGGGTTAAACTTAAGAGGCAGAAATCCTTATAAATTCATATACATTTCTTTTAAAACTCCCCAGTGTCTGGAAGATGCTAAGGAACTAACTCAATAAGTTAAGAACTAGTAAAAATAAATAAAGGCCAGGCACGGTGACTCATGCCTGTAATCCCAGCACTTTGGGAGGCTGAGGCAAGGGGATCATGAGGTCAAGAGATGGAGACCATCCTGGCCAACATAGTGAAACCCCAACTCTACTAAAAATACAAAAATTAGCTGGGCGTGGTGGCGTGTGCCTGTAGTCCCAGCTATTCAGGAGGCTGAGGCAGGAGAATCACTTGAACCCTGGAGGCGGAGATTGTGGTGAGCTGAGATCGTGCCATTGCACTCCAGCCTGGGCAACAAGAGCGAGCAAAACTCCATCCCCAAAAATAAATAAATAAATAAAATAAAGAAAAGCAAAAGAATCAAAGACTTATCCATCCATTCCATATGAACTGTACTTCAAGGTACTAAATAGTTGGAGGTGAATTTCTCTTTGTAGATGTATTCTGGCTAATAATGAGAAAAGGAATAACAATTAGAATATTACCATTTTGTAACCTCTAATGATATAATCTATCTAGGCAATGCCAGTTATTAGCTGCTTCCTAATAAAATAAACAACACCACTACACAAAGAGAAGCTGAATCTGATTAAACATCTTGCTCTAACTTCCAATATAAAGGGGGAAAAAAGGATGAAAAACAAGTGATAGTTCAAGGATACTGTCATCAAAATCCTGATGTAAAAACCTTACAGGAGAAATAAACTAAACATTCCCAACAAAAGGCAGAGATTGTTGTTCTTTTTAATCTGTCTTATCTCCTTAGTTCTGTCTGTAGACACTTCAAATGCAGATATAAATAAGTAAGTTACAAATGAGAACATGGAAAACACACACACACACCACAAACAGTAAGCATAAGAAAGCTGGAAGGGCCATAAAAACATTGGGCAAAATGGACTTTGGAGTAAGCAGTAGCAGTGGAGATAAAGCAGGAAACTTCATAATGATAAAATGGTGAATACAAGAGAAATAAAAACTATAAATGTATATGGGCCTAATGACAGGGCTCCAAAATACAGGATGGAAAAACTGACAGAAATAAAGGAAGAAAATCACAAATCCACACGCAGTGTTGGAGATTTTAAAACACCTCGCTCGGTAATTGATAGAGTAACCAAAGGAAAAAAAAGAAATCATAATATAGGAGAACTAAAATGATGCTATCAACCAACCATAAAAATTTGGGAACAAAAAACCACAAAGACTCTAAAATAGAAAGAGTGGGTAGGTTGGTTAGGCATTTATCTGCCTCCTCTTCTAAACCAGTTCTCTTTCAAACATAATAACTAGGTACAGGTTTGCCACAGAATTGAAGAGAAAGAAAAGAACAGCAAAGGTGCCAAATTTAAGGAAAGAGCGGTCCATCTTTTATTTATATAGCCTTCAAATTCCAGAAAGTTTCCAAAGCCTTTTTTACACACATGATCTCGTTCCATCCTAACAGTATCCTTTGAAAAGGCAGCCCACATTTCCTTAGCCCCATTTTACAGACAAGGAAGTTGAGCCCAGAGGCTGATTTGCCAAACAAACAAAATCGCGAGTCTGCTTCTAGATCAAAAGGGTGGACATATTTTAAAGATCACCTGAAGGAATTCCCTGGGAATGTAGTGAAGTACCAATTATTTTCTTTCTAGAAAGTACATTTTCTGCTGGACACAGTGGCTCACACCTGTATTCCCACTTGGGAAGCTAAAGAGGGAGGATTACTTGAGCCCAGGATTTCGAGACCAGCCAGAGCAACATAGTGCGACCCCATCTCTAAAATATTTTTTTAAAATCAGCCAGACATGGTCCTAGCTACTCGGGAGGCTGAGGCAAGAGGATCATTGAGCCTAGGAGTTCAAAGCTGCAGAGAGCTATGATCATGCCACTGTACTCCAGCCTGGGCGACAGACCTTGCCTTTTCAAAAAAAAGAAAGAAAGAAAAGAAAAGTATTTGGACTTATTTCTCCCAATATGTCCAAATATCCAAAGCAATTATATCAAGGGTATTGGCTCCTTGGTTAAGAACTGGGCTTTATTTTCACACACTCCCTGAAATGACACAGCCAGAAATCAGGTAGGACCCAGAGAGGACAAAGTTACAAACCCTGTGTCCAAACAGCATCCTAAAATGAAATACTCCTGGATGGAACCCTTGGAAAACTCAGTGTTGACCATACTCCCAGTTACCCATAAAAACTTATCAAGTTGTGGTTTAGAAACAGATTCAAAGAAAGCAGTCTGCAGAAAATATGCAGACTTACTCTTTTAATTAGCAAAACACAGACTTTACAGATCTCATTACTATATTTAGAGAATAAATCTTAGAGTAAAATGACTTTGTTTCTTGGCTTGAACCAAATTATGTGGAGTTTTTTCATAATTAGAAAACTTTATTGAAGAGCTTAAGAAATAATTTAAGTATCAATATTCAATCTTCAAAAACTCCTCTAGTACAGTCTATGACAGCTGCACAGTAATTTATAAATATATATTGTCTTAGATTTTCTTAATATTCACATCTGCCTTCTGTTCTTTGAAATTCTTTTTGTGTTTATGTTTAAAAATAGATATACAATTCAAATATGTTCTAGGTGACGAATGGTTATTTAAATAACATATATATGCTTTACTTACACCTCTCTCGGGGTTCCACTGAAGTATATATTCTTCTAGGTATTTGGTGGACTGTGTCATTAAGGCTAATGGTGGTTTAATCTAAGAGGAAAAAAATACATGCATACCAAGGAATATTTTTCAGTTTCTTGGCAAAACACAATAGGGAGGAAAAGTGATTTGACTTTTTAGCTCCAATTGCTTTCAATGTCTTAGGTAAGGTCAATGTTGTAAAATCTGCTGAGATTTTTTTATAGAACCTGAGTGAAAAAAATGCAGAGGTAAATCATTACTTTCTATTTAAAGCAAACTAGCTTTTTACAAAGCTTATGACCATTTTTAAAGAAAAAGAAAGGAGGCCAGGTGCAGTGGCACATGCTTATAAACCCAGTGCGTTGGGAGGCTGAGGTAGGAGGCTCATGTGAGTCCAGGAGTTTGAGACCAGCCTGAGCAACATAGTGAAACCCAGGTGTGATGGCTCATGCCTGTAATCCCACCTACTCCGGATGCTGATGTGGGAGGATCACTTGAGCCCAGGAGGTTGAGGCTGCAGTGAGTTGTGATTGTGCCACTGTACTCCAGCCTGGACAACAGACAAGACCCTGTCTCAAAAAAAAAAAAAAAAAAAGTGAAAACACATGTTCTTCCCAGAAAATAAAAAATAGGCCAGTAGTTTCTTGGTTCTTCTTTTTTTTTTTTTTTTTTTTTGAGACAGGTCTCGCTCTTTCACCCAGGCTGGAGTGCAGTTGCACAGTCTCAGCTCACTGCATCCTCCGCCTCCCAGGTTCAAGCGATTCTCCTGCCTCAGCCTCCAGAGTAACTGGGATTACAGTCACCCACCACTACACCTGGCCAATTTTTGTGTTTTTAGTAGAGACGGGGTTTCACCATGTTGGCCAGGCTGATCTCGAACTCCTGACCTCAAGTGATCCATGCGTCTCAGCCTCCCAAAGTACTGGGATTACAGGCGTGCGCCACCGTGCCTGGCTGGTTCTTTTCTTCTGCCAGGCAGTCCACCCTAGGTGGGCAGGCTTCATACATGGACTCTGAGGGGCTCTCTGGTCTCTGCTGATGTTGCTGGCATACCTGCTGTGGACACCCAGTAAAACAGTGGCTCCATACAATCATGAGAAAAAAGACGAATGTGACCATTACATTTCACACAAGCTTTGAAGGAACCATCAAACCAGTAACAACTCAATTACTCTTTGTGGCTTCTTTTTATTTTGAATCAATAATCTAGAAGTGAAGGTCTCCACAGCCCATTATGCCTTCACTGATCCACCTACTTCCCATGAACACCTGCCGAAGGAAAGGGATAAGGCAGCATGTGCTAAGATGCAGTGCTGCTTCTAAACATAATTTGTGGGGGGCAGGCATGAAACCCAAGTTCACAAGTGCTTAAGTACTGAGGTGATTACTCAACTATGAAGAGGTCTTTCAAGTGCACAGTTGATTTTTAGCAAGTACAGGGTATGAAGACCTTCATTTGATTTTATAAAAGTAGGCTATGTTGCATGAGTATCTAAAAGTTGGCTGAAAAACCGACTGCATGCTTTTAACCCTAAAAATAACCAAGGAGTAGAGCCAAACATGTACATTTCAGCAGAAAAGTGATAAACAGAAAGCCAAGCGGATAATATGCTGAAGAATAAAGAAAGCCCACACGATGGCTTATGCTGACTTTACAACAGAGTGAAACATTCAAACATTAAAGAAGTCAAAACAAATGCAGTTAGGTGTGTACAAGAACCCATGGCTATTAAAGCTGCCATGAGGATTTTCTGAACTGTTAAAACCTTATGTCATGCTACCAATCTAACTCACCTTCAGTTTCAATAACTGATAGAAATTTCTTACCAAGACCCTAATTTTGGCATCAAAAATGTCAATTTGTAGATCAGAATCATAAAACTACTAACTCCATATTCATTTGCTAATTTATGAGACAGAAAACATACAGTCCTTAATTCTAAAAAGGCCATTTAATATCTCATCCCTATTACTCTTTCAAGAAGGATGGAAACAGAGAGGGTGTTTGGAATTGCAGTAGAACACAATGTTTAGAACAACAGAAAAACACATGGGAAAAAAAAGCCCAATAAATATTCAATCTACAAGAAATATAGGAAAATAGGGGAAAATACTGAAACTACTTTGCTGTACCATGGAGACACATGGTAGCCCATGACCACTTCCTAGATTACTCTTTGGAAACTTAATTCAATTGGCCTTAATTGCCTATAAAGTGTGCAACACAGGGAGGATTTGTCTTTAATTTAGTTCTGAAAGAGGCATGAGTGGATGTAAACTCTATTCACAGACCACCGTAGATCATTAGGGCAATTAAGAACAGTTTCTAGTCTTGAAATCCCTCCACACAAATCACCTGCTAACCTTTCGATCCAGGTTTCAGACTTGCAAACACTTTGGGGTTCTTAAGGGCAAGTGAGAGCTCATTGAGGAAGGAAATAAAGTGGGAGTCTCTCTCAGATTTCTTTGACTCAAAAATGACGACAATGGTAAAGTGAGGTTCCGGGCGGGTTAGGAAGTAGGTACTCTGAACTTTGTCGTCATAGAAGTGGACCACTTTTTCCAAGCTGTTCAGATCAGATGTGCGGTCCGTCATGATCATGATGACATTGGGCCAGTGCATGACTGGCCTGTCGCTGGGCAGAGACACTACAGCTGGATACTGGTCCACACCCTTGGGGGCCTCTCTGTAGGAATGGGGGTGGTGATAACCATGACCCTGAAAACTCTCAGAACCTCTGTTGTCAAAAATTAAGGACACATTGGCAGCATCGTATTTTCTGATGAAGCTGGAAATCTTTCCAAAAAAGTCTGGGTTAGCTTTTGCTGTCAACGTTTTCATTTCTGAAGCAGTCGTTTGTCGGCTCAGAGCCTCATGAAAGTAAAAGCTAAACTTGGCAAGAAGCATGTTTTTGAGTTTCACCAGCCAAAGGAAAAGATGTGGAGGCTGCACGGCCTTCTGAGACTGCCCTCCAAACAGATGTTTCTTGGTCTCCCGCTGTTTCTCAAAGATCTGGCCCCAGGTCTGCAGTTTGGTGTGCGCACTGTGTAAATTAACCAGAGACGGGAGGAACTTCCACTCTGAGACCTGGGCCTGGGCTTTCAGGAGATGACACAGGACATCAACTTCCAGCTGGAAACTGCTTTCCAAAGGACTGAGGATTGGGTGGTGAAATCTAAAGGGGAGAGGGAAATTAACAGAGATAAGTGGAAATGTTACTTCACTTGCCACACTGACATTTTTCTAACCACGAAGCAACAATATGGCCAAACAAATAGTATTACACTTCAGGACAGGGGAAGAAAAGACGGAAGAACTACATGTTGATTTATTTTAAAATTCTGATATAATTTCACCATTTCAAAATTATGTCAACATCATATTCTCCTGTGGAAATAGCCTGAGAGTAGTGGCCACTTTCCTTTCAACAATAGAAATACCGAATTAGCTACAATTCATTTTTGTTTGTTTGTTTGTTTGTTTGTTTATTTATTTATTTATTTCAGACTGGGTCTTGCTCTGTCACCCAGGCTGGAGTGCAGTTGTGCAATCATGGCTCACTGCAGCTCAATTCCTGGGCTCAAGTGAGCCTCTCGCCTTAGCATCCCAAGCAGCTGAGAACATAGGCACACACTCCATTTTCTGTAGAGACAAGGTCTCCCTATGTTGCCCAGGCTGGTTTCAAACTCTAAGTGATCTTCCTGCCTTGGCCTCCCAAAGTGCTGGGATTACAGGTGTGGGCCACCATGCCTGGCCTATTAGCTATAATTCTTTCTGAGTGTATTTTATTTATTCTGGGAATTGTATGACTAAAACAATCATTGAAACAAGGCATGCTCTTTTCAGAGTGTGGTCCTAAAGAGGCGGAGGTAAAACAAAAAAAGTCACTAAAACATCTGTTGAATGTGTAGATGACATATGTAAACTCATTTAATGTTCACAGTAATGCTATGAGGTATTAAGCCTATCTTGCAGATGACAGTACATACTATAGGCTTATATGGAAAACATAGTAGATAAAAAAATGTTTATTAAAGAAACAGAGCATTTATCAGACAGCCCTTATTCAATACTGGTCCCCAAATTCCCTTCATATTTAATTATAGTTAAAAACAAAATGGTGGCCAGCCTGGCCAACATGGTGAAACCCCATCCTTACTAAAAATACAAAAATTAGCCGGGCATGGTGGCATGTGCCTGTAAACCCAGCTACTCTGGAGGCTGAGGCAGGAGAACTGCTTGAACCTGGGAGGGGGCGAGGTTGCAGTGAGCTGAGATCATGCCATTAAACTCCAGCCTGGGCGACAGAGCAAGACTCTGCCTCAAACAAACAAACAAACAAACAAACAAATGGTGACCCAATAAGAAATAGCTAACACTTCAATCACTTTCCATTTATCTTAGGATAAAACCCCAAATCCGTAAAAAGGCCTAGAAGGCACTGAATAATGTAGTCCCTTCCCAGTTTGAGCCACATTCCTACTCTTCTCACTTTCTCCAGATATTCAATAAATAACTGAAAATGCAATTATAATACAAGGAGCACAAGACAGTAGTGCAATTTTACTTCCACTTGTCCTAGACAAAATGTATAAAAGTTTTTGACGCTGGGCACAGTGGCTTATTCCTGTAAACCCAACACTTTGGGAGGTGGAGGCAAGTGGACTGCTTGAGCCCAGGAGTTCATGAGACAGCCTGGGCAACATGGAAAAACTCCATCTCTACAAAACATTCAAAAATTAGTCAAGTGTGGTGGTGTGCACCTATGGCCCCAGCTACTCAAATCAGAAGGCTGAGGTGGGAAGATCACCTGAGCCCACCAAGGTTGAGGCTAGTGGGCTGTGATTGCACTACTGTGCTTCACAGAGTGAGACCCTGTCTCCAAAAAAAAAAAAAGTTTTTGACTATGATCTATTGTAAAAAATACACTTTATATTGTGACCAAGTACCTGCACACATAAATATTTTATTTCAATACTTTCTTACTATGTACAATGTACTCTGCTAAATTTCTGCTTGAGTCATAACGTTCTAGAGACAAAGGAGTGAATGGACATTACTTCCACTATTGATATTTTCTAATATATATAGATATTTTCTAATATATATAAAATACATATTTATTTTCTACTTGATATTTTCTAATATATATTAAATATATATTTATTTTCTACTATATATATTAAATCAGATTACTAACTCACTAAGTTAACTTTATAACCCATAGATTACTACCTGCTGTTTGTAAAACACTGTTCTACTTCACATGTAATAGTAATGTTTAAAGGGAAAAGAACATGATGTGGGACATCCTCTCTTCTAGGCACAGGGAAAAAAGGGCAAGTTCAGGGACCCTAGACAAGTGAGAACATGACCCATTTTCATCAATACTGTACTTCTTCCTGATTCTTCAGGTCTCCTCGTCAGTCACTTCCCTAGAAAAGCTTTCTCTGTCCACTTCCAGATGAGGTCAGTTTCCCCAGTTATATCCTCTCATTTCCTAATACCTCTCTCCCACTTTAGTAGTTTGACCATATCATTTCTCAGGAAAACAGACATACAGCCACCCTAGTTTTAAGCTCCTCCCCAAGCGGAAGTAATACCTGCCTCCTCTATTCACTCCTTTGTCTCTAGAACATTATGACTCAAGCAGAAATTCAGTCAATGTGGTGACCAACTGTGTAAAGATATGAATCCAAGTCTGCCTCATTGATTCTGCCTGCTGGTTACGGGCTGAACGAAGTTCTATAACAGTAGACTAGAATGGCAGGGAGAGTCCTTTCTGTACAGACCACACAGAGCTTTCTTGCTCAGTTTCTCTTCTGAGAAGCGCCTAGTGGCTGCCAGGCCTGATACATGCTCCTTCTCCAGAAGCCTACATCAAGCGCTTACACTCTTCCTAAAGATCCACAGCACCTGCAGAGGCTGCGGAAATCACCTCAGCAAGTGATCCCACTGTAAAGGCAGGGGAAGTACTTGTATTTATTGAGCATATTATATGTTCCAGGCACTATGGTAGATGATCTACAGGCCTGAGTGCATTTGATCACTTCATTGTTAATGAGACGGACGCTTCTCACACAGCTCTCTTTTGGCTGCTGGTGAAAAAGAAAATGCTGGTTATCAACTAAACAATTAGAAAAAAAATCACAAGTATATCTAGGATTTTTTTTTAAATCTACTTAAATACTAATT
Source organism: Nomascus leucogenys (assembly GCF_006542625.1). NCBI lineage: Eukaryota > Metazoa > Chordata > Mammalia > Primates > Hylobatidae > Nomascus > Nomascus leucogenys. The sequence goes on along the minus strand of NC_044391.1, from coordinate 47,389,466 downwards.
AAAAGGATTATGGTTAAGAGAGTCCATACTAGGTTGGACATTGTAAGAGAGAAACCGATTATCATGTGAAATGTCGTTATTCATGTGAAAAACACACACTGTTTTTCATCTATTATCTGCATTTTACATCAACATCCTTCCAGCTGAGGAAGCTAAAACATTGGTGAGATTAAGTCTAATAATATACACAATCCATGGAATACTATGCAGCCATAAAAAGGAACAAGATCATGTCCTTTGCAGGGACATGGATGAAGCTGTAAGCCATTATCCTCAGCAAACTAACATTAGTAGGAACAGAAAACTAAACACTGCATGTTCTCACTTTGCAGGGACAAGGATGAAGCTGTAAGCCATTATCCTCAGCAAACTAACGCAGGAACAGAAAACTAAACACTGCATGTTCTCACTTTGCAGGGACATGGATGAAGCTGTAAGCCATTATCCTCAGCAAACTAACTTAGGAACAGAAAACTAAACACTGCATGTGCTCACTTATAAGTAGGAGCTGAACAATGAGAACACGTGGACACAGGGAGGGGGAGAACACATGGACACAGGGAGGGGAACAACACACACTAGGGCCTGTTGGGGCCTGTTGGAGGTGCCGGAGGGGGCATTAGGGAAAAGAGTTAATGCATGCTGGACTTAATACCTCGGTGATGGTTTAACAGGTGCAGCAAACCACCACGGCACATGTTTACCTATGTAACAAACCTGCACATTCTGCACATGTACCCCAGAACTTAAAAAAATTAAAGTAAAAAATATATAAATACACAAAAAATCAGAAAGATAAACCAGATCTCAAATCTTCTAGCTTACGTGTTTAATTAATTTGGACTTTCCAGACATTATATATTTTAGAATGAACACTAAGAAAGTTCAGGCTGGGAGCAGTTGCTCGTACCTGTAATCTTAGCACTTTGGGAGGCCAAAGCAGGAGGATCATCAGGAGCCCAGGAGTTCAAAACCAGCCTGGGCAACACAGTGAGACCCCTGTCTCTACAAAAACTTAAAGTATAAAAAAATTAGCCAGGCCTGGTGGAGTGTGCCTGTAGGCCTAGATACATGGGAGGATTGCTTGAGCCTGGGAGGTTGAGGCTGCAGTGAGTCATGATCACACCACTGCACTCCAGCATGGATAGCAGAGTGAGACCCTGTCTTAAAAAAAAAAAAAAAAACTCACTTCAGCAGCATATATACTTAAATTGGAATGATACAGAGAAGATTAGCATGTCCCCTATACAAGGATAACACTTTTTTTAAAAATCTACTTAAATACTATATATTTTAAAAAACGTTTTAAATGCACACATGCAAAACCCTGTTATAGAATAAGTCTCAAAATCTTTGAATTGTAAGAAAGCCTCCTATCACCTTAGCTTTCAGGCCCCTTGACACTTATAAGCATTAAATATCACAATCTTCTATAATCATGGCTATTAGGAGAATTTGCCCAGGAACTAGCAACATAGTAAGACTGTTAATCACAGGATTAATGACATGAAATTAGAGAAAATTCTAGTACAAATAACACTATTGTTATCTTTCTACTGCTTTCAGCTGAAAGTCATCATTTATGTCCAATGCTCTCCTTAAGAGGACATAAATTCCCTGTCCAAACCTTCAGAAAGAACTCCGAACAAGCTCTTCCATAACATACACTAAAAGTGCTTAAGTGCTCAACATTTATTAAAGATAAATGTGAATGTTGAAGCTATTTTTCAACCTCAAGAAGAGCTAAAAATTCATGTTAATGTTAGTCTGCCAAGACTTAGAGATTAGCATTATGATGTATCATTTCCCTATTTCCACTCTGCCATGTGCCTCATAGCTATTCACAACTCGTATTATAGGAGGCTCTGTTAAATGGTTGTAATCCAAAAATATCCACCTAAGCTACGGCAGCAAGCTTGAAAGAGTCTGAATAGTCTTAATACAGAATAAATTAACAACTATTTGCAGAGAACATCTGCTCTAAGGAAAGGAAGGAAAAAGGGAAGGAAAGAAGGAAGGAAGGAAGGAAGGAAGGAAGGAAGGAAAAAGGGAAGGAAGCAAGGAAAAAGGGAGGGAAGGAAGGAAGGGAGGGAGGCAGGGAAAAGGGAAGGGAGGGAGGGAGGGAAAAGGGAAGGAAGGAAGGAAGGAAGAAGTAAGGAAAAAGGGAAGGAAGGAAGGGAGGGAGGGAGGGAGAGAAAAGGGAAGGAAGGAAAAAGGGAAGGAAGGAAGGAAGGAGGGAAAAAGGGAAGGAAGGAAAAAGGGAAGGAAGGAAGGAAGGGAGGAACAAAGGAATGAAGGAAGGACGGAAGGCAGGAAGGCAGGCAGGCTCGCTCCATAGAATAGAGGAAAATACAAAATGAATAGATTTGTGTTAATATTCTAATGCAACACAAAACTCCACTTTAGAAACACTGCCTTTCTCCTTTGCAAATTTGCACCATGGAGTTCTTTCCAAAAGGTGTATGTTCTTATTTGTTTATTTATTTATCTATTTATAGGCAGGGTCTCACTGCACAGCTCAATGCAGCCTGAACCTTCCAGGTTCAAGGGATCCTTCCACCTCAGCCCACTTAGCAGCTGGGACTACAGGCACACACCACCACACCCAGCTAATTTTTAAATTTTTTGTAGAGACAGGGTCTTGCTATGTTTCCCAGGGTGGTCTTGAATTCCTAACCTCAAGCAATCATCTTGCTTTAGTCTCCCGAAGTTCTGGGATTACAGGTGTGAGCCACCACCACATCAGGCCAAAATGATAAATTTTTTTTCACATGTGCAGAACACGCAGCTTTGTTACATAGGCATATGTGTACCACAGTGATTTGCTGCACCCAAAATGATAAATTTTATGTTATGTATATTTTACCATGACAAAACAAAATCTGTAACATCTTTTCATTTAAAACAACTTGTTTACTAACTCTTAAATACCAATACATTGAAGATATAAAAAATTACCCAGAGATTTGCCCCACTGGACCTTCCATGGCAGAAGGAGGTATTTATAATGAATACAAAGTAGAAACTAATACATTTATTATGAATAAAATAACATTTCAGAGGACGGAACAATTCCTTTTGGTCAAAAGATTGTGGAAGCCATAGAGGAGATGGCATTTGAATTGAGCCATGATGCTTAAAATAGCTAAGAGGTGGAAACAACTCCAATGCCCATTGACGAATGGATAAAGAAAATGGGGTACATACATACAAATGGAACATTGCTCAGCCTTAAAAAGAAGTAAATCCTGTCACATGCTACAACATGGGTGAATCTCAAGGACATTATGGTAACTGAAATAAGCCAGTCACAAAAAGACAAATACTGTATGATTCTACTTATATGTGGTATCCAGAGTAGTCAAACTCATGGAAACAGAAAACAGAACAGTAGTTGCCCAGGGCTGGGAGTGGGGGAAATGTTGCTCAATGAGTACAGGGTTTCAGTGAGGCGAGATGAAAATATTCTAAAGATCTACTACAAAAGACTGTAAATATACTTAACACTACTGAACTGGATACATAAAAAAAGTTAAAATCGTAAATTTGCTGGGGGCAGTGGCTATGCCTGTAATCCCAGCACTTTGGGAGGCTAAGATGGGCGGGCCCCTTGAGCTCACGCGTTCAAGACCAGCCTGGGCAACACGGCAAAACCCCATCTCTACAAAAATACAAAAATTAGCTAGGTGTGGTGATATGCACCTGTAATCCCAGCTACTCGGGAGGCTGAGGCAGGAGAATTGCTTGAGCTCAGGAGGTGGAGGTTGCAGTGAGCTGGGATCAGGCCACTGCATTCTAGCCAAGGTGATAGAGCCAACTCTTATCTCAAAAAAAAAAAAAAAAAAAGAGAGAGACAGTAAATTTGATATTACGTACTTTTTTTAACAAAATAAAAAAGCAGGGGGAAAGAGTAGGCAGGATTTTGCCATACGAAGATGGGGGCTTGATTTTCCAGCCCGTCTTCTCCCATTCATGATTCCTCACCCTTTGTTTTGTAACTTTGCAGCTCCTTTCCTACCCATGGAATATGGACTGGGCCAAGTAACTTGCTTTGGCCAAAGAGATGCTAACAGATTGGATGCAAGCAAAGGCTTAAAATGAGCTTAGCTAGGTCATACTTTTGCACTTTGGACATTGCTACTGGGTAGCTACTTCCCCTCCAACCTTGGGCTCAGAATGAACACATGTGGAGCAGACCTAAACCCAAAGCTCACAGTAAAAAGTCAACCCCAGTGAGACAAACAGTGTTAAGCAGAGCTACCCGCTTGAACCCTGCTCAGGTCAGCCAGCCCTAGTAGGCCTGCAAACACACAAGTGTAAATTTGGAAGTCTGCTATGCAGACTTATTGTGGCAATAGCGAACTGATACATGATAGAACAATAAAAGGACATTCTGAGCATAAAAATAACAGGAGCCTAAGCAGAGAGGTAGGAAACGGCAAATCCTTATGAGGAACATATTGAGCATTAGACTATGGGGTTATTTTTGGACTTCTGCTTAAAATCCTCAATGACTGGACTTCTGCTTAAAATCCTCAATTATTTCTCTTTGATTCTCTTTGATTCTCTCTCTCTCTCTCTCACTCACTCACTCTGTTGCCCAGGCTGGAGTGCAGTGGTGCAATCTCAGCTCAATGCAGCCTCCACCTACTGGGTTCAGGTGATACTCCTGCCTCAGCCTCCTAAGTACCTGGGATTACAGGCACACACCACCACACGTCTGATTTCTGTATTTTTAGTAGAGATGGAGTTTCGCCATGTTGGCCAGGCTGGTCTCAAACTCCTGACCTCAAGTGATCCGCCCGTCTTGGCCTCCCAAAGTGCTGGGATTACACGCATTAGACACTGTGCCTGGCCCTTTTAAGTTTCTTTCTTTGTACTAAGAATTTGGCTGCAATGTAAAGCATTTGATGGGAGGTAGCAGATGAATTTGAAAAGATAGGCTGGGGCAGTATCACGGAAGACCTTGCCTGAGTCTTCACTATTAAAATCTAAGCATGTCAAATGCCTAGGAGAGAGTGCATTCCACAGAAATTGCACTACTACTAGTTTTGCTTGTGAAATTTTCATTGAGCAATAATTAACCTTGTTAACTATACACATGCAACTAACAAAATGTCTTATTAACAGCCTTATCATCAAAAATCTTTTTTTGACAAAAAGTGGGCATAAGGGCTAAATAAATTGTAGTTCTGCCTTTTGTGAGAAATTTGTGAATTAAAGCATTCAGATCAAGAAAGTGTGCTTCCTAAAATGCAAACAAATATATATAGATCAATTTTTTAATGTTATTTAAATTCTAGCTATAAAATTATTATTTAACAATTAAAATCATGGAATGGTTTATTATTGCCATACCGTAGAGATTTTTTTTAACAGTCTGGAATGCCTAAGTGATGGCTTTCTTCTTTCTTTAAAAGTATTATTTCTTAATATTATAGTTTTGATTTAGGAGAGTAAATATTAATATGCATTTACAATCTATCTTGCAAATTTGTTTTAACCATGAAACAGAAAAATTAGCCAGAATTTTCTTTTATAACCACAAAACAATAAACAAATGTGTAAAAAATCCTGCAGAATCAGAAAATGTTCCATTGGTGCTTCTTTGGAAAACAAAAACAAAAACAAAAACCCAAGTTCTATTGCTCCTCAAAAGTACTCAAGGAATAGCAGATACTGTGACCCTATACAAGCTAAGTTCATGTTTCTTCTGCTAAATGGCACACAATTAAACTTATATAATAATTATAATATTAATATAGTCCAATTTGTTAATAATTCAATTTGAAATGCAGAATCACAAATGACTGTGATTCCTAAACAAGAACTTACATATGCTTAATAATGTTATAAACTGGCCAGGCGCTGTGGCTCACACCTATAATCCCAGCACTTTGGGATGCTAAGCGGGGTTGATCACCTGAGGTCAGGGGTTCAAGACCAGCCTGGCCAACATGGTAAAACCCGGTCTCTACTAAAAATACAAAAATTAACTGGGCGTGGTGGCAGGCACCTGTAATTCCAGCTACTTTGGAGGCTGAGGCAGGAGAATCGCTTGAACCCGGGAGGCAGAGGTTGCAGTGAGCCAAGATTGCGCCACTGCACTCCAGCCTGAGCAACAAAAGCGAAACTCCATCTCAAAAAAAAAAAAAAAGTTATAAATTTACCAAAAAGGAAGACTTTTTTAACACCATTCTACTGTGAACACAACTGGCTTCCAGAAGAAAAAAAACAAAATATACTTTCCATTCATCTGTGAAAGCAGACTAGACATTGCAATAACTCACATAGGACCTACATGTTAAATCAAGGGCAGAGGTTTAGATTCCATGCTATTCATCACACTCATTAATTTTTTAATACAAAAGTATTTCAGCATTTGAAACATAGTACTATTCACAAAATTTGTTATAAGAGTTCTGACATGGATCAGCTACACTGGGACATTCCCTGAAAGATAAATGGATCCTTTGGGAAGAGGATTAACTTTTTCAATAAAACAGAATACCAAAATATGAATTATTTCTCTAGAACACTGAAACCATAAAGGAGAAATGTTTGGTGTAGCACAGATGCCAGATCAAAAAGTCTACAGAAAAAAGCACGTTAACCTAGCAAAGGGCAAAATCATGTTAGTTGATACATAAAGGAATCCCACTTCCCAAAGAAAATCATTATATAGAAGTTCAACTTTTCAGAATTCCTTAAAGAATTTATGTTGTTCAAATTAACCCAAAGCCTCTAATTTAGATCATTTTCAGGCTAGGATGGGTCTGTGATCAGTCATTCCCTATTAATTAGAGAAAGGCAGCATGGGTGGAAGATGGAAATTGTAGATGAAAAAAGACATCTCTTGTCCATACTGTAATCCAGTTCCATCCAACTCCATCAATATCCACTCAGAGGATGAGGGTTTCAACTAAGAACTGCCCTAAGAACTTTGAAAATTAAGTCTGCAGGGAAAGGGAGAAACTCCTAAGGCTCTGGGAAGTGGGGTGTTTCAAAGAAGGTTTAAAGATGATAGGGCCTGGGTGTGTGGCTTACACCTGTAATCCCAGCACTTTGGAAGGCCAAGGCAGGAGGATGGCTTGAATGCAGGAGTTCAAGACCAGCCTGGGCAATATAGCAAGACCCTGTCTCTGCAAAAAAATAAAATAATTATCCAGGGGTGGTGGCATGCTCCCGTAGTCCTAGCCACTTGGCAGGCTGAGGTGGAAGGATCACTTCAGCCCAGGCAGTTGAGGCTGCAGTGAGCTGAGAGAGCACCACTGAACTCTAGCCTGGGTGACAGAACAAGATCTCATCTCAAAATAAATAAAGATGATAGGGCACAAATCTAATAAAATGAAAACAATTAATACTAATCAGTCCTAGGAGACACACACATACACGTGTACACACACACATCAGTAAGGTTCAGTACCTATTCTATCCTGGAGCTGACATCTTTCTCTTACCCAATTTTTTTTGTGTGCAGACCATGTATCATTATCACAGGGAACTTTGAAAACAGAGGTTTCTGGGCACACTAAATTTTACCCTCTTAGGGAAGAGGAGGAAGGGCTCAGGGATGGGTATTTTTCTTAAGCTTCCCGAAGAGTTCAGCAAACCACTTTTACATTAGCGTTTGAAAATCACTACATGAGATCTCTTCCCCTTAGGAATCATATCCTTAACTGTACTTCAGTTTTGGGGTTTCAAAAAACTATATTATTAAAAGAAAACATACTACTCAGATTGGAGGAAGAAATAAAAGAATATTTCCAAAAATACAAAATTTTTAAATGTTTAAAAAAAGTAAGTATATATTTATATGCATAGCCTATTTCTCAGGAATGACAGCAAGAACTTGCTAACTTTAGGCCGGGCACAGTGGCTCACACCAATCCTAGCACTTTGGAAGGCTGACGTGGGAGGATCATTTGAGGTCAGGAGTTCAAGACCAGCCTGACCAACATGGTGAAACTCCATTTCTACTAAAGATACAAAAAAAATTAGCCAAGCCTGGGGACGCATGCCTGTAATTTCAGCTAATTGGGAGGCTGAGGCAGGAGAATCACTTGAACCCCAGAGGCAGAAGTTGCAGTGAGCCAAGATCACGCCACTGCACTCCAGCCTGGGCAACACAGCAAGACTCAATCTTAAAGAAAAAAAAAACCTGCTAATTTTAGTTGCCTCTTAAAGACGGGAACTAAGTAGCTAAGGGGAAGGAAGACAACTTTCCACTGTGTTACACTTTATAAATGTTGACGCATGTGAACATATTATATATCAAACAATTTAAAAAAAAAGAAAATTTAGAATATGCCACAAAAATCAAAGAGCGATGACAATAAAAAATAACAAGCAACTATAAAGAACATTTTGGAGACAATTGGGGAAATCCGAACATGGACTATGTATTATACAACAGCAGAAAATCAGTGTTAGATTTCCTGAATGTAAAAACTGTTTTTTTCATTCAAAACTGTGTTATGATTATGTATGGTTCTTAGAAGACAAAATCTGAGTATGTAGGAGGAAAGTGTCACGATGATTGCATTTTACTTCCAAATAACTCAGGGAAGTACAATCATATACAGAGAGAGATAAGGCAAATGTGGCAAAATGTTAACAATTTGTGAACAAAGGTGAAGGATAGTTATATGTTCATTGTATGGTCATTTTTTTTTTAGTAACAGCTTTACTGTTAATTACTTCATGTACCATCCTTTTAAAGCGTACAATTCAATGGTTTTAATATATTCGCAGAATTATGCAACCATCACCACGATCAATTTTAGAAAAGTCTCATGGTCCCCAAAAAAGCAATCCTGTGCCCATTAGCAATCACTCCTCCTTCCCCTCCAACTCCTGGCAACCATTTTCTGTGACTATGAATTTGTAATCTACTTGCTGTGTCTACTTGCCTGTTCTGGATATTTCGCATAATGGAAATTATGTGATTTCCATGTGGTCTTTTATGACTAGCTTCTTTCACTTAGCATAATGTTCTCAAGGTTCATCCGTGTTGTTGCATGTGTCAGTACTTCATTCCTTTTTATTGCTGAATAATATTCCATTGTATGGATATACCACATTTATTTATCCATTCATCCATTGGTCAATGGACATTGGGGTTGTTTCTGCCCTTTGGCTATTGTAAGTAATGCTGCTATGAACATTCATGTCAATGGTTTTATGTGTGGACATATGTTTTCATTTTTCTTGGATATATACCTAGGAGTAGAATTGCTGATCATATGGTACTATGTTCATTATACTATACTTGCAACTTTTTATAGCATTAAAAATTTCAAAATAAAAAATCAGAGGAAAACTTTTATAGAGAAAGAATAGGCTGGACACAGTAGCTCACTCCTGTAATCCCAGCACTTTGGGAGGCCGAGGTGGATGGATTGCTTCAGCTCAGGAGTTTGAGATCAGCCTGGGCAACATGGAGAAACCCTGTCTCTACCAAAAACGAAAAAATTAGCCAGGCATAGTGGTGCACACCTGTGGTCACAGCTGCTTGGTGGGCTGGGGTGGGAAGGTCGCTGAGCCCTGGAGGTGGAGGTTGCAGTTTGCTGAGATCATGTCACTGCACTCCCACCTGGGCAACAGAGCGAGACCATCTCAAAAAAAAAAAAAAGAAAAGAAAAAGAAAGAAAGAATAGTAACATAATAATATATTAACCAAACTATCTTATGCTCAGAAAGACTATGTATGTACGTGGTTGTAGGTGGCACACAACTCGTATTCCTAGCAAGAGAATGTAGTAAATGCTTCCTAGGTCTTCTGAAGAACTAATTTATTGACTTACAAAATGATCAGCAAAGAGAAATTATTTATCTGGACTAGATAAAAAACATCTCAATTTTTAATAACAAGCAATGATGCATACACAAAACAATATGGGCTCTGAAGTCACAGAGCTAAGCTGTATGACTCTAAGCAAAGTGTTCCACTTCTCTGGGACTCTATAAAAGGTGCACTATTTATACCTGTACTTCAAATCAGGTAACAGAGAAGAGGGTCTTGCATAGTGTCTGGCACACAGTAGTTGCTCAATACATGCTCATTTCCTTCAGAATAGGTATATATAAATATTTCCACCCTCTCCCCCTTTTCCTACAAGGTGAAAAATCAATTGCTGTTTTATTAAAGAACAATAACATTTTAGTTTTTAAACCATAAAACTGTATGAATCTACTTCCAAGTTGTTTTATTTCTGGCCTTTCGTCTGAACTCTAGACCCCCACTTCCAACTGCCTGCTAAATCTTTACTCGAAAATCTGCTAGCAACTCACACTCAACTTGCCCCAATTTTAGCTTACTACCTTCCTTCTAAACCAGTTCCTCTTCAGTTCCTCTTGTCTTTTCAATTCTGTAAACAATATTATCATTGGAGGGGCAAAACCTAAGTATCATCTTTGACAGCAACCTCTCATTATTCCCACCATCCTGTTGATAAGACTTATAGACTTCTTGTCAGCATCTCCTTTCCCACTGTCTTGCAGCCATGAGGCCCTCCTTCTGCCTATTAGGTTACCATCATAGCCTGCTAAACTAACCTTTTCTCCTGTAACCTCTCTCTTCACCATCCCATTGTACACACAGTGCCACAGTAATTAGTCTAAGAACAGGATACTCCTGGTTCAAAACTTTGCATGGTTCCCCACTACTTACCAAATTAAGTACAAATTTTCAACCTGGAACACAACTATTCACTCATTTATTCAGCAAACATCTATTCAGCATCTACTATGTGCTAGGTTCTGTTCCAGGTGCTAAAGGCACAGCAGCTGTGATGGAGCTCACATTCTAGTTTTTGAGAAAAGGAAAGAAAAAACACCCTAAACAAACAACAGCAACTTCAGATGGCAATAAATCAGGAGAATAAGATAGTGACTAAAAGCAGAATAGTTTTGGTAGGATAGTGAGAGAAGGCTTCTCTGTTTGAACCAAGACTTAAAGATGAGAAGATAACTACAGTAAGAACTTTTAAGGGAGAAAGAATTGTAAGTACCAAAACCCTGAAGGCTTTTTGTATTCTGAAATACCCTCTCATCTCAAAACACCTGCCGTCTTCTTTCCTACAGTTGCTTTCGAAATCCTACCTGCCGTTAAAAGCTCAACTCGGCTGGGTATGGTGGCTCATACCTGTAATCCCAGCACTTTGGGAGGCCGAGACAGGCGGATCACAAGGTCAGGAGCTCAAGACCAGCCTGACCAACACGGTGAAACCCCATCTCTACTAAAAATACAAAAAAAATTAGCCAGGCATGGTGGCATGCACCTGTAATCTCAGCTACGCAGGAGGCTGAGGCAGGAAAATCACTTGAACCCAGGAGATTACAGGCACTTAGTGGATGCCTGCCTCCACTAAGAATACTTAAAATGAAACCTAAACTGTATGGCAGAAACTCTAAAAGGAATTACAAATGAGTTTCCAACACATGTTAAAGAATGGCTTGTTCGAAGGAACAAGCAGATAAGTCACTGATTACTTTAAAAGGGACAACATTTATTTGAATAATAATTTGTTAAAAATTCACATTATTTTCAGCCGGGTGCATTGGCTCAGGCCTGTAATCCCAGCACTTTGGGAGGCGAAGGCAGGTGGATCACTTCAGGTCAGGAGTTCAAGACCAGCCTGGCCAATATGGTGAGACCCCGTCTCCACTAAAAAAAAAAAAAAATACAAAAACTAGCTGGGTGTGGTGGCGTGTACCTATAATCCCAGCTACTCAGGAGGCTGAGGCAGGAGAATTGCTTGAACCCAGGAGGTGGAGGTTGCAGTGTGCTGAGATCATGCTACTGCACTCCAGCCTGGGCAACAGTGGGATTCCATCTCAAAAAAATATGTATTTTCATATATTTTACTATGTTACAATTTGGTTTCCAGAAAAAAGAAATTCTTATTATTTTATATATAATTCTCTTGTTGTGTGAACTCTTTCCTAAGCAGCAAAATCGGTTATAATACAAGTTTTATGATTACTTCATTCTCGGTCTTTTGCTATTGCTTAGCAGCCGTGTGGTGTTAATAAGACCAATGAAGGTGCCTAATGTATACCTGTTGATTAATGTATATGTATAAAATGTAATCCAGTTATTTATTTCACCGTTATTTCATCACAGATTTTCATAAGAGTGTGGAGAAAAACTCTGAGCTTATGTGGGATTGATAGGACAGCCACGTTTTCTCCCTCCCTCCTCCCCACACTGACCTGGAGCTGTATTTTTTCAGGATGGCATCCAAAAGGCCAACGAGCTCTTCAGCATTGATGAACTTCTGTGTGCTGAGGGTGTACATCTTCTCATAGAAGTCTGCGATCTCCATCCGAGCCTGAACAAAGAAGCAGAGCTGCTCTGACAGGTGGGAAAGGAGTTCTTCCACGTGAGGAGCAGTCCCACCCAGGGCACCACGGCCAGTCACCACCTTCTTCAGCTCGTTATGCAACGAAGTATAGATGGTGCGGATGGAATCCTTCCTGCTAAAGAAAGACTGGCCCCCTGGCAGGCAAACGACACAAGCACATGACAAGTAAGAAGGAGAAACCGTAAGTACCAAACACCTACCAGCATGCAAAAGCAAAGAATCCAAACCCACTGAGCTCAGTAAGTTTTCATCTACCATATTCTCTGTCTCCTATGATGGAGATATAAATAAATACTTTATGATTCATAATTTCCCTAAGGAATAAGCTAAACGAATACCTGATAGAGTTCATTACTGTAGCAATGGACCTATGTACAATTTGCTTACCCATGTACCAATTCTCCCCCACCCCGACTCAATGAGGATTCAGATTTACTTCAGAGCATAACTAACCTAGCAAATAACACCAACCGGAACTAAAAAGCCTACCTTTCACATAGATGTATTCAAAGCAAAAGAACACACAAATTATGAAACACTATTGTTATTCCTGATATGTCACGATTTTTTGTTTCTGCTTTAGAGTTGTATTTTCCTTTGAATCTTATCTTTTAGATCATACCAGAAAATTGAATACATACACATATATTCCCTCTATGCAAGAAAACAGACTACTGGGATCCCAGGAGAATAAAGAAAATCTTAGCACTCTTGACAAGATTGACACTATACGTTATAAATAATAAGCACCACATTGTGAATTATTAAGACCAGGAACCAATTATAAATAACTGCTGCTGTAACCAGGGGATTCCAAAGGAAATCAGCAAAAAATTAAACCAAAAACACCTTTACATAGCCAAAAAGGATCAAATAGCATAGATACCATTTACTCACTTCTGTATGTACACATGACCAATTATATTTCTAAGTATACAGCCAGCTTCATGGATGTTCCCTTAAGCAATTCTGCACCCACCAAAGGGCCAGAAGCAAGACATTAGGAAAGTGTAAAGAAAAAAAGAAACAGGGCAGGTTTAAAACAGTGATTTCTAGGAATATATAAAAAAACTCGGAGATGGACAAGAGTTTAAATTTTCTCTTCAATGAATTTACTATTCTAAACATATACCTGTAATTAGGAATAAAAATGTATCAAGGCATTTGTAAAATATCCTCTTAATCAATGAACCATTTTACAATATTGATTTTAATTCATTGCTCAGTTTATGTTTCAAGAAATGAATCTTCCTTCCCTTACTACTAGGTAACCAACTTGTCCTAGTTTACCCAGGACTTTCCAGGTTTTAGCACTAGAAGTCTAGCTTCTCAGGAAATCTTTATACGGTTTTAAAACAAAGTCCCACATCCTAGAAATACCTCAGGCCTGGGCAAATTTGAACAGTTGGTTACGCTACTTATTTCTGACACCCCAGACAAACTACTGATACTTTGAAAAGTGTTTTTCCAATATACTGTCTAAACCAGGGGTGTTCAATCTTTTGGCTTCCCTGGGCCACATTAGGAGAAGAAGAATTGTCTTGGGGCACATATAAAATATGCTAACACTAACCATAGCTGATGAGGATAAAAAAATGCACAGAAAAATCTCATATTGTTTTAAGAAAGTTTAGCCAGGCATGGTGGCTCATGCCTGTAATCCCAGCATTTTGGGAGGCCGAGGCGGGCAGATCACCTGAGGTCAGGAGTTCGAGACCAGCCTGGCCAACATGGTGAAACCCCGTCTGTACTAAAAATACAAAACAATTAGCCGGGCGTGGTGGTGGGTGCCTGTAAACCCAGCTACTCGGGAGGCTGGGGTAGGAGAATCGCTTGAACCCGCGAGGCAGAGGCTGCAGCAAGCCGAAATTGTGCCACTGCACTCCAGCCTAGGCAACAGAGCAAGATTCCATCAAAAGAAAAAAGAAAAGAAAAGAAAAGAAAGAAGAAGGAAGGAAAGGAAAGGAAAGGAAGAAAAGAAAGAAACAAAGAAAGAAAGAGAAAGAAAGAAAGAAAAAGAAAGAAAGAGAAAGAAAGAAGGGAAGGAAAGAAAAGAAGAAAGGAAGAAAGGAAAGAAAACCAAAGGAAAGAAAAGAAAAGAAGAAAGGAAGAAAGAAAGAAAGTTAGTTTATGAATTTGTGTTGGGCCGCATTCAAAGCCATCCTGGACTGCATGTGGCTCGCAGGCCACAGGTTGGACAAGCTTGTTTCAAACAGATTGAGTAGCTGGCACATCATTTCTCCAACTAATACCATCAAAGTCCATATGGGTACAGGTGGACCAGTTGTGACACCAATATCCCATACGGAACTGTTCCCTGCAGGGTTTGCCTTCCTCCCATGCCCATATTCAGTTTAGCTCTGCTGATTTTGTAGAGTGCAGGGTACAACATACATAGACCTCTGTGCCCACATCTAGGATAAAACCTCTCAGCTTAGGAGGGTAATCAGAGTATCATATAAAACCTAAAAGCTGTGGAGGTCTGAAAGACTTGGTTTCAAACCCCAGCTCCCACGATTACAGGCTATGTTGATGTGCAAACTACTGAACCACTTTGAGCTTTAGTTGTCATTTTTAACATAAAACTGGTGATAGAGCTAAAAAAACAAAATGAAATAACATTTGGTGTGTAATGTGCCTGGAACAAAGAATATATTCTATAAT
Organism: Nomascus leucogenys; assembly: GCF_006542625.1. Taxonomy (NCBI): domain Eukaryota; kingdom Metazoa; phylum Chordata; class Mammalia; order Primates; family Hylobatidae; genus Nomascus; species Nomascus leucogenys. The sequence goes on along the minus strand of NC_044391.1, from coordinate 47,374,434 downwards.
ACTAATTTCTTTCCCTTCTATTTATAACTGATACATTTTTTAAAACTCCTAATAATACATAATTGAGCTTCTGAAACTGTAGTGAATTGGGAGCTTCAAGTACTACAAAAAGAAGAGCTATCTAGTACTATTAAACAGGGTGGCCTTGGTGAAAATTTTAACTTCGCATTGAAAAAGGGATATCATCTGTCTCTAGGACTTATGGGAGAAAAAAAAAAAAAGGATACCTAACTTCATCAGATTACCCTCATCTGGGGGAATGGAAACACTACATAAATACAAAGAATACCTTTAAAAGCTTATCGATAAACGCTAATCACCAGTATGTGAAACCAAGTAAAGTGAAACTACTCTAAGGAAGAGATAGACCATCAACACATTTCTTTCAAACAGTTCTCTTTTCTCAAAGCTCTCAGGAACCCAATCCTATCTGTTCACTATCTTGGTTTGGAATATCCAGTGGGGACTGACCTTTCTTCATGCTGGAAAACAAGGAATCAGAAACATCCAACTTCTTTCTCTTTTCAATATTTTGAACTTATAAAATATGATTACTTTGAATGACTTTTAGAAGGCAGTTATAAATGCTCATCATTTCTCAAGATTTCAACAGTTTATCTCATGTCATGAAATTTTAAGTGTATTAAGGGAACGTGTAAAACATCTTGGGCATTTTATTCTCCAACTTCTTGCTAATAATAATTTTTAAACATCAGTTCTCAAGTTAAGTCATTTTCTACTATGCTAAATTTCAGCAACCCGAGGCTGAGGAAACTCTCCAGTAACGAAACAAAGGGAAGAAAAGTATGACCTTTTAAAATTCTCCACAGGCATTGAGTCAGCATATTTTAATCACTGATCCTTCCCCAAACAGGTATTATTCTCTCTTAAAGGAAAGAGAAGGAACCGAGATAAGGGCCCTACTCGAAGTTTTTCAGTAACAGGGTCAAGACAGGAACAGAAAGCTCCCTGTCAAGGTCTATCCTCTGTCTAAAGGCCCTGCTTGCTTCTTTAATCAGCATTCTCTGCTAAGGCCTCAAATAAATACCATCCATAAGAGAGGTAAAAAAAAAAAAAGACTCACTTTTTACTTGAAATTTGCTCAGAGAGTAGATCTTAAGTAGTCTGACAATATACACATGAAAGAAGGAAGGAAGGAAGGAAGATAACTAAGTAAGGTGATGGATATACTAAGTAGCTTGATTGTGGTGATCATTTCACAATTGATACATACATCAAAACATCAAGTTGTACATCTTAAATATATACAATTTTATTTGCCAATTATATCTCAGTAAGGCTAAAAAAACTTTTCAGAATTATGTTTTAAATTTTTTAAAAGCATGCATAAACTTTTTGTTTTGCTTTGTGAAGAAAACTTATAAAGGTTCTAATGAGCAAAGTAGTTGGAGAACATGGGAATGTTTTAAACGGCAACACGAAAGTTTTCTCCTTAAGTTTTTAAGAAAATAGACAGTAAACCTGATAATTGTGAAGTCATATTGTAAGCACACTGATAACATATACACTCCAGTACCAAAAAAAATATGCAAAGATAAAATTTAAATTCTGGAACTTATGTTTACTGTACGTGTAAATAAGTTATGAAGCATTAAATACACTATTTTCAGAATATTTACTCAGAAGTGAGGAGCCCACCTAGGAACCTAACAGTGCCTGGGCATGTTTCACAGCACCAAATGTTGTGTAGGTCAGTTTCAAGGCATAGCCCTCATGCTTACCCATGCCAGCTGGGGTTCAAGCAGAACTAATCAATTTACACATTAAGGAACACTTTACAGAACCCAAGTGAAAGACAGTGAAGATCTTATATACACATTCTTACACACAGGGCAGCCAGTTCTGTTTACATAAAAACCTGGCTCATTCAACTTAAAATTAGAGTAGCAGATTTTTTTAAATGGAGTCAATAAATAGACTTTAGAAAATTCAACTGAACCCACTCATGTTATATGCAAAATTATATGCACATATATATTTTTCTGGAGAGTGAGTACACAGCTTTCATCAAATTTCCCTGGATAAGTTAATAAAAAAAAAAAAGCAAAGAATCACGGCACTTGAATCAGTCACCATTCTTTGAGGTGGGGGAGTCTAAAAACAACTAAAACTGCCTAAATATTACCTACCTTCAGTATTACAGCTAGAATCCACCCCATTTTCACATATATAAAAAACATATCTGTATATATATTATACATAAATTATAATTTTCATACACATTTTTAATAAGTTATATGAATGCAAACTCAATCTGACAGTTCGAGGGCAGATATTTTGGTTTCGACTTTATCATCTACCCAACATAACTGCATATATAATTTGCTAATCTATAGAAAGGGGAATAGTAACACCATAGCAGCAACTGCAAATTTGTGAGAAATGCCATTGTAAAAAGAGGAGGAAAAAAATAAAGTGAAACTATCTGACCAGTTTTTGCTAATAAATTAGCCTACTAAATAAGTATGTATAAATCAACATACTTGCTACAGCAATTACAATCTCAGGAAACCCTGTCTCTTGAGTGTTTACTGAAAGCTCAATAAGACGTACATGGTCACCTTCAGAAAATATAAGGAAAGTAGGGGGCTGGTTAGGGAACGGGGGCGGTGGATCAAAATGAAATCTACACCAATTTTACATTTCTATTCTCTGTATTTTATATACGTGTCCTTCATTCACATCAGACCTCATGCTTCTGAAAATTGAAGAGTCTAAAATAGTTCAAAGTACTGACTCTAAAACCCCTAGGATTCAAATATATTTATTTGTCACAATTAAGCAGTAATATTATTTTGTATGCATAATCCATGCCTTTTACATCTACTATTTCCTTCTCATCTACTTATACTTATTGCTTCTACTAGTAAAAATCAGTTGAATCAGCTCTTGAATCTTATTTTCAGAGGCAAGATGTACATGAGGTGCTAAGAGTGTTTACCATTTTCCCCTTAAGTCTCCTCTTGCTAGTGTTAGGCATATTTCTTGCCTTTCCTGCCCAGTATTCATTTATTTTCTTTAGTCATTAAATATGTATTGGGGGACTATGAAGACGGGGTAGGACTCCAAATGTGACTCTCAGGCCTTAATCTTAAGAGGCCACACAACAGTGTTCAGTAATAGAACTAGGTTGTTTTGCAAAGTTTTGCTCTTCTGGCTGCAGCGTCACTAATTAAAACAATGAAGACATAGTTTGGTTAACTTCTCATTTATGGCATCAATCCATGCACGAGGCAAAAGGGCAAACCCTTCGGTTTGGGTCACAGCCCTGCAAAGAGCATCTACCCAGTTCGCCAATCTATCAGCAGCGCAGGCCGGTGGGCGGGGCTTGTGGAAGCCCAGGGAAGGAAAGGAACGGTGGAAGGAGACCTGGGAATGCCGAGTCGAGCCTGCGACTAGAAGTGACACAGAGACAGGAAACCCAAGCCACTGCCGACTGGGGAATATACCCCCTTTCCTTCCTCCTCAAGGGGCTCGGGGGGCGGGGCGGAGGTACCTAGTTTCTGCCCCAGGTAGGTGAGGCTGTGATAGACCTTCTCGGCCGCGGCCAGGTGCGCCAAGGCCGCCAGCAGCGACAGCCAGCTGCCCCCCGCGCTCTTGTTGGCCTCTCGTTCCTTCTCCACATTGTCCTTAGCCTTGTCGTAAGAGAAGATACCCAGGTGAGAGAAGAACGTCTCCAGCACCGCCTGTTCCACCGGGACCGGGGCGGCCAGCGGGATAGACTCCCCCATGCGAGCTGCGCCCCAGCTCGACCCACGTGGCTCTCCTCGGCCTCGCACTTCCGGGTTCTGAAGGAACGGGCTTGCGCACAAGCGTGCGTGCGCGTGACCGCCTCCACCGGCGGACTTGTGAGCGCGCCGCTGCCGGGACCGCTCCTGGGCCTTACAGAAGAAGCGGATAAGGGCCAAGGAAAGAGGGAGGTAGCGGTTCCTGAGCTCCTTCGGCGCTTCGGCTCCTGCAGCTCTGACTATTCGGACCGTCAGGGTAGAATAGGAGGCGGCCAGTTCCCTGCTCTAAGAAGTTGTCTGCGCTCTGAGGTGAGCTGACAGGCCCCTCCCTGTGAGGTTCGTCAGCGCTGGTGACGTCATGCAAACGTGACGTCGGCCCTGGCCAGAACACCTGGCCTGGGCTCACTGGGCCAGCTGAGAGATGGGGAAGTGCCTGGAGTTGTGCTCACACTCACAGCAGGGACCCTAGTCACTTCTGACAGCTTCTACAACAACTCAGGGAAGTGATTTGTTGAGATTAGAAGACTGACGGGTAAAGGTTGATCTCGTCCCCATTGCCTAGTTTTCATCACATCACACACCATCGGTTAACTCTCACCTGTATCCTGTTCTAGTTCTCCCAGGTTTGTGTTAGCCCTGCAGCTAATAAGCCGAGCCCCTGGCCCAAACTACATTAACCTTCCTTAAAAAGTTATCTTTTTTTTTTCTTTTTTTTGAGACGGAGTCTCGCTCTGTAGCCCAGGCTGGAATGCAGTGGTGAGATCTCGGCTCACTGCAGCCTCCACCTCCCAGGTTCAAACGATTTTCCTGCCTCAGCCTCCCTAGTAGCTGGGATTACAGGCCAGCGCCACCACACCCGGCTCATTTTCGTGTTTTTAATAGAAACGGGGTTTCACCCTGTTGGCCAGGCTGGTCTCAAACTCCTGGCTCAAGCAATCTTCCCACCTCAGCCTCCCAAAGTGTTGGGATTACAGGTGTGAGCCACCACGCCTGGCCAGAATGAAGGATACATTAATGTAAATTGTGCACGTTGTCATTTAGATTAATTACAAGTTCCTTTGGCATTTAAGAAACCCCATGAACCCGGCTCATACTTGTATGTCCACTCCTTTGGAACACTACCCACTACTCGATAGTTTTTTCCTTTCTTTTTCTTTGTACATACTTATTTTATGCTGCTTAGTCACACTATTTAATCGCATATATTTACATGTCTCTTTCCCCAAGTGGTGAGATCCCTAGGGTACACTAGGGTTCACTTTACAGTTATAATCTTTTCATATTGGATGGCGCAGCCATGTTTGTTGAACAAATGAGAGAATTGCCTGTTTTCGTTTTTTCTAAAACTAGAGCTGCCATCATCACTACCTTTTAAAAGAAATCTCACTAATCTAATTTTAATGACTAGGTATTGTGCACTTGTACCCTATACTCAAGAATGTAATTGGATAAGATCAACTCTGTTAACAATGATACAAGGCAGTTTTTTTTTTTTTTGGTTGTTTTATTTTGTTTTGTTTTTGGACAGGGTCTCACTCTTTCCTCCAGGCTGGAGTTTCCCCCAGGCTGGAGTGCAGTGGCGTGACCTTGGCTCAAGGCAACCTCCGCTTCCCAGGCTTTAGTGATTCTCCTGCCTCAGCCTCCCGAGTAGCTGGGATTACAGGCCAGTGCCACCACACCTGGCTAATTTTCGTATTTTTACAAACCTGCCCCATGTATCCCGAAACTTAAAGTATAATAATAAAAAAAAAAAAATGCCATCCTGGGGAAAAGATATCTGTAATATATGTCAGAGAAAGGTTTAATGTACTTAACATATCAGGATCTCTTACTAACCAACAAAAATAATAGGACATGAATATATAAGTCCCAAAAGAAATATAAAACTCAAATAATTCTTTTTTAATGCTCAAGCTCACTAGTAATCAAATGCAAAATAAACTATATTCTATGTTTCATCTACCAAACTAGCAAAAGAAACTGTTTAATTTTATTTCAATAGTTTTGGGGGTACAGGTGGTTTCTATAGGAATAAGTTCTGTAGTACTGATTTCTGAGAGTTTTGGTGCACCTGTCACCTGAGCAGTGTATACTATACCCAATGTGTAGTCTGTTCTCTCTCACCCCTCTCCCAGCCTTCCCTGCGAGTCCCCAAAGTCTATTATATCATGCTTATGCCTTTGCATTCTCATTGGTTAGCTCCCAAAAGAAACATTTTAATTGCTGATAAATGTGCAATAAACATCTCCCCATTTTCCCCACCCCCCAGACCCTGGCAATCATGATTCTACTCTCTGCTTCTAGGAGTTCAACTTTTTTAGATTCTCTATATAAGTGAGGTCATAGAATATTAGTCTTTCTGTGTCTGGCTTATTTCACTTAATGTAACATCCTCCAGGTTTATCCATGTTGTCACAAATGTCAGGATTTCCTTCCTTTTTATGGGTAAGTATTCCATTGTCTGTATTTACTACATTTTGTTTATCTCTTCATTCATTGACAGACACATTGTTTCTGTATCTTGACTATTGTGAGTAATCCTTTGGATGTAAATGCAGAAGTGGAATTGCTGGATCGTATGCTAGTTCTATTTTTAGTTTTTTGAGGAACCTCCATACTATTTTTCCATAATGGCTGTATCAATTTATATTCCCACCAGCAGTGTACAAGGGCTCCTGTTTCTCTACACCCTCAGCAACACTTGTTATTGCTTGTCTTTTTTTTTTTTTTTTTTAAATAGAGACAGTCTTGCTGTGTTGCTTAGGCTGGTCTCAAACTTTTAGTGTCAAGCAGTCTTCCCACCTCAGCCTCCCAAAGTGCTGGAATTACAGGCATGAGCCACCCCGCCTGGCCATTTTTTCGATAATAGCCATTCTAACAGGTGTGAGGTGATATCTTATGGTTTTGACTTGCATTTTCATGATGATTCGTTATGTTGAGTTTGTTTTAATGTATCTGTTGGCTATTTTTATGTCTGCTTTGGAAAACTGTCTATTTGCATCCTTTGCCCAATTTTTAATTGGGCAATTTGTTTTCTTGCTGTTGAGTTGTATGAGTTCCTTACATATTTTGGATATTAACTCCTTACCAGATATATGGTTTGCAAATATTTTCTCCCATTGCATAGGTTACCCTTTCATTTTGTTGATTGTTTCCTTTGCTGTGCAGAAACTTTTTAGTTTGATGTAGTCCAACTTGTTTATTTTTGCTTCTGTTGCCTGTACTTTGGGTGCATATCTGAAAAATCATTGCCAAGACCAATGTCAAGTGGCTTTCCCCCTATATTTTTTTCTAGGAGTTTTATAATTTCAGGCCTGATATTTAAGTCTTTAACCCATTTCAATATAATTTTTGTGGAGGGTGTAAAGTAAGGATATAATTTTACCCTTTTGCAGGTAGATACCTTAGATACCTAGTTTTTCCAACGCTATTTATTGAAGAGACTATCCTTTACCTATTGTGTATTCTGGATGCCCATGTCAAAGATTAGTTGACCATATATGTGTGGGTTTATTTTTAAGCTCTGTATTCTTTTCCGTTGGTCTCTGTGTCTGTTTTTATGCCAGTACTACACTGTTTTGATTAGAATAGCTCTGTAATGTAATTTGAAAACAGGGAGTGTGATATCTCTAGCTTTGTTGTCGTTTCTCAAGATTGCCTTGATTGGCCAGGTGCGGTGGCTCACGCCTGTAATCCCAGCACTTTGGGAGGCTGAGGTGGGCAGATCACGAGGTCAGAAGATCGAGACCATCCTGGCTAACACAGTGAAACCCTGTCTCTACTAAAAATACAAAAAAATTAGCCAGGCGTGGTGATGGGTGCCTGTAATCTTAGCTCCTCGGGAGGCTGAGGCAGGAGAATGGCATGAACTCGGGAGGTGGAACTTGCAGTGAGCCGAGATCACGCCATTGCACTCCAGCCTGGGGGACAGAGCAAGACTCCGTCTCAAAAAAAAAAAAAAAAAAAAAAGATTGTCTTGATTATGTGAGGACTTTTGTGGTTCCATATGAATTTTGGGATTGTTTATTTCTATGAAAAAAATGCCATTGGGCGTTTGATAGAGATCACATTGAGTCTAGATTGCTTTGGGGAGTATAGACATTTTAACAATACTAATTCTTCAATCTGTGAACATATCTTTATTTGTGTCTTCATTTTCTTTCATCAATGTCTTATTGTTTTTAGCGTACAGATTTTTCACCTGTTTGGTTAAATTTATTCGTAATTATTGTATTGTTTTTGATGCTATTATAAATAAGATGTTTTCTTAATTTCTTTTTTAGGTAGTTTATTGTTAGTGTATAGAAATGCAACCAATTTTCATTTGTTGATTTTGTATCCAGCAACTTCACTGAATTGGTTTGTTCTAATTTCTTTCTTTCTTTCTTTCTTTCTTTCTTTCTTTCTTTCTTTCTTTCTTTCTTTCTTTCTTTCTTTCCCTCTTTCCTTCTTTCTTTTTCTTTATTTTTTTCTTTCTTTCTCCTTCCTTCCTTTTCAATCTCTCTCTCTCTCTCTCTTTCTTTTGAGACAGGGTCTCGCTCTGTCATCCAGACTAGAGTGCAGTGGCATAATCACAGCTCACTGCAGCTTTAACCTCCTGGGCATAGGTGATCCTCCCACCTCAGCCTCTGAAGTAGCTGGGACTACAGGCCCACGCCACCACACTCGGCTAATTTTTTTATTTTTTGTAGATACAGGTGCCGCTATGTTGCCTAGGATGATCTCAAACTCCTAAGCTCAAGCAACCCTCCTGCCTCGACTTTCCAAAGTGCTGGAATTATGGGCGTGAGCCACTGTGCCCAGGTGAGTTTTCTATATATCAGATTATGTCATATGCAGAGATAATTTAACTTCTTTTCTGATTTGGATGACTTTTATTTCTTTTTCTTGCCTAATTACTCTGGTATATTCCTTCTTTAATTTGTTGAGAGTTTTTATCATGAAAGATGTTGAATATTATTAAATGCTTTTTCTTGCATCTACTGAATTGATCATATGATTTTTATACTTTGTTTAGTTAATGTGAAATATCACATTGGTTGATTCACCTATGTTGAACTATCCTTGCATCTCAGGAATAAATCCTACTTGATCTTAGTGTATGATACTTCTAATGTGGCATTGAATTTTGTTTGCTAATATTTTGTTGAGGATTTTTGCCTGTAGAGCCAGAAGTCAGGGATATTGGCCTATAATTTTCTTTTCTTTGTAGTATCTTTATCTGGCTTTGATGCAAGGGTAATGCTGGCCACATAAAATGAGTTTGGAAGTGTTCCTTTCTCTTCAGTTTTAAATGCTTGGTAGAATTCACCCATGAAGCTATCTGGTCTGGGCTTTTCTTTTTTTTCCTTTACTTTCTTTTTTGTTTTTTACTAGCCCTGCCAAAGGAAGACCTCAAAAAATTGGCTAAAAACTCAGAGTCTTTCCTCTTCACAGGAATCTTGAGTAAAAGGTGAAAAATTTATGTGACCTGAAAACAAGCCAGAATATTGCTGGGTTTTTCTCTATTGGGAAGTTTTTGGTTACTGGATCAATCTCCTTACTCATAATTGGTCTGTTCAGATTTTCTGTGTCTTTGTGATTCAGTCTTGGTAAATTGTATGTTTCTAGAAATTAGAGTACTACCTTGAACTTAACAGATGTTCATTAAATATTTAATTGACTGATTCTTCTTGTCTCGTAAGAATGATATAAGAAAATACATAGTGTTAATGACATGTCAAGCTGTTAAAACGTTAAAGTTATAAAGCAAGAAATTACTTTGAATGGTTCAGCCCATGAGCAGGATATTTTGTATAGCAGCAATAACTATTTGCTTATTTTTATTTTTTTAGAGACAGGGTCTTGCTATGTTGCCCAGGCTGGTCTCAAACTCCTGGACACAAGTGATCCTCCTGCCTTGGCCTTCCAAAGTGCTGGGATTACAGTCATGAGCCACCACACCTGGCTCATTATTTGTTATTGGTAACATATTAGATATCTATTGCTGCGTAATGAATAACCCCAAAACATAGTGGCTTAAAACAATAAAAATCATTTATTATCTCTCACAATTTCTGTGAGTTGGGAATTCAAAAGTAGATCAGTTGGGCGGTTCTATGTGAGTCTCTTATAAAGTTTCAGTCAGATGTTGGCAAGGGCTGTAGTCATCTAAAGTCTTGACTAGACTGGAGAATCCCCTTCCACAGTGGCTCTCTCACGTTCTTGGCAGCTTGGCATGAGCTATTGGCCACATGGGGCTCTCCACAGGACTCCTTGAGTGTCCTCACAGCATGGTCACTGGCTTATCCTGGAGCAAGTGGTTCAGAGACCAAAGCAGGAGCTGCAATGCCTTTTATCACTTAGCCTCAGAATTCACACATCACCTCTGCCATATTCAGAGCCACCCTCGATTGAATTTGAGCAGAAGACTAGTGAAGGGCCTGAATGCTAGGAAGCAAGCATCACTGGAGGTTACCCTAGAGGCTGGCTTCCACAGATGATGACATTTTCAGCATAGAGAATTCTTTGTCTTCCTAAAAATATCTAAGGATGGAAGCCTTAACTGCTCCTTCAGTAATATTTTATTACTCAAGAAACTGTTTCTTAATTTCAGGCAAAATCTCTCTTAAGTCTAGAAAAACAACTCTGCTCAAGACCATTGATTTGGTATTGCTCTTCACAGGTCTTTGAAAATAACCCTCGTGACAATGCCAGTGAAAAAAACATTTTAGTTATAACAACCCATTTTGGGGACAAAAGGACTTTAAGAACAAAGCAAGGCATTCATTCTTTCATTTATTCAATAAACAATGGACTACATTTAAAATGTTTTTAGAGACGAGGTCTCGCTCTGTCACCCAGACTGGAGCACAGTGCTGTAATCATAGCTCACTGCAGCCTCACTCCTGGGCCCAAGCGATCCTGATCCTGCTTCAGCCTCCTCTGTAGCTAGGACTATAGGCACATGTCATCGTGCCTGGCTGATTTTTAAAATTTATTTTTTAGAGCTGGGCTCTTGCTATGTTGCCCAGGCTTGTCTTGAACTCCTGGTCTCAAGCAGTCCTTCCACCTCAGCCTTCCAGAGTTCTGGGATTACAGGCATGAGCCACTGTACTGGCTTGGATGAAATTTCATTTGTGGCCAATATATACAAAGTAACATATTCCAAAATCGATTTTACAGTTTGTGATTATGCCAATTAATTACTACCTAAAGTTGATATTATTTGGGCATACTTCCCTTTTCCTGATCAATTTCCTGGATGTGACACTAACAGTAAAACTATCATTGATATAGCACTTACTGTGTGCCAAGTACTTTATACATCTTTTAATATAGTATTTTTTTAGTCTTTGAGATGAGGTCTCACTATGATGCCCAGGCTGGTCTCAAACTCCTGAGCTCAAGCAGTCCTCCCGCCATGGTGTCCCAAAGTGTTAGAATTACAAGCATGAGCCACCATGCCCGGCCAAGTGCTTTGTATATGACTGATCTTCCTATAAGTCTTCAAGGTAGGTGTACTTTTAACCACTTGATTATGGAGAAATGGGGGCTCCAAAAAATTAAGTAACTTGTCCAAATACACAGAACTAGTAATTGATAAGGCTAAGATGCAAACCAAGATTTGTGTAGCTTTCCTCCATAAACCTGGCTGCTGTTAATGAGTTGTCCACACACACACAGGCCTCCCACCTGAGTACTAAGAGATTTCCACTTGTTATTCAAGCAATGTCAAATTGTTTCTGTAGTTATCTTTCTTACCGTATCAACAGTGTGACTGAAAGATACTGTTTCAGGGAGAAGTCTTCTTTGGCTTACCAAGAATCAAATATTTGACACAGAACAAACGTTTTCATTTTTTTTTTTTTTTTTCAGATCATTTGCTAAAAGTACCACACAATTAGCAATACATTATTACATTTTTTTTTTTTTTTGAGACGGAGTTTCACTCTGTCATCCAGGCTGGAGTGCAGTGGCATGATCCCGGCTTACTGCAACCTGTGTCTCCTGAGTTCAAGCAATTCTCCTGCTTCAACCTCCCGAGTAGCTGGGATTACAGGCATGCGCTACCACACCCAGCTAATTTTTGTATTTTTAGTAGAGACAGGGTTTTACCATGTTGGTCAGGCTGTTTACGAACTCCTGACCTCAAGTGATCCATGCGCTCAGACTCCCGAAGTGCTGGGATTACAGGCGTTAGCCACCATGCCTGGCAAACATCTTGCTTTATTTTATTTTATTTTATTATTATACTTTAGGTTTTAGGGTACATGTGCACAATGCGCAGGTTTGTTACATATGTATCCATGTGCCGTGTTGGTTTGCTGCACCCATTAACTCATCATTTAGCATTAGGTATATCTCCTAATGCTATCCCTTCCCCCTCCCCCCAACCCACAACAGTCCCCAGAGTGTGATGTTCCCCTTCCTGTGTCCATGATTCTCATTGTTCAGTTCCCACCTATGAGTGAGAACATGTGGTGTTTGGTTTTTTGTCCTTGCGATAGTTTACTGAGAATGATGTTTTCCAGTTTCATCCATGTCCCTACAAAGGACATGAACTCATCATTTTTTATGGCCGCATAGTATTCCATGGTGTATATGTGCCACATTTTCTTAATCCAGTCTATCGTTGTTGGACATTTGGGTTGGTTCCAAGTCTTTGCTATTGTGAATAGTGCCGCAATAAACATACGTGTGCATGTGTCTTTATAGCAGCATGATTTATAGTCCTCTGGGTATATACCCAGTAATGGGATGGCAGGGTCAAATGGTATTTCTAGTTCTAGATCCCTGAGGAATCGCCACACTGACTTCCACAATGGTTGAACTAGTTTACAGTCCCACCAACAGTGTAAAAGTGTTCCTATTTCTCCACATCCTCTCCAGCACATGTTGTTTCCTGACTTTTTAATGATGGCCATTCTAACTGGTGTGAGATGGTATCTCATTGTGGTTTTGATTTGCATTTCTCTGATAGCCAGTGATGATGAGCATTTTTTCATGTGTTTTTTGGCTGCATAAATGTCTTCTTTTGAGAAGTGTCTGTTCATGTCCTTTGCCCACTTTTTGATGGGGTTGTTTGTTTTTTTCTTGTAAATTTGTTTGAGTTCATTGTAGATTCTGGATATTAGCCCTTTGTCAGATGAGTAGGTTGCAAAAATTTTCTCCGATTCTGTAGGTTGCCTGTTCACTCTGATGGTAGTTTCTTTTGCTGTACAGAAGCTCTTTAGTTTAATTAGATCCCATTTGTCAATTTTGGCTTCTGTTGCCGTTGCTTTTGGTGTTTTAGACATGAAGTCCTTGCCCATGCCTATGTCCTGAATGGTATTGCCTAGGCTTTCTTCTAGGGTTTTTATGGTTTTAGGTCTACCATGTAAGTCTTTAATCCATCTTGAATTAATTTTTGTATAAAGTGTAAGGAAGGGATCCAGTTTCAGCTTTCTACATATGGCTAGCCAGTTTTCCCAGCACCATTTAGTAAATAGGGAATCCTTTCCCCATTTCTTGTTTTTGTCAGGTTTGTCAAAGATCAGATAGTTGTAGATATGCGGCATTATTTCTGAGGGCTCTGTTCTGTTCCATTGATCTATGTCTCTGTTGTGGTACCAGTACCATGCTGTTTTGGTTACTGTAGCCTTGTAGTATAGTTTGAAGTCAGGTAGCATGATGCCTCCAGCTTTGTTCTTTTGCTTAGGATTGACTTGGCAATGCAGGCTCTTTTTTGGTTCCATATGAACTTTAAAGTAGTTTTTTCCAATTCTGTGAAGAAAGTCATTGGTAGCTTGATGGGGATGGCATTGAATCTATAAATTACCTTGGGCAGTATGGCCATTTTCACGATATTGATTCTTCCTGTCCATGAGCATGGAATGGTCTTCCATTTGTTTGTATCCTCTTTTATTTCATTGAGCAGTGGTTTGTAGTTCTCCTTGAAGAGGTCCTTCACATCCCTTGTAAGTTGGATTCCTAGGTATTTTATTCTCTTTGAAGCAATTGTGAATGGGAGTTCACTCATGATTTGGCTCTCTGTTTGTCTGTGATTGATGTACAAGAATGCTTGTGATTTTTGTACACTGATTTTGTATCCTGAGACTTTGCTGAAGTTGCTAATCAGCTTAAGGAGATTTTAGGCTGAGACAATGGGGTTTTCTAGATATACAATCATGTCATCTGCAAACAGGGACAATTTGACTTCCTCTTTTCCTAATTGAATACCCTTTATTTCCTTCTCCTGCCTGATTGCCCTGGCCATAACTTCCAATACTATGTTGAATAGGAGTGGTGAGAGAGGGCATCCCTGTCTTGTGCCAGTTTTCAAAGGGAATGCTTCCAGTTTTTGCCCATTCAGTATGATATTGGCTGTGGGTTTGTCATAGATAGCTCTTATTATTTCGAGATACGTCCCATCAATACCTAATTTATTGAGAGTTTTTAGCATGAAGCATTGTTGAATTTTGTCAAAGGCCTTTTCTGCATCTATTGAGATCATCATGTGGTTTTTGTCTTTGGTTCTGTTTATATGCTGGATTACATTTATTGATTTGCATATGTTGAACCAGCCTTGCATCCCAGGGATGAAGCCCACTTGATCATGGTGTATAAGCTTTTTGATGTGCTGCTGGACTCGGTTTGCCAGTATTTTATTGAGGATTTTTGCATCAATGTTCATCAAGGATTATTGGTCTGAAATTCTCTTTTTTGGTTATGTCTCTGCCAGGCTTTGGTATCAGGACGATGCTGGCTTCATAAAATGTGTTAGGGAGGATTCCCTCTTTTTCTATCGATTGGAATAGTTTCAGAAGGAATGGTACCAGTTCCTCCTTGTACCTCTGGTAGAATTCGGCTGTGAATCCATCAGGTCCTGGACTGTTTTTGGTTGGTAAGCTATTGATTATTGCCACAATTTCAGAGCCTGTTATTGGTCTATTCAGAGATTCAACTTCTTCCTGGTTTAGTCTTGGGAGGGTGTATTTGTCAAGGAATTTATCCATTTCTTCTAGATTTTCTAGTTTATTTGCATAGAGGTGTTTGTAGTATTCTCTGATGTATTACATCAGTAGATTGTATTTCTGTGGGATCAGTGGTGATATCCCCTTTTTCATTTTTTATTGCATCTATTTGATTCTTCTCTCTTTTCTTCTTTATTAGTCTTGCTAGCAGTCTATCAATTTTGTTGATCTTTTCAAAAAACCAGCTCCTGGATTCATTAATTTTTTGAAGGGTTTTTTGTGTCTCTATTTCCTTCAGTTCTGCTCTGATTTTAGTTATTTCTAGCCTTCTGCTAGCTTTTGAATGTGTTTGCTCTTGCTTTTCTAGTTCTTTTAATTGTGATGTTAGGGTGTCAATTTTGGATCTTTCCTGCTTTCTCTTGTGGGCATTTAGTGCTATAAATTTCCCTCTACACACTGCTTTGAATGTGTCCCAGAGATTCTGGTATGTTGTGTCTTTGTTCTCATTGGTTTCAAAGAACATCTTTATTTCTGCCTTCATTTCATTATGTACCCAGTAGTGATTCAGGAGCAGGTTGTTCAGTTTCCATGTAGTTGAGTGGTTTTGAGTGAGTTTCTTAATCCTGAGTTCTAGTTTGATTGCACTGTGGTCTGAGAGACAGTTTGTTATAATTTCTGTTCTTTTACATTTGCTGAGGAGAGCTTTACTTCCAACTATGTGGTCAATTTTGGAATAGGTGTGATGTGGTGCTGAAAAAAATGTATATTCTGTTGATTTGGGGTGGAGAGTTCTGTAGATGTCTATTAGGTCCACTTTGTGCAGAGCCGAGTTCAATTCCTGGATATCCTTGTTAACTTTCTGTCTCGTTGATCTGTCTAATATTGACAGTGGGGTGTTAAAATCTCCCATTATTATTGTGTGGGAGTTTAAGTCCCTTTATAGGTCACTCAGGACTTGCTTTATGAATCTGGGTGCTCCTGTGTTGGGTGCATATATATTTAGGATAGTTAGCTCTTCTTATTGAATTGATCCCTTTACCATTATGTAATGGCCTTCTTTGTCTCTTTTGATCTTTGTTCGTTTAAAGTCTATTTTATCAGAGACTAGGATTGCAACCCCTGCCTTTTTTTGTTTTCCAGTTGCTTGCTAGATCTTCCTCCATCCCTTTATTTTGAGTCTATGTGTGTCTCTGCACGTGAGATGGGTTTGCTGAATACAGCACACTGATGGGTCTTGACTCCTTATCCAGTTTGCCAGTCTGTGTCTTTTAATTGGAGCATTTAGCCCATTTACATTTAAAGTTAATATTGTTATGTGTGAATTTGATCCTGTCATTATGATGTTAGTTGGTTATTTTGCTCGTTAGTTGATGCAGTTTCTTCCTAGCCTCGATGGTCTTTACAATTTGGCATGTTTTTGCAGTGGCTGGTACCAGTTGTTCCTTTGCATGTTTAGTGCTTCCTTCAGGAGCTCTTTTAGGGCAGGCCTGGTGGTGACAAAATCACTCAGCATTTGCTTGTCTGTAAAGTATTTTATTTCTCCTTCACTTATGAAGCTTAGTTTGGCGGGATAGGAAATTCTGGGTTGAAAATTCTTTTCTTTAAGAATGTTGAATATCAGCCCCCACTCTCTTCTGGCTTGTAGAGTTTCTGCCGAAAGATCAGCTGTTAGTCTGATGGGCTTCTCTTTGTGGGTAACCCGACCTTTCTCTCTGGCCACCCTTAACATTTTTTCCTTCATTTCAACTTTGGTGAATCTGACAATTATGTGTCTTGGAGTTGCTCTTCTCGAGGAGTATCTTTGTGGCGTTCTCTTTATTTCCTGAATCTGAATGTGGGCCTGCCTTGCTAGATTGGGGAAGTTCTCCTGGATAATATCTTGCAGAATGTTTTCCAGCTTGGTTCCATTCTCCCCATCATTTTCAGGTACACCAATCAGACGTAGGTTTGGTCTTTTCACATAGTCCCAAATTTCTTGGAGGCTTTGTTCGTTTCTTTTTATCCTTTTTTCTCTAAACTTCCCTTCTCGCTTCATTTGATTCATTTCATCTTCCATCACTGATACCCTTTCTTCCAGTTGATCGCATCGGCTCCCGAGGCTTCTGCAATCTTCGTGTAGTTCTCGAAACTTGGCTTTCAGCTCCATCATCTCCTTTAAGCCCTTCTCTCCATTGGTTATTCTAGTTATCCATTCGTCTAATTTTTTTTCAAAGTTTTTAACTTCTTTGCTGTTGTTTTGAATTTCCTCCCATAGCTTGGAGTAGTTTGATCGTCTGAAGTCTTCTTCTCTCAACTCGTCAAAGTCATTCTCCATCCGGCTTTGTTCCGTTGCTGGTGAGGAACTGTGTTCCTTTGGAGGAGGAGAGGTGCTCTGCTTTTTAGAGTTTCCAGTTTTTCTGCTCTGTTTTTTCCCCATCTTTGTGGTTTTATCTACTTTTGGTCTTTGATGATGGTGATGTACAGATGGGTTTTTGGTGTGGATGTCCTTTGTGTTTGTTAGTTTTCCTTTTACCAGACAGGACCCTCAGGTGCAGGTCTGTTGGAGTTTGCTAGCGGTCCACTCTAGACCCTGTTTGGCTGAGTGTCAGCAGCGGTGGCTGCAGAACAGTGGATTTTCGTGAGACCACAAATTCAGCTGTCTGATAGTTCCTCTGGAAGTTTTGTCTCAGAGGAGTACCTGGCCGAGTGAGGTGTCAGTCTATCCCTACTGGGGGGTGCCTCCCAGTTAGGCTGCTCTGGGGTCAGGGACCCACTTTAGGAGGCAGTCTGTCCGTTCTCAGATCTGCAGCTGCATGCTGGGAGAACCACTACTCTCTTCAAAGCTGTCAGACAGGGACATTTAAGTCTGCAGAGGTTCCTGCTGAATTTTTGTTTGTCTGTGCCCTGCCCCCAGAGGTGGGGCCTACAGAGGCAGGCAGGCCTCCTTGAGCTGTGGTGGGCTCCACCCAGTTCGAGCTTCCTGGCCGCTTTGTTTACCTAAGCAAGCCTGGGCAATGGCCGACGCCCCTCCCCCAGCGTCACTGCCACCTTGCAGTTTGATCTCAGACTGCTGTGCTAGCAATCAGCGAGACTCCGTGGGCATAGGACCCTCCGAGCCAGGTACGGGACACAATCTCCTGGTGTGCCATTTTCCAGGCCCGTTGGAAAAGCGCAGTATTAGGGTGGGACTGACCTGATTTTCCAGGTGCCGTCTGTTACCCCTTTCTTTGACTAGGAAAGGGAACTCCCTGACCCCTTGCGCTTCCCGAGTGAGGCAATGCCTCGCCCTGCTTCGGCTCGCGCACAGTGCGCTACACCGCCTGTCCTGCACTCACTGTTTGGCACTCCCTAGTGAGATGAACCCGGTACCTCAAACGGAAATGCAGAAATCACCCGTCTTCTGTGCCGCTCAGGCTGGGAGCTGTAGACTGGAGCTGTTCCTATTCGGCCATTTTGGCTCCACCCCTGAACATCTTACTTTCAACTAAATTACTTTTCCTTTCGTATGACAACCCTCACACATAAACACACTCTTATTTACACTTAATTAGCTCTTCCTATTTTGTTTTTCTATATATCTAATTTTAATGAGATTTTAAAATCAAGGTTAGGGAATTATACAGAGCAATGGAGTAAGAAACTAATCCAAGCTTCAAGAGAGAAATAATATTTTAAATCTGTTCTCTAAATAACCATTGCCCAGTGTTGGTCTAAAGCCATGCTGTCAGATATAGTAGCCACCAGCAACATGTGGCTATTTACATTTTAAATGAATTTGAAATGAAATAAAATTTTAAAAATGTACTTCCTTAGTTGTGCTAGCCACATTTCAAACGTTCAGTAGTCTCCTGTGGCTACTGACTGCCATATTGGACAGCACAGATACAGAAATTTTCATCATCACAAAACTTTCTATTGGACAATGCTAGAAAGAAACAATGTTATAAGAAAGACTTTCACAGATCAGATAAACCAAAATGAACAGCGAGATCCATGTGTTATTTTAAATCCTTTTTCACACTTTCATTCTTTCTGACAATGTATATATTTGTATTTTCTTTTTAAATTATATATGTATATACATTATGTACTCAATAAATTTACCTATGATTATTTTGAATTTAGAAAGAAATGTATGTGTGTACATATATATACAGATTTCTTTCTAAATACAAAATAATCATTTATAAATATATTGAATATTTCATAAATTATAGGAGTTATGCTAAGTGCTTTACATGAATTGACTCATTTAATCCTTAGTACAATGCTGTGTTTATTGTGAAAAATTTGGAAGACATAAAGCATATATAGAAAAATTTGGAAAAATAAAGCATATAAAGAAAATAAAGCATATAGAAAAATAAAGCATATTAATCCCCAAACTAAGATAATCACTGTTGACATTTCTAGTGGATGCTGTGGTATGCTGCCCAGATCCCAAGATACAGCTACCAGGAATGTTGGCTATTGCTGGCTCAGAGTTTAATTCCTCTCTAAAATTGTCTTCAGTGAGGGAAACTGCCTCACCCACCATTCCCCTCCTTGGGTCAGCTCAAATCCAATGACTGGTCAGTGGTGGAGGTACAAAGGCATCAAGTCAATTGGCACAATCTGGGATATCCCAGCTTTAGAGTGTCCCATGAGACAAGTTAAAGCCTCTGTGGCAAGTGCCCTGCAATTCACCCTCCCCCTCTGCCCAATCCTGCCCCTGCTTCCCTTAACAGGTGCTGTTCCTGAGCATTCTCACCAGTAAATCACCTGCATACAAACCTCTGCTTCAGAGTCTCTGCTTCCTGAAAAACTCAACTGAAGTCAACATTTTTGGAATATAACTTCCATTTTTTTTCTTTTTGTATCCATCCATTTAAAATTTTTAAATATGTATTTATTTTGCTCTAAAACATTTGAAATTTTCTTATTATTTTATATTAAATGTTTAGTTGATAATACTTTATAGATAATTTAGCCTGTAAACTATCTGCAACAGTATTTTTTTTTTTCTAGATGGGATCTTGCTCTGTCACCCAGGCTGGAGTGCAGTGGCATGATCTCAGCTCACCACAACCTCCGCCTCCCAGGTTCAAGTAATTCTCATGCCTCGGCCACATGAGTATGTGAGTAGCTGGGATTACAGGCATGCACCAGCATGCCCGGCTAATTTTTGTATTTTTAGTAGAGATGGGGTTTTGCCATGTTGCCCAGGCTGGTCTCAAACTCCTGGCCTCCTGTGATCCGCCCTCCTCAGGGTCCCAAAGTGCTGGGATTACAGGTGTGAGCTACCGCACCTGGCTCACAACACAATTTTTAACAGCCACCTGAGATTCATATGGCATGTGACACTCAGTCAATCTTGTATTGTTGGATATTTTGGTATTTCCTGGTTTTTCTGTGGCCAACCCTAAAACTTAGCAGAGAAACACTCATTCCCAAATCCCTTCTCACTAACCTACCTCTACAATATCTAGGAATATTTAGTTTTGTAGCCTCACTTACAAGTTCCAGCCATTGAGAAATAAGCTCAAGTTTTGTGATAGTTGAGGGGGATGTTCCAGGAAACATCTTGCCTTCCAGATAAAATGGGACAGCCAAAGCTGGTATCATCTCTTACCTATTTCTTCTTGGTAAGGAATGAGATGTTCAGAGCTATCGTACCCATTTTTCATCCATGAGAGAGAAGAAATTAGATACTTGGCTTTGACAAAATCACTGAACATTTAAACCAATGCTAGCAACCGCCTATCTCTGGATTTCTTGATATGATGAGTAAACTAAGTATTTTTTTAATCTACTGTGTTTGGCAGCTTAAATGTCACTATTCCTTACATTCATAATTTGAAGTATGCAGTGATAAACATCATTGTATGTAAGTACTTGAATAGCAACAACTTAACATAAAAGTCAGGGAATTAGGACCCTACATTTTCAGCATATTTTCTGCTTGACCTTGTGCAGCTCTGTCCCTAACCTTCTCTCCCGTTTTATTTTTCTTGTGGGAACCAGAAAAATAATGCACATAAAGCTTTCTAAAATTTTCTGTTTCCATAAGCAATCTTGGATAAATAATTTTATCATGTGCTAAATCTCAATAGGAATAAGAATTTTGACAGTGAGGCAATCAGCCATTTTCCATAAATTTTTTTAGGCCTTTAAAAATCTCGTCAATATTGACAAGCCAACCTATTCAGCTTCTCCAGTTGTGTACTTCGAAAAGGCAGTAGTGGTTGAAAGAGGAAATAGACCTTTTGTAAGTCAGAACCTTATCTCTTCAAATAGGATGTTTTAGCAAATGCACCATTCCATAGTGTTCATATCCACTTGTACAGAATCGGCAAGGTTTTTCTGGAGCAAGTTTTGTGTGAACTGAGTTGCATTCTAGACCAAGCCTTGGATTAACTCTCCACGTACTTCCTGGGAATCATTCAGGTCTCCAGGGTTGGGATGTTTTATTTCCTCAGCATAAGCATGAAGCATCAAAGAAACTGAACTGACTACCATTTGAAGCAAAAAGGAACAATAGTGAATTGAAAAATAGTTATTGAAATTGTTTGATTTCAGCATTCTAGTGGCAGACACTTAATAATGCAAACCTGAACCTAATGAGTCCACGTCCATATCTCCCACTTACTCAGTCTTGAGGCTGCTTCTAATTCTACAGCCCCAGAAACCTTGAGTTGGCTGGTTCTGGCTCAAAGCAAAGATATGGGAATGCTTTTGGATATTGTAGAGGATCAGAATATCCAGATCTAAAGTATCCAAGACAGATGTTTTGACTCATTACCAGTAGTGTCTTTAGGACAGAAGACAGCTCCAGACCTGACCAGACTGCCAGCAGTTTGCTCCAGACTAGACTTTCATTCATGGGCAAAGATTAAAACTGGATTAGCACAATCAACAGAGTGAAAAGCAACCTACAGAAGGGGAGAAAATATTTGCAGATTCTGTGTCTGATAAAAGCTCAATATCTAGAATATAAAAAGAACTCTTGCAGCTCAACAAAAAGAGCCCTAATTTTAAAATGAGCAGAGGACTTGAATTGACTTTTATGTAAAGAAGATATACAAATGGCCAACAAGCATATGAGAACATAGATACTCAAGATTACTAATCATTAGGGAAATGCAAATCAAAACTACAATTAGGTACTGCCTCACATCTATTAGGCTAGTCAAAAAAAAAAAACAGATATTGGCATGGATGTGGAGAAATTGGAACCTTCGTGCATTGTTGGTAGGAATGTAAAATGGTGCAGCTGTTGTGGAAAACAATATAGAGGTTCCTCAAAAAATTAAAAATAGAACCACCAGCAATTCTACTTCTGGATAATTATCTAAAAGAATTGAAAGCAAGATCTTGAAGAGAGGTTCCTACACCCATGTTCATAACAGCATTATTTGCAATAGCCAAGAGGTGGAAGCAGCCCAAATGTCCATCAAGGAATGAATGAATGAAGAAAAATGTTACATACATACAGTGGAATATTATTCAGCCTTAAAAGGGAGGAAATCCTGTTATATACTGCATGTGTGAACCTTGAGGATATTATGCTAAGTGAAATAACCGGTCACAAAAAGACATATATTATGTCACTTTTATGTAGTAACTAGAGTAGTCAAATTAATGGAAACAGAGTTGAATAATGGTTACCAGGGACTGGCTGGAAGGGGAAAATGGGGAGTTGTTTAATGGATGTAGAGTTTCAGTTTTACACAGTGAAAAGGTTCTGGAGATCTGCTGCACAGCAGTGTGAATATGCATAACATTACTGAATTGTAGTGTTTTTTTTTACCATAATAAAGTTATTTTTTTAATGAACTAGGCATCAAAGTTGGGTAGGCAAGGGACAGTTTATTTACCTGAATTCTGTTGCCTCCTCTCATCAACTGTTGATCCCACCCCAGGATTTGTTGTGTGTCTTAGTATGGTAACATCATTCAACATATCTTAAATATTTTTTTCTTTTTTTTCTTTTTTTTTTTTTGAGACAGGGTCTCGCTCTGTCACCCAGGCTGGAGTTCAGTGGTGTGATCTCGGCTCAGTGCTACCTCCACCTCCCAGGTTCAAGTGATTCTCCTGCCTCAGACTCCCAAGTAGCTGGAACTACAGGTACATGCCACCACGCCCGGCTAATTTTTGTGTTATTTTAAGTAGAGACAGGGTTTCACCATGTTGGCCAGGATGGTCTTGACCTCCTAACCTCAAGTTATCTGCCTGCCTTGGCCTCCCAAAGTGCTGGGATTACAGGAGTGAGCCACTGCACCTGGCCTCATTAAAAATATCTTGCTTTTAAAAATATGAGCTATTTTCCTTCAGTATTTTAATTCTTTGACATTTCATCATGTTCTTTCGACATCTCATCAACACTCTATCAAGGGTGAGCAAACTATAGCTCATGGGCTAAATCTGGCCTGCAGGGTTTGAGAATGGTTTTTATATTTTTAAAGGGTTATTTTAAAAGAAGAGAAAGAAGAGGAGGAGGAAGGAAGAAAAGGAGGAAGGAGGAGAAGAAATCATACGTGGCTCACAAAACTTAAAATATTTACACTCTTGGCTCTTTGCAGGAAAAGTTTGCTAGTTTGCTGACCCCTGAAAACTATATATGACATTTTGCATTTTTTGTATTCTGCTGGTGTATTAGGTGCAAGAAATAGAACCACTCAAACTATTTTTAGCAAAAATGAATTTAATGCAGGGTATCAGGAGCTTATAAAATCATTGGAAAGTCTAAAGGAATGGTCACTTAGCAGGCCTCCAGAAATGATTCCTAGAGCAAGTCTGCTGGATGGTCTACTGAGGAGCTGCCATCTCTGCAATAATCAGAAAGGCAGGCAGTCAGAGACCTCCAGTGGAGTGCTGAGTTCAAAGACATACTGCTGTACCTGTGATCCAAGGATCAAGGGGCCACTGCTGCCCCTGCTACTTCCTCTAAACAGGCACAGGGGTAGGACCTAGACACTGAAATACTGCTGCAGAAATGCCCAATGTGTCTACAACTAGTTTTCCAGCAGAAACAAAACATAACTGTAGCCTAGGATCCACCTTCCAAGTGCATCTAATTGGCAGAAGCATAACCCTACCTGCGGGACATGAGGGAAATGTGTCTTTTCCTTCTTTAACCTCTGTATTCAAAGAAAGCACACTAGAAGATTGGAATGGCTGAGAGCCAGAGCCAGTCCAGAGTACTCACCACAGCAGGTTTGTTGCTTTAGGCTCTATTCAACTCTTCTCATCTTTGGACAACTCCTTATTCTTTCATTTGAGAAACCTTCCCTGACACTTCCTTCCCTACCTCCACCATTAGTGGATTAGATACCCTTTCATAACCTTCCATAGCTCTCAGCCCTAGCTCTGCAGTGTGTATATCACTCCATGTCATAATGGCCTAATTTCTTGCTGCTGCTTCCACTAGACTAGCTCTTTGCAGAAACTCAGTCTTATTCATCACTGTGTAGGTAATTGGTGTGTATTTGTTGTGAATGATAAATAGTTTATATATTATAACATCCCAAATAGCATTTCTTCTCTTTCTTTGTTCCACATGACTGTGCACTGATACCTGTATACAGTGAAAACTCAGTAAATGTTGTTAACTGACTGGCTTCCTTTTTTGTCAGCTCAAAGAGAAGTTCCATCAATACGCTATATGTGTGTCTTTGTTTGACTCCCTGTGTACCTATATAAGTTAATAATGCAGTGGAACAGCTAATATTTGAACAGTTTCAACATGCTAGGTGATATATGAAGCACTTTATACATACTATCTAATTAAATCCTCAAGATTATCCTTTGAAGTTGATATTTTTATTCTCATTTTGTAGATAAAGAAACTGGGACTTAAGTAGCTTGTCCACAGTTACACAATAAGTCACAGAACTGGGACTCACATCGAGGTCTGGCTAATACCAAAATTTGTACTCTTAACCACGATAATGATGATGATTATGATAATGATGACAGCTAATAGTTCCAGACTTGGTTCTAGGCATTTTACATGTATTATCTCAAGCCACATATTGCCTTGCCTGGAATTGATGCTTAATAGTTGTTACATGTGATAAGATAAACAAAGCTCTTGATAACTGATGTATTTCTGGCTCTGCCACTAATTTACTTTGTGACCTTAGGTAAACTGCCAACTCTCTGAGCTCCAATTTTCTCCTCTGCAAAACAGAGAACAATCTCTACAATATTTATAGTCCAAAAATTCCAGAACTCTATGAATAAATTCTACTTAGTTTTTCATTCCATCATTATTACTTCTATGTGATAACATCTTAACTTCTAAATTCTAAGCTCCTATAGGATCTCAATTTTGTTTTATAGTTTTCTTCCGTGGTACCTGGTCTGGTGCTCTGCACAGTACATAACAGGCTCATGGTAAATATGTATAAAGATACATAGATACAGATTGAAATTTGTCCAAGGGGAAATATCCATCCTCACAAGAATCTGTGCTTGTTGTCATTTAGTGTATTCCTTTGGGGGTGACATTCAAATGTAATTTAGGGCTGCCACAGAGAAATCGGCACTCAGACCTTGGGAAACCTTTTCTCTTTCTGTAGTCACAGGTAAGAGTCTTATCCTTAAAGCAGAGCTGTGGTCACTGCCCAAGCAGCTACTCTTAGGGCTGAATGCAGAAGATTTCTTTCGTGCTGAGTGCAGGTAAAAAGGTCTTGGCCTGTGGATAATGGCAGACATAGGAAGGAGTGTTCTAGAGGGAACTGGCCCCCTATCTCTCTCTCTTTTTCCACCCCACCCCCCATCTCTTATAGGGGAATCAGAGAATCCCAGATCATTTGATAGCTTTCGCAGATTACACATGAAGAGTTAATGCCTGATCCCTGAGCAGCAGAAAAATCCCCAAACTGTTGAGAGTCAGCACGGATAGGTCCGCATGCTCTTGCTCCAGTTTCTTTAAGGACGTGAATACAAAAAATCGACAGAGGTGATTGTATGAATCACCTTTGTATGGAAACTGATATTAAGAATCATTCATCGGACTGGGAAAACACTACATATTAAAAAAAAAAAACCGGAACTCGGTAACCTGTTCATATGTGCATCTGTGCATTTCTTAGTAACTGTCACCATGGTAGCAAAGCAGTTCGACAAGGGTGCCTTTTTAGCACAGTACATATAAAGGAGAAAGATGAACAGCCAATCATGTACTTACTATCTTATACCATTCTTTGTTTCTTTATTTCCCTTTATTTAATTGTGTTGATCCTAAATCCATAGCTATTAGCCTCTGACACTTATCTTCCTCAAGCATCAAGTACAGTGCTAGAAATATATTAGGCACTAAAACATGTATGGTTATTCCTTTATTTGATTGTGTTGATCCTAAATCCATAGCTATTAGCCTCTGACACTTATCTTCCTCAAGGATCAAGTACAGTGCTAGAAATATATTAGGCACTAAAACATGTATGGTTATTGACAGAATTAAATGAATGGTATTTCTGGCCAGGTGCGGTGGCTCATGCTTGTAATCTCAGCATTTTGGGAGGCCAAGTCTAGCAGATCGTTTGAGCACAGGAGTTTGAGACCAGCTTGAGAAACACAGCAAAGCCCCGTCTCTACAAAAAAAAAAAAAAAAAAAAGGTAGTCAGGCACGATAGTGCGTGCCTGTGGTACCAACTACTCAGGAGGCTGAGGTGGGTGGACACCTGAGCTCAGGGAAGTTGAGGCTGCAGTGAGCCGTGATTGCACCACTGCACTCCAGGCTGGGCAACAGAGTGAGACCCTGTCTCAAAAAAGGGTGTTTCTGCTGTGTCTTCCTTTCCAAGCGAGAGAGTGTCACTGAGAATTTGATTTTAAGAAATGGCTCCAGCGGGGCATGGTGGCTTTTACCTGTAATCCCCTGCACTTTGGGAGGCCGAAGGAGGAGGATCACTTGAGGCTAAGAGTTCCAGACCAACCTGGGCAACATAGTGATACCCTGTCTCTACAAAAAAAAAAAAAAAATTGTTTTAATTAGCTTGGCACGATGGCATATGCCCGTAGTCCTAGCTACTGGGAGGTTAAGGTAGGACAATCACTTGAGCCTAGGAATTCAAGGCTGCAGTGAGCTATGATAGTTGGTGCCACTGCGCTCCAGCAAGATCCTGTCTCAATAAAAAAGAAAAAAAAAAGTAAAAGAAAAAGGAAACGGCTTCTACATTTGGAGAAATCAAAACTAGGCCATTTTCCTGATTGGGCTGGCCCAATCCGGATTTCAGATTGAGACGGTAACAGGATGGTGATTAGGTACTCTGAGACACTGTATTACTAGAAGACTGATACCTAAGTGGTAAGTAGAATAGTAAGTAAATTCACATTCATCAGTGAGGACATTCAAAGCCCAGAAGCTTTGTGTAAGGACTTACAGTGACAAGTTTGGCAGCAGTTCCTGAAGTGTTTACTGCCAGGCCTGAGTTAAAACCCTGAGGACAAGGAGCTCCACCACTTGGGCTTCACACTGAGAAAGCTTTTTGAGCCCCTGCTTCCACCTTATACCCAATTAATACTCAGTCTGGGAAGTCTCCTTATTATAACTCCTTGAGTTAATGATAATCTTTTATTATGGTCTTTTCCCTAATGTGTTCTTACATTTCATTTTAATTGTCAGCTGCATAATTGCTCTGCATTTCAGTTACTTCCATTTCTATTTTTAATGTTTGTTATTTCATGTTTCTTTTTAAGAGTTTAAACGTAGACACACCCTCTTATTTTAATAGCCAGAGTGCCCCTATTTGCCGCTTTAAAATCTGGGTTCCTGTTGTTTCAACAGATCCTCAAGGTGTGCCACCTCCAGCTTATAGATTGATATTCTAGTCATGTTCAAGGCTGAAAACAGCTGCAAGAATTTGTCCTTGAAATTCTTTAGCAGTTGCTTCCAGTGGCTAAAGTCCTAATTTGGCCAGTCTGGTGGATCAGCCACTGGGACAGGATCATCACTGTGTTATCACCCTCACTGGGACAAACTAAGCAGAGCCAGCCTCTGGGCAGAACAAGTCATGGAAGGCACTGTTCCCAGAAAGGAATGGGTTAAATCCTTCCGAACCTGCTAAGGAATCTGACCTAGTTTCTTGAAACTAGAATGTAACTTGAAAGTATAATTGGTTGCAAATGTGTTTTCTTTCTTTCCTCAAAATTACTTTTGAACACCTGTGAGACAGGGAGAAGGCATTTCTCTTCACATGTACTCAGACTACCACCACTGATAAGTTTGACTAACTGATCATGAAAGTTGGGGAGCAAGGCCAGGTGCAGTGGCTCACGTCTATAATCCCAGCACTTTGGGAGGCCAAGGCGGGTGGATTGCTTGAACTCAGGAGTTCAAGACCAGCCTGGCCAACATGACGAAGCCCTGTCTGTACTAAAAATAGAAAAATGAGCCGGGCGTGGTGGCGCTTACCTGTAGTTCCAGCTACTTGGGGGGCTGAGGTGGGAGGATCACTTGAACCTGGGAGGTTGAGGCTTCAGTGAACCAAGATCATGCCACTGCACTCCAGCCTGGGTGACAAAGTGAGACCTTGTCTCAAAAAAAAAAAAAAAGCTGGCGAGCAGACAAAAAAATATGACTTAATTTAAGAAAAGAACGTTTGGGTCTCTGAGAAAATCTATGAATGCATAGTTGGTGTGGTTGTGGCATTCAAGGCCTCTATCTGTTTTGGGGAGTGTGTGTTGAGGAGTGTGAGATGGGTTCTCACGGTGTTACCCAGGCTGGTCTGGGCACTCCTGAGCTCAAGCTATATCCTCCCACCATAGCCACCGAAGTAGCTGGGCGTGCAGGTGTGTGTTGCCATGCCTGGCTCCTATTTTTTGTTGTTGTTTGTTTTGGCCACTGAGTTTAGCACAATGCCAGGCACAAGGACTCAGTGAATATTTGTTGAATGAATGAATAAAAAGCTTTTCACAATCTGATTCCTACCTACCTTTCTAATTGTAATTCCTACTGCCCTTCTTCTCAAACATATACACTTTCTACTCTGGCAAAATAACTATTGAGTTTCCTAAAAATCTCTTCTGCTTTCCCACTTCTGTACTTTTGCTGTTGCTGCACCCACTATCTGAAAGCATCTACCCTCATATCCCAGACTGTGAATATATTACTATTTTTAAAGACTCGGCTGGGCGCAGTGGCTCATGCCTTTAATCTCGGCACTTTAGGAGGCTGAAGTGGGCGGATCATGAGGTCAGGAGATTGAGACCAGCCTGGCCAACATGGTGAAACCCTGTCTCTACTAAAAATACAAAAAATTAGCTGGGCGTGGTGGCATGTGCCTGTAGTCCCAGCTATTCAGGAGGCTGAGGCAGGAGAATTGCTTGAACCCAGGAGGCGGAGCTTGCAGTGAGCCGACATCATGCCACTGCACTCCAGCCTGGGCGGCAGAGCGAGACTTTGTCTCAGAAAAAAAAAAAAAAGCCTCATCTCAAATGCTGCCTCCTTCATGAAAATGTTAGTGATTGTCTCAGTAAGATTATGAGCCTTTTCTCCTTCTAACTCTCACAAAACTTTGAATCTCCTGGTCATTTATTATCAGCTACCTTATAGTTATTTTTGTGGTTAACTTGTTCTCCTTGCTGTATTCTAAGCTTCTTAAAGCTAGGCACTGGGTCTTATTAATCATTATACTGCTTAGCACCTAGCTAATACTCTGTAATTTACTGTTGAAATAATCACTTTTGCTAGTGCTATATACCATGAGTACCATAAAATACACTAATTTTTATCCTTCTTAAAATTTAAGAGTTTTCATACATAGACATTATTTAAACTCTAGAACTGGATGGGAAATATGCCTTTGTCAACATTTTCTTTCCAGTTATTTCTGCAGATTGAGCACTCATTAGGACTCTCCCTTTTTGCCTTCTGGACTTGTTTCTTTTAGTGACATAGGCATCATTAAAATTTATATCTTGTGCACCTCAGAGTTGATCTTTAGAGCACTTTTTGTTAAGTGTGGATCTGTCATTAAATTCTTAACTCCTCTGAACGTTCATTCCTGTCATTCTTGCCTCCATATTAAAAGGTGGCCTTTCCCTGCATTCCCTCATTTACATTTGAGGCAAAGGTCTGCACCAACCCTTGGGACTCTGCTTTCTGCATGTTATTAAACATTTCTTTCCATAAATGCCCTCTTTCTGACACTTAATGATAAAACCAAAGATTGTCTTCCAGCTTTTTAAAAATTAGGTATTGCCACCAGTGAGGGGAGATGAAACACAGATTATCCTAGAATTGAGCCTGGAAGTGAACGACTGAGAAACTTCCCTCTTGAAAGCAGAAACAACTGCTATGTGCTGTATTTCCTAAAACTTCTAGCCCTCCTGAGGAAGGTTTGTAATATCTCATTTGGGAGAATGTGAAGTTTTGAGACAAAAGACATAAAGAGGTGGACAAAATTGGTCATTATAAAATTTGGGGTAGTTTTTGACCAGTGTCTGGGTAGCAGTTCTGGGTTTTAATTGTCCAAGTCTCCTAAAAGTACAAATGCTCCTCCAGGCAAGCCATCACTAGTTTTTATTTTAAATAAAATTCTCTCTTTTTCTCCACCCTCCTCCTCTTGCAATATAGCCATTATTCTGCCAATTTCCTCCTTATCTCTTTGTCACTCACTCTCCGTCTGCTTTCCTGCTTTTCTAATCATATCCCTCTTTTTCCATTATTTTAATTTGTATCATAATATTTAGCCATAAAATACTTTTTCACTTTTTAAGGTAATTTCATAATTGTCTTGTTCTAATTGATCTTCTTTTTCAAAATATCTGTTTGTGACTGAAAACACCTTTTGAGCGTCTACTATGAGCCAGATTCTGGGCTAGGTAAGGAGATACAGTGGTAAACATATCATACATGACCCTGCTTCATGGAGCTCATAGTCTAATGGAGGTAATGTTAATTAAATAAGAACATAAATAACTATTGTAATAACTAAAAGTGTATATATGGTAAGATCAGAAATAGCCTCAAGGAGAAAGCTGAGTTTTGTGGATGTAAGTGCACATAAACCTGGTGAAGGTTTATGTGTTTCAGGCGCGAGATCACAGCATGAGGTCACAGCATGTGTAATGGAGGTGTGAAGGGGCTTGGCATTTCAAGATAAAGAGAGAAGACCAATGTGGTGGGAACGTTGCAAGCCAAGGACAGAGTGATCTCAGGTGAGGTGGGTAGGGACCAGTAAATGCAGTGCCACCACAGGCCAGGTAAATATTTTGGACTTAATCCTAAGAAAAATAGAAAAGCTATTGAAAGGTTTAAATAAGGAAAGGTTATGATCAGATTTGATTATTTTAATAACAATGGGGAAATTGAAAATTCAGGGAGATGTGTACAAAAGCTATTGCTGAGCCAGGTGTTGTGGAACACAGCTGTAATCCCAGCTACTCAGGAGGCTGAGGCAGGAGGATCATGAGCCCAGAAGTTCAAGTCCAGCCTGGGCAACATGGTGAGATCCTCATTTCTTAAAAAAAAAAAAAAAAAAGAAAGAAAAAAGAGAAGTGGATTGGATGTTTTTTAACTATGCTCAGTCCAGGATGAGTTTGACTCTATTCTCCCTAGAGGAAGTAGTGAAATGACCTTTCATGGAACACAGGACTCTGATTCAAGACTAACTCATGATAATAAAGTATAGCATTTCATTATGGAAAGAAGCAGATGAAAGAAGGGTTAACTCCATCTTATTAAAATATAAGCTCCGGCTGGCCTCAGTGGCTTACACCTGTAATCCCAGCACTTTGGGAGGCTGAGGAGGGCAGATCACCTGAGATCAGGAGGTTGAGACCAGCCTGGCCAACATGGGGAAACCCCGTCTCTACTAAAAATACAAAAATTAGCCAGGTGTGGTGGTGCATGCCTGTAATCCCAGTTATTTGGGAGGCTGAGGCAGGAGAATCGATTGAACCCAGGAGTCAGAGGTTGCAGTAAGCTGAGATTGCACTACTGTACTACACTCCAGCCTGGGCAACAGAGCAAGACTCTATCTCAAAAACAAAATAAAATAAAACAAAAATAAAATATAAACTTCACAAAGGCAGGGATTTTTATTTCTTGTTTACTACTATATCTCTAGCACCTGGAATAGTGCCCAATGCATAGTAGTCATAAAATATGTATTTGTGGAATGAATGTGTAAGATCCCAAGTGCGGTACAAAAACTAAGCAGTTGCCTTGGCGAGGACTCTGATTTTAAGAAGGAAATTTAAATTAAACTCCACCATTAGCCCCTCATATTAGCTCTCCAAAAGGACAGTGAGATGAAGCTTTGTTTTTCAAATCTGAGAAGGTTAGGAATTGAAGCTGACTAGCCGCTATAGACTGAATGTTTATGTCTCCCCAAAAAATCATATGTTGAAACCTGACCCCCAATGTGCTTGTATTTGGAGGTGTGGCCTTCAAGAGGTGATTCATGTGGGCACAGCCCTCACAAGTGGGATTAGTGCCCTTATATGAGACTCCAGAGAACTTCCTGGCCACTTCCACTATGTGAAGACACAGTGAGAGGACAGCCATCTGTGGACCAGGAAGCAGGCCCTCACCAGACACCAAATCTGCCATGCCTCGATCTTGAACTTCCCTTGCAGCTCCTCAAAACTGTGAGAAATATTTGTTTTGGATAAGCCACCCAGTCTGTGGCATTTTGTGATAGCAGCTTGAGTGGACTAAGACACTAACCAAATGGTCTAGAAGAAGAGAGATGGATAAAATGATTGCTTGTCTGGGAAGTGTGGCTGAGACCAAGTGAAGGTCCTTGCAACCTAGTAGCTATGCAAGAACCCAATACTAGAAACCACAGTGAGTCTGAATGTACCTGAGTTCCTGGGCTGAATTCGTGGCTGTAATTACAAACCAGCAGGTGGTGAGGAGTTCATTATTGCCTATATCAAACATCTATAAGATAGATCCTTTCACCAGCAAGACCTGAGAACAAAGGACTTTCTGATTACAGTCAACTTCCAGCTCTCCTTAAGTGAGTCTTCCAAGCTCAAATAGCTGAATCCACTAACAGGCCTCTGAAATGAATCAGTTCATCTGGCATCCTGCATGAATATATCGACAACAGAAGTTGCCAACCTACCTACCACCTACAGGACCATTTGGCTCACAGCCCACTGTTGTTTATTTTTCAACAGCTTGATTTGAGATATAATTCACATACTATACAATTCACCCTTTTAAAGTGTGCAGTTCAGTGGTTTTTAGTATATTCACTGAGTTGTGCAACCATCACTACAATTTCATAACGTTTTAATCAACTCCCTCCCCAAAAAAACCCACACCCATCCAGCCCTAGGTAACTGCTGATCTACTTTCTGTCCTTATAGATTTGCCTATTCTGGCATTTCATATAAAGGGAATCATACACTATGTGTTGTTTTGTGACTGGCTTCTTTCACTTAGCATGTTTTCAAGACTCATCCATGTTCTATCCCTTTTGTTTTGTTTTGTATTTTGGTTTTTTTGTTTCAGTAGGTTTTTGGGGAACAGGTCGTATTTGGTTACAGGGATAAGTTCTTCAGTGGTGATTTCGGAGATTTTGGTGCACTCATCACTCAAGCAGTGTACGTCGTACCCAATATGCAGTCTTTCATTCCTCACCTCACCTCCCACGCTTCTCTCAGAGTCCTCATAGTTCATTGTATTATTATTATTATTTTTGAGACAGAATTTCACTCTTGTTGCCCAGTCTGGAGTGCAGTGGTGTGATCTCAGCTCACTGCAACCTCTGCCTCCCAGGTTCAAGTGATTCTTCTGCCTCAGCCTCCTGAGTAGCTGGGATTATAGGCACCCGCCACCATGCCCGGCTAATTTTTGTATTTTTAGTAGAGATGGGGTTTTGCCATGTTGGCCAGGCTGGTCTTGAACTCCTGACCTCAGGTGATTCACCTGCCTCAGCCTCCCAAATTACAGGGATTACAGTCTTGAACCACTGCACCCAGCCCATTGTATCATTCTTATGCCTTTGCATCCCCATAGTTTAGCTCCCACTTATAAGCGCGAACATATGATATTTGGTTTTCCATTCCTGAGTTACTTCACTTAGAAAAATGGCCTCCAACTCCATCCAAGTTGTGAATGCCATTATTTCATTTATTTTTATGGCTGAGTAGTATTCCATTTATATATATATATATATATAGTCACATTTTATCCACTCATTGATTGATGGACATTTGGTCTGGTCCCATATTTTTGCAATTATGAATTGTGCTGCTTTAAACATGTGTGTGCAAGTGTCTTTCATATAATGACTTCTTTTCCTCTGGGTAGATACCCAGTAGTGGGACTGTTGGGTCAAATGGTAGTTCTACTTTTAGTTCTTTAGGGAATCTCCACTGTTTTTCACAGTAGTTGTACTCGTTTACATTCCTACCAACAGTGTAAAAGTGTTTCCCTTTCACCATATCCACACCAATATCTATTATTTTTTTATTTTTAAATTATGGCCATTCTTGCAGGAGTAAGGTGGTATCACATTGTGGCTTTGATTTGCATTTCCCTGATAATTAGTGACGCTGAGCAACAATCATATGATTGTTGGTCATTTGAATATCTTTTGAGAATTGTCTATTCATGCCCTTAGCCCATTTTCATGGAATTGGTTTTTTTCTTGCTGATTTGTTTGAGTTCCTTGTAGATTCTGGATATCAGTCTTTGGTTGGATAGTTTGCGAAGATTTTCCTCCCTCTCTGTGGGTTGTCTGCTAACTCTGCTGCTTCTTTTGCTGTGCAGAAGCTTTCTGGTTTAATTAAGTTCCATTTTATTTATCTTTGTTTTTGTTTCATTTGCTTTTGGGTTCTTGGTCATGATGTCTTTGCCTAAGCCAATGTGTAGAAGGGTTTTTCCGATGTTATCTTCTAGAATTTTTATGGTTTATGTCTTAGATTTAAGTCTTTGATCCATCTTGAGTTGATTTTGTATAAGGTGAGAAATGAGGATCCAGTTTCATTTTCCTATGTGTGGCTTGCCAATTATCCCAGCACCATTTATTGACTAGGATGTTTTTTCCCCACTTTATGTTTTTGTTTGCTTTGTTGAAATTAGTTGGCTGTAAGTATTTGGCTGTATTTCCGGGTTCTCTATGCTGTTTCATTGGTCTCTGTATCTATCTTTATACCAGTATCATGCTGTTTTGGTGACTATAGCTTGATAGTATAGTTTGGAGTTGGGTAATGTGATGCCTCCAGATTTGTTCTTTTTGTTTAGTCTTGTTTTGGCTATGTGGGCTTTTTTGGGGGGGTTCATATGAATTTTAGGATTTTTTTTTCTAGTTCTGTGAAGAATGATGATATTTGATGGGAATTGAATTTATAGATTGCTTTTGGCAGTATGGTCATTTTCATAATATTGATTCAACCCATCCATGAGCATGGGATGTGTTTCTATTTGTGTCATCTGTGATTTCTTTCAGCACTGTTTTGTAGTTTTCCTTGTAGAGGTCTTTCACGTCCTTGGATAGGTATATTCCTCACTATTTTATTTTATTTATTTTTATTTTTTTGCAGCTATTGTAAAAGGGGTTGCATTCTTGATTCTTAGGTCGGTCACTGTTGGTGTATAGCAGGGTTCTGATTTGTGTACATTGATTTTGTATCCTGAAACTTTACTGAATTCATTTATCAGATCTAGGAGCTTTTTGGAGGAGTCTTTGGGGTTTTCTAGGTATATGATTATAACATTGGCAAACAGCAACAGTTTGACTCCCTTTATTGATTTGGATGCCCTTTATTTCTTTCTGTTGTCTAATTGCTCTCGCTAGGATGCTTCATTCCTTTTTTTTGCCAAATAATATTCTATTATATGGCTAGGCCACATTTTGTTTATTCACCCATCAGTTGGTGGACATGTGGGTTGTTTCCACTTTTTGGCTATTATGAATAATGTGGTATGAACATCCTATACAAGTTTTTGTGTTGGCATGTTTTCATTTCTCTTGATACATATCTAGAAGTGGAATTGCCTGAGCATATGGTAACTATGTTAACTGAGGAGCTACCAAACTTTTCCAAGGCACCTGTGGCATTTTTACATTCCCAGGAGTAATGTATGAAGGTTCTCATTCTCCACATTCTTGCTAACACTTACTCGTCTTTTTTATATAGCCATTGTAGGGAGTGAGAAGTTGTGTCTCACTGTGGTTTTGTTTTGCATTTCCCTAGTCCTCAGCCTGTTTTTATATAGCTTGAAAACTAGAATGCTTTTTACATGTTTTAGTTGTTGAAAAAAATGAAAGAAAAATATTTTATGACACATGAAAATTATCTGAAATCTAACAGTGTCTATAAAGTTTTATTGGAATACAGCCATGCCCATTCATTGTATATTTTCTATGCCTGCTTTTCTTGCTTCAGTGACAGAGTTGAGTACTTGCAACAGAGTCTGTATGGCCTGCAAAGTCTACAATATTTACTATCTGGCCCACTACAGGAAAGGTTTACCAACCCTTTGTCTACAATATAGTTGGATGAGACTACAAAGAATCTGGAGTGGGAAGAAGAAATTGTGACTTCCCTGTGGAAATGTATGGTTTCAGGGGTTTTGTTTTGTTTTGTTTTAAATAAAAGCAGAATGCAAGCAAGCAGAACAAGGGAAGAAATCAGGATGTTAGGGGGTATAGGGAGATCATTTTCACCTGAATCACTATTAATAAGATCCTTTCAACTTTGGGCCATCCCAGTCCTATAAATTTCTCCTAGAGTTCTATTTATAATTTACTGCTCTGATCATATCATCTTACTCGTGAGAAACGTCCAGGGATTCCCCACCACCACAGCCCTCTCAGCTAGTTAGGACCACTTAGGTCCTGCATGATCTGACTTTATCTTACCTTTCCAGCCTTATTTTCCAGCACTCACCTTCAATAGGACCAGACACCCAGCCCTGAATTTCAGGATTCTCTGCTTTTGCTCAGACATTTTTTTTTTTTTTTTTTTTTTTGAGACACGGTCTGGCTTTGTTGCCCTGGCTGGAGTGCAGTAGTGCAATCTCGGCTCACTGCAATCTCTGCTTCCCAGGCTCAAGCCATCCTCTCACC
The DNA here is from genome assembly GCF_006542625.1 of Nomascus leucogenys. NCBI lineage: Eukaryota > Metazoa > Chordata > Mammalia > Primates > Hylobatidae > Nomascus > Nomascus leucogenys. Next base: position 47,337,753 of record NC_044391.1, on the reverse strand, counting down.
TCAGCCTCATACCTGTGGTCCCAGCTACTCAGAAATTAGCCATGCCTGGCTAATTTCTGTATTTTTGTGGAGATGGGTTCTCACTTTGATGCCCAGGCTGGTCTCGAACTCCTGAGCTCAAGCAATCCACCCTCCTAGACCTCCCAAAGTGCTGGGATTACAGGCGTGAGCCACCATGCCTGGCACTCATACTTTCTTTTCCTTTTTTTTTTGAAAGAGTCTCACTCTGTCACCCAGGCTGGAATGCAATGGTGTGATCTCAGCTCACTGCAACCTCCACCTCCGGGTTCAAGCTATTCTCCTGCCTCAGCCTCCTGAGTAGCTGGGATTACAGGTGCACACCACCACGCCCAGCTAATTTTCATATTTTTAGTAGAGACGGGGTTTCACCATGTTGGTCAGCCTGGTCTCGAACTCTTGACCTCGTGGTCCACCCTCCTTGGCCTCCCAGAGTGCTGGGATTACGGGTGTGAGCCACCGTGCCCAGCCTTCTCTTCTACTTAGAATGCTTTTCTCTTCTCCAAATCCTAGAGATACTTTATTGTTATTGTGAAATATTTCAAGCATACAAAGAAGAAAAGCGACATCTGTGAACTCACCGCCAAGCTTTGTCAAATCTTAATCATTTTGCCCTGTTCCTTTAGTTCTTTGAAATATTACAGGCTTAGATATGTTTTTAAACCTCCTCAAATGCCAACTCTTCTAAATAGGCCTCTTTGATGTACTCAGTCAGGATGACCTGCATTTACCTACAGGTAAAGCTACTCAGTCCCTTGTATGATGTCTTCTTTGAGCATTCCTTATTATGGTCATTCCCATAGAGTACTACAAAGATGACTTTAGGTAATTCAAGGAAGACACATTTTTAAAAATTTTGTAGGCCAGGCACAGTGGCTCATGCCTGTAATCCCAGCACTTTGGGAGGCCGAGGCAGGCGGATCATGAGGTCAGGAGATCGAGACCATCTTGGCTAACACAGTGAAACGCTGTCTCTACTAAAAATACAAAAAATTAGCCGGGCGTGGTGGCGGGTGCCTGTAGTCCCAGCTACTAAGGAGGCTGAGGCAGAAGAATGGCATGAACCCGGGAGATGGAGCTTGCAGTGAGCCGAGATCATGCCACTGCACTCCAGCCTGGGCGACAAAGTGAGACTCCGTCTCAAAAAAAATAAATAAAAACATTTAAAAATTAAAAAAATATGTATGTTTATTTTTAAAAGTACATTGGAAATATGCACATACAGCCGGGCATGGTGGCTAATGCCTGTAATCCCAACACTTTTAGGAGGCTGAGGCAAGAGGATCACTTGAGCCTAGGAGTTCAAGACCAGCCTAGGCAATATAGTGATACCTTATCTCTACAAAAAAAAAAAAAAAATTTTTTTAATTAGCCAAGGAGTGGCATGTGCCTGTAGTCCCAGCTACTCAGGAGGCTAATTAGGGAGGATTGCTGGAGCCCAAGAAATTGCTGCAGTAAGCTGAGATTGTGCCACTGTACTCCAACCTGGGCAACAGAGTGAGATGCCGTCTAAAAAAAAAAGAAAAAGAAAAGAAAAAATGGGTCTGGCATGGTAGCTCATGCCTATAATCCCAGCACTTTGAGAGGCTGAGGCAGGCGGATCACTTGAGGTCAGGAGTTCGAGACCAGCCTGGCCAACATGGTGAAACCCCGTCTCTACTCAAAATACAAAAATTAGCCAGGTGTGGTGGCACAGGCCTGTAATCCCAGCTACTCAGGAGGCTGAGGCATGAGAATCACTTGAACCCAGGAGGCAGAGGTTGCAGTGAGCCAAGATTGTGTCACTGTACCCCAGCCTGGGTGACAAAGCAAGACTCCGCCTCAAAAAAAAAAAAAAAAAAAAGCACAAACAAGTAATTTAAAACTATATACCTAGAACACCAAATCTGTGATTTCCCAGGTATTCTTTATGACAAGGCTAAGGTAGGTACAAATATTGGGAAATTATTGAGTAATATTAGGAAAATATTGAGAAAAATATTGAGTAAATCTGTATTGAGTACTATTATACAGATGATATGGGAAAGATGTTGAAGGTTGTATTCAAATAATTTAGAAAAGAATGTAAATTCTTGACAACAGAGACCCAGTTTTATTTATTTTTCTATACCCTAAGCATTGAACAAACTCAGAATAGATGCTTATTGAATCAGTTTCTCTCTGGGGCAGAGAGATCTCTGAAAATTATATGAAACCTCCTAAACTTTCTGACAGATAAAATAACTTAAAAGACATTTTCCCCACACCGAGTGCCCATGCCTGGGACAAATGATACATTTTCCCCTCTTCCTTCCCTGCCCATTTTGACAAGTTGCCCCAGCTGGGGCTTAATAGATATTAAGTAGTGCTAATAATAGTCATCCTCTGAAGGAATGAGGACTTGAGATTGCCAAAATGATCTTTTTTGCTCCAACATACCAATCTCAGCATATTTCAGTTTGTGTGCCACTTTCGTTCTTGGATATGGTCCAACACACACACACGTACATACACTTTCTCTCAAAACACTTTATATATTTTTTAGAGAAAATATTTCTCAATCTCCTTAAAAATCACTATTTCATTCCATCTTTTCATCATTGTTAACACCAAACCATTTGGAGTCACGTTGGCAACTGGATTTTATCTTGAGACTTGTCATTGAGGAATCATTTTGTTGTGTAGCAATCCCTGTTCACAACGTCAGCCAAATTATGTCATGTGGTTGCAAAACTGCTGTCCTGTCTTCCAGCTTTTCTGAGTAAATTTGACTCTTTGAGAAGCTTCGTTCTTCCTATCCTAAAATGACCTTATATGCTCTCGTATCTCAGGGGATCCTAATTGTGATGAAATCTTTCTCTTTATTTCCTTTCTTATAGCCTGTGTTTTGAGGTGGTGTTTCAGGGGTGTGGGGAGTAGGGGAACTACTGAGGTCTGAGTCACAAAAGGAGATCTGAACAAGATATCTGAAGTTCAGTTGGGCCCTCAAAGCTTCACTCATATTGGACTAGATGTGCTTCCTTAGAGAAGTCTCTGAAAGTTCTGTTAATGACATTGACCCTTTTGGTTCCTAACTCCTACTCTTAAGGCACAGGTCTTTACTGATCTTAAAACCCTAGGCCAGGATGGCTGTAACCAGGGTGTATAACTTTATATTTTATTGTCCGAATGAGGACACATTTTAACATTTTGTTTGGGGGTACAGGTGGTTTTTGGTTACATGGATGAGTTCCTTAGTGGTGAATTTTGAGATTTTAGTGCACCTGTCCCCCAAACAGTGTACACTGTACTCAATATGCAGTCTTTCATTCCTCCCCCCGTCCAACCACCCCCCACCCCATCCCCAAAGTCCATTAGATCACTCTGTATGTCTTTGTGTCCAAATGAGGACACTTTTGAAATTGAAAGTGGGTGCTGGGGAAAAAAGACGTAAGCCAGGGCCCACACAGGCAAACCATGCTGTCAGGTCAACATACCTAAAACACTTTGAGCCTCTTATCCTCTATTAGCAGAGGTTAAGTTGGAGTCTCTAGATTTCTTTTTCTTTTTTTTTTCATTGTTGTTGTTGTTGTTGTTGTTGTTGTTGTTGTTGTTGTTGTTGGGATAAGGTCTTGTTCTGTTCGCCCAGGCTGGAGTGCAGTGGCACAAACATGGCTCACTGCAGCCTCTACCTCCCAGGCTCAAGTGATCCTCCCACCTCAGCACCCAACCCAAGTAGCTGGGGCTACAGACATAGGCCACCATATCTGGCTTTTTTTTGTTTTTTGTTTTCTTAGGTTTTGCCATGTTGTCCAGGCTGGTCTCAAACTTCTGGCTCAAGCGATCCTCCCACCTCAGCCTCCCAAAGTGCTGGGATTATAAGTGTGAGCCACCATGCCTGGCCTAGATTTCAACTTGAAAGTCTGTGAGGTGGCTAGGAATGGTGGCTCACACCTGTAATCCTAGCACTTTAGGAGGCTGAGGCAGGTGGATCGCTTGAGCTCAGAAGTTCAAGACCAGCCTGGGCAACATAGTGAGACCTCGTCTCTATTTATTTTTTAAATAAATAATAAGTTTTTTAAAAAGAAAGTCTGTGGGGTTTATTGTATAATTTAAAGTTTTATTTTCATTTCAGTAAAATGCATGTGATTTAAAGTGCTTGTGTTTGCATTATTTACATTGATCCAATCTTTCTCCCTAAGTGGGAGAACTTTGTCTCTGGTCAAAGAGAGAACAGAGGTAGACTTTACCATAGTGAAATGTTCAAGCCAAGTGAAAGATAAAAAGATGCATGGCCTGTAAATAAAGACTTGTAGTGTTTCAGAAAGAGCAAAGTGGAACATGATCACAGAGGATGCTGAATTCAAGAGTATATTGTAGCATTTTACTATATTCACTTTGCAAAAAGAAATGTATTTTCAGGAAAACATCATGCATCATATTGATATTAATTTGCATTTAATAAACTTTTAGATTATAAATTTGTTGATTTTATAAGAATACAATAAGTTTTCTTACATGTACATTTATGTTAGTATGTATTATAGAAGCATGACAGCAAAAATGATTTAATTTTGAAGGTTTGCAGAAATTTTTATTTTTTATTTATTTTACAGAAGTAGGGTCTAACTATGATGCGCAGGCTGGTCTCAGACTCCTGGGCTCAAATGATCCTCCCACCTCAGCCTCCCAAAGTGCTGGGATTACAGGCATGAGCCACCACGCCCAGCCTGCAGGAATTTTTAAAGTATAAGAATCAGTGCTGATACAACACCGAAAGCATAAGTAATAAAAGGAAAAATAGACACATGAGACTACATCAAACTAAACAGCTTCCATGCAGCAAAAGAAATAACCAACAGAGTGAAAAGGCAACCTATGGAATGAGAGAAAATGTTTGCAAACCATATATCTGATAAGGGGTTAATATCCAAAATATATAAGAAACTCATTGAATTTAATAGCAAAAATACCAATAACCTGATTTGAAAATGGTCAAAGGACCTGAATAGACATTCCTCCAAAGTAGACATACGAATAGCCAACAGGTTTATAAAAAGATGCCCAGAGCCAGTCATGGTGGTTCATGCCTGTAATCCCAACACTTGGGAGGCTGAGGCAGGCAGATCGCTTGAGCCCAGAAGTTCAAGACCAGCCTGAGCAACATAGTGAGACATCGTCTCTTTTTTTTTTTTTTTGAGACGGAGTCTTGCTCTGTCGCCCAGGCTAGAGTGCAGTGGCGCAATCTCGGCTCACTGCAAGCTCCGCCTCCCGGGTTCACGCCATTCTCCTGCCTCAGCCTCTCCGAGTAGCTGGGACTACAGGCGCCTGCCACCACGCCCGGCTAATTTTTTGTATTTTTAGTAGAGACGGGGTTTCATCGTGGTCTCAATCTCCTGACCTCGTGATCTGCCCGCCTCGGCCTCCCAAAGTGCTGGGATTACAAGCGTGAGCCACTGCGCCCGGCCAAAAACTTTTTTTAAATTAGGTTGTGGTGGCACACACATGTAGTCCAGCTACTCGGGAGGCTGAGGTGGATTGCTTGAGCTCAGGAGGTCAAGACTGCAGTGGGCCATGCTTCAGCATGGGTGACAATGCAAGACTCTATCTCAAATACACATACACACACATACACACATGATGCCCAGTGTCACTAATCATCAGGGAAATGAAAGTCAAAACTACAGTGAGATATCACCTCACACTTGTTAGTATGGCCATTACCAAAAATACATAGAATAAGTGTTGAGGATATGGAGAAATTTGAACATGTGTACACTGTTGGTGGGAATGTAAAATGCTGCAGCCATATGGAAAACAGTACGAAAGTTTCTCCAAAAAATTAAAAATTGAAGTGTTGTATGATCTAGCAATACCACTTCTGGTATTTATTCAGAAGAATTGTAAACAGGATCTTGAAAAGATATTTGTACTCCCATGTTCATTGCTGTGTTATGCACAATAGCCAAGAGATAGAAAATATCTGAATGTCCATCAGTGGATGAATGGATAAAGAAAATGTGGTATATACGCACAACGGAATATTATTCAGCAGAGCTGTCCTGCAATATCTGCCATTATTTATAACATTGTTTCTATGGGGAAATTATTCTGTCTTCCACATAGCTGACCTACAAATGAAGGTCTTAAAAAGAGAAGGAAATCCTGTCACGTGCTGCAACAAGAATTGGAAGACATTATGCTAAGTGAAATAAGCCTATCTCAAAAACAACAACACTGCCTGATTCTTCTTACATGAGGCATCTAAAGGAGTCAAACTCATACAAACTAAAATGGTGTTTTTGGAGAGGGGAAAATTAGTTACAGTTTGATGGGTATAGGATGTCAGCCATGCTAGATGAGACATTTCTAGAGATATGCTGTACAACAATGTGCATATAGGTAACAATCATGTACACTTAAAATTTTGTTAAGAGGGTACATCTCAATGTGCATTTTTCACAATTAAAAAAATGAATATTCCATAGGTTAGACCAAAGTTTTGCCTTTCTTTCTCTTCCTAATCCAACTATGCCCTCTGGTGGTGACAGTTGCTAATAGAAGTAAAATAACTACTTCATATCCTTTCCAAATTCATTTTGTAGGTCAGCTGTGTGGAAGACAGAATAATTTCCTTGTAGAAACAAAGTTGTAAATAATGGCAGATGTTGCAGGACAACCCACCAAAACCCATATAAATCTTACTTGAAACAGTATTGAGAGTAGCCCTCTGTCACTTGATTTACACCCTCCTTCCTCCACCCCACCCTCCTTGTTGGTGAAACAAATGAAAAATCCCATGTCCACAGTCTACTCTGTCCCCATCACCATCAGAAGTAGAAAGAGGAAAGAGAAGGGAAGAGGATTCGTGCTTTGGCCAAATTTAACAGCTTTATTTATAGGCACACCTTCTGCCCTGAAACCCCACACCCATCCTGGGGCCTTCAAAGGAGTGGACCACCTAGAAGGAAACTTAAAGGTCCTCTTTGCCTCTTTTAGAATCTTGGGGCAAATATTAAGATGACCTTGCATTCTAAAAATGAGCCGGGCGTGGTGGTGGGCGCCTGTAGTCCCAGCTACTTGGGAGGCTGAGGCAGGAGAATGGTGTGAACCCGGGAGGTGGAGCTTGCAGTGAGCCAAGATTGCGCCACTGAGCTCCAGCCTGGGCAACAGTGTGAGACTCCATCTCAAAAAAAAAAAAAAAAAAAAAAAAAAAGAAGACCTTGCATTCTTTTCTCTTGCTCAACCCATAGTCCTTAGCTCTCCAGGGCTTCACCATGTTGCCCAGGCTGCTCTTGAGCTCCTGAATTCAAGCAATCCACCTGCCTTGGCTTCCCAAAGTGCTGGGATTACAAATGTGAGCCGCTGTGCCAGGCCAGTAATTCCAAAGTCAAAGTCACCAGAGTCTCCAGAGTCAAAATCACCTTCTAAGTAGAACGCAACAAAAAAGAAAAAGAAGTCCAGAAAAAATAAAACGGAAAAAAAAGAAAAACTCTTCCACCCAAGGTCTACTCATACCTGGAAATCTCTACGATGTATAACCAATAAACCTCCAAAGACCTTGTCTTTTCCCAGTTTTTTAAAACTTTCCCCCAGTCCCTTCTAGGGGCTGGCTGGAAGAAGGAAGGGATGAGGGATGGAACAATCCCAGTCTAGTTGGTGTACATCATATTCCATTAATGCTTGATTGTCTTTCTCTTTTTTTTTTTTTTTTTTGAGATAGAGTCTCACTTTGTCGCCCAGGCTGGAATGCAGTGGCATGACCTTGGCTCACTGCAACCTCTGCCTTCTGGGTTCAAGTGATTCTCCTGTCTCAGCCTCCTGAGTAGCTCGGATTACAGGCACGCGCTGCCACGCCCGGCTAATTTTTGTATTTTTAGTAGAGATGGGGTTTCACCATGTTGGCCAGGCTGGTCTCAAACTCCTGACCTCAAGTGATCCGCCTGCCTCAACCTCCCAAAGTGCTGGGATTACAGGTGTGAGCCACCGCACCTGGCCCAATGCTTGATTTTCTTGTGTGCTCAACTATTGTTTGTGCTGTATGATTCCCAGGGCCTCTCCCCAGGAAGGGACAAGAATGACATGGAACCTGCTGTATGTAAACATACATTTTTGTTGTTGTTATTTGGTTGGTTGGTTAGACAGGGTCTCAGTCTGTCTGCCAGGATAGAGTGCAATGGTGCCATCATAGCTCACTAAATCCCATTTCTAAGGAACTAGAAAACTGTGGAGTATTATCAAATCCATTCAAAGTGACAAGAGGAAGAAATCTATATTATGATTTTAGTGATATAGGAAAAAAGAGCTGGAAGAGCATATAGACAAGTAAAAACACTTGGATTGTTTAGAATGACCTGATGTTGGTGCATTATTTAATTTGGAATTACCGGCCGGGTGCAGCGGCTCACACTTGAAATCCCAGGACTTTGGGAAGCTGAGGTGGGGGGATCACTTGATTCTAGAGTTCAAGACCAGCCTGGGCAACATGGTGAAACCCTGTCTCTACAAAAAAAAAAAAAAAAAAATGTAAATATTATCTGGGCATGGTGGCACATGCCTGTAGTCCTAGCTACTCAGGGGGCTGAGATGGGAGGATTGCTTGAGCCTAGAAAGTCAAGGCTGTGGTGAGCTGAGATTGCGCCACCACACTCCATGCACTCCATGCACTCCAGCCTGAGTGACAAAGCGAGACCCTGTTTCAAAAAAAAAAAAAAAAGAATAATTCAGAATTATGCAAACATTGGTATAATGCATAATTTTGTTTAATGATAAATGAAAATATTATTGACTGTTTTATACTGTCAAAATGCAAAACTTAAAAACTTAAGAGGCTTAACACAACCCTTTATTGTATCTCACAATTCTGTGGATTGGATGGGCAGTTCTTCTATAGGTCTCACCTGGGTTTCCCACGAGTTTGCTGGGAAAGGGCAGCTGGTGCTCTTCTGTGTGGTCTCTCCATGCCTATGATGTCATCCTCCAAGGCCTCTCTACATGGTGGCTCGGAAACAGAAGCTGCCAGACCCAGACCGTCTTGAAGTCTGGGGTCTGAAATCCTAGAACTTTACTTCCTCCACATTCTTCTGGTCAGAATATCACAGGCTCAGCCCAGATGAGAGCAGAAGAGACACAAACTTCACCTCTTTTTTTTTTTTTTGAGACAGGGTTTCATTCCTGTCGCCCCAGGCTGGAGTGTAGTGGCATGATCTGGGCTCATGATCTGCAACCTCCGCCTCCCAGTTTCAAATGTTTCTCTTGATTCAGCCTCCTAAGTAGCTGGGACTACAGGCGTGCACCACCATGCCTGGCTAATTTTTGTATTTTTGGTAGAAACAGAATTTTGCCATGTTGCCCAGGTGATCTCAAACTCCTGATCTCAGGTGATCTGCCCACCTCAGCCTCCCAAAGTGCTGGGATGGTAGGTGTGAGCCACTGCACCTGGACAAACTTCACCTCTTGATGGGAGGAGTAACATACAAATATAGTGAGGGGTGGTATGGTTTGGAACATGCTTGGAGATCAGCTATCACTTTGACTTTTTTTAAAACCATACTGATGCTGGGTGTGGTGGCTCACACCTGTAATCCCAGCACTTTGGGAGGCCGAGGTGGGCAGATCACTTGAGGTCAGGAGTTCGAGACCAGCCTGGCCAACATGGTGAAACCCTGTCTCTACTAAAAATACAAAAAGAATATTAGCCAGGCATGGCGGTGTGTGCCTGTAATCCCAGCTACTTGGGAGGCTGAGGCAGGAGAATTGCTTGAACCTGGGAGGCAGAGGTTGCAGTAAGCCGAGATTGCGCCACTGCACTCTAGCCTGGGCAACAGAGTGAGACTCCATCTCAAAAAAAGAAAAAAACAAACAAAAACAAGCAAAAAAAAAAACATACTGAAATCTTAAGCCAGTAATTAATCCTCATCTAATTTGTGTTTTCTTAGTCCATTTATTCCTTCAACATAGCTGAAACACTTTGTGCCAGGCACTATTCCGGGTGCTGAGGATAAAGTATTGAACAAGACAAAGAAGGGTCAAACCCTCATGGAGCTTACATCCTGAAATTCTCACATTGCAAAGAATAAGCAAGTAAACAAATACATTAAAAGGTAATGTAGGTGGGTGAGACTCTACTGTAGGGTGATCAAAGAAGCTCTTTGAAGTGACAGCTGAAGATCAGGGAAAAAACATTTACTAGTACAAACTTCCAGGGCCTGAAAGAGCTTGGGGTGTTTATTAGAAGGAATAGCACAGAGGCCAGTGTGTTTGGGGAGTAGCAAATGAGGAGGAGAATGATTTGGATTAGGTCACAGAGATAGTCATGGGTCAGGTCATTAAGGGTCTTGAAGGCCATGGTAAGGATGTGGGATTTACTCCTGGATAATGGAAAGCAGTGCAAAGATTTAAATTCATTGGCCAGGTGCAGTGGCTCATGCCTGTAATCCCAGCACTTTGGGAGGTCAAGGAGGGTGGATTACCTGAGGTCAGGAGTTCGAGACCAGCCTGGCCAACATGGTGAAACCCCGTCTCTACTAAAAATACAAAAATTAGCTGGGCTTGGTGGTGGGTGCCTGTAATCCCAGTTACTCGAGAGGCTGAGGAAGGAGAGTCGCTTGAACTCAGGAGGTGGAGGTTGCAGTGAGCCGAGATCACACCATTGCATTCCAGCCTGGGCAACAAGAGTGAAACTCTGTCTCTAAAAGAAAAAAAAAAAAAAGATTTAAATTCATTAACTCAGAAGTTATATTGATTTCCATGTTCAAAATACCACTGTCCCTTTAAAAAATGGATTGTAGGGGTCAAAAGTGACTAAATAGGCTATTACAGTAGGTGCTGGAGATTCAAACTAGGGTAATAGCCATAATTATGAGAAGTCAGTAGATCAGGAATATATCTTGAAGAAATTGCCAATAAGCACTGCTGATGGGTTACATTTGGGGAATAAAGAGAAGGGAGGAAACAGATCTCTCAGGTTTCTCTTTTGAATAGTGGAGTGGAGTGCCATTCACTTAGAGGGAGAGACCAGTGGAAGAACAGACTTTTACTGTCACATAAGGCAATCAAGAAAATTAATTCCATTCTGAACATGTTTAGGTATGTTATAACCACACAATAATTTGTAAGTGAATTCTATGACTTGATGTATGGTTTATGCAAATCTGTGCAAGAATAAGCCATGCTATAACAAAGTGTCAAACTACTTGGGAAATGAGAATAAACTATATACTGTATATTTAAAGTACAAGGTCACTAAGCAAGTGAGTATTTCTGTTAAGATAATAGCTACCGTTTATTGAGGGCTTGCTGTTTGTTTGAACCATATGGAATTGCAGATCCCAAAATTTCAGCCTTGAAAATGGCAATGCTATATGGGTCATCCTAATATCTAGTAACCATAGAATTAGATGTTTATATACAAATTAATTAATATTCACAAAAACCCTTAAGGTAGGCTTCTTACTATCTTATAGTTTACAAAATAAAGGTTCTGGAAGATTTTAAATAACCTGCCAAAAGTCTGATGACAAGTAAGAACAAGGTCTGACATAGCATCTTATCCCAAAAGTTACACACCCAGATTTCTAGCCAAGGAATCATGTTGCCTTCCCCAAAATGACAAAAGCTTCAGAGCCACAAGGCACAGAAATACAGACAGAGAAGTGCTTGGTCTGACTGCATGGAGAATGGCTGTCTCCCCACTATAGATACGCAAATTCGAGTTGACCTTACAAGCCTGTACTGCATTTATTTTATTTTATTTTTTATTTATTTTTTGAGACAGAATCTCGCTCTATTGCCCAGGCTGGAGTGCAGTTGTGCAATCTCGGTTCCCTGCAACCTCTGCCTCCTGGGTTCAAGTGATTCTCCTGCCTCAGCCTCCCAAGTAGCTGGGATTACAGGCACCTGCCACCATGCCTAGCTAACTTTTGTATTTTTAGTAGAGACAGGGCTTCACCATACTGGCCAGGCTGGGCCCGAACTCCTGACCTCAAGTGATCTGCCCACCTCGGCCTCCCAAAGTGTTGGGATTACAGGTGTGAGCCACCACGCCCGGCCTGTACTGCATTTTAGAAGCAAATCCAATGAACAAAGAGCAATCAGACAGTAATTTAACACTATTAAGAGTTGTTCAAAAATTCCCACCATGAACCTGGCATGCTGGCATGTGCCTGTTGTCTCAGCTACTCGAGAGGCTGAGGCAGGAGGATTGCCTGAGCCCAGGAGTTTGAGGCTGTGGTGTGCTGTGATCTCACCTGTGAGCAGCTGTTGCACTGCAGCCTGGCCAATATAGCGAGACCCCATCTCAAGAAAAAAAAAAACCATCAAATTTATCTCGTCAAGAATTTTCAGCTTCTCTTCCGTAGTTATCACTGAACCTCTCTAATTTGCAAGTATGTTAAGTATAAAACAAGTGGTTCTAGCCTCAGAAAAAATATAATGGCACAGGTTGAAGCTTAGCAGCCAAAAAGCTTTCACTATGCTTATCAGCTGCCTTATAGAACATTTATTAATGTACTCTCAAGCATTTCCATGCAAAATTAAAATTTGTACCGCAAGTGAGTGAGATTCAATATGAAATTATGTAAAACATGCTATCAGTTATAGGAACTTCAGGCTTTTCCCTCTTTACACAGTAGCTAGAGTATCTAAATTTCAGTAAAACTCAAGAAATTTGGCCGGGCATGGTGGCTTATCCTTGTAATCTTAGCACTTTGGAAGGCCAAGGCGGGCAGATCACTTGACGTCAGGTGTTCAAGACCAGCCTGGCCAACATAGTGAAACCGTCTCTACTAAAAATACAAAATTAGCTGGGCGTGGTGGCACATGCCTGTAATCCCAGGTACTTGGGATGCTGAGGCAGGAGAATTGCTTGAGCCCAGGAGGTGGAGGTTGCAGTGAGCCGAGATTGCACCATTGCACTCCAGCTTGGGGGACAAGAGGGAAACTCAAAAAAAAAAAAAAAAAGAAAGAAAGAAAAATTCTTCATGTATCTCCTCTAACACTACCTGTAAATCCATTTGGAACTCTGTAAGTAAAGAATGGCTATTTCTATTTGGTCACTTAGCAATTACCCGTTCAAGTCAAAGGCTGAAAAAAGTTTAGGAACTAAAAAGCTTTCTGTCCACCCTTGGAAAGAGTATTTTCCACATAGATCTTCCATTGATGGCACTAATTAGAGCCAACACTCTTTCCTGGTGGTAAGCAGTGAAAATAGTCACGTGTCAGGCCGGGCACGGTGGCTCACGCCTGTAATCCCAGCACTTTGGGAGGCTGAGGCCAGTGGATCACCTGAGGTCAGGAGTTCAAGACCAGCCAGGCCAACATGGTGAAACCCCGTCTCTACTAAAAATATAAAAAAATTGCCAGGCGTGGTGGTGGGCACCTGTAATCCCAGCTACTTGGGAGGATGAGGCAGCAGAATTGCTTGAACCTGGGAGGCAGAGGTTGCTGTTAGCCAAGGTTGTGCCATTGCACTCCAGCCTGGGCAAGAAGAGTGAAACTCAGTCTCAAAAAAAAAAAAAAAATTCAAATGAAGCTGTTCTCCAGTGCTCTATAGATCAGGGGTTCTATGAGTATAGTGGCTGGTCCTCAGATTGGTTTAAAGAAAAGGCAATATTTACTAGTCTCTAAATTCTCACCCAGCTTTGTTAACTTTAACAATATATACCCCAAGTCTTTACTGCACGTCAGATACCGTGCTGTGTGCTAAAGCATTTATGTTTTCATTTAAATCTCCTAACACCCTTTGCAGTAGGTTATATTATCTTTGCTTTAACCGCAGCTTACAAATATTTGTAACTTCCTAAGGTCCAAAACTAGTGCAGAACTGGAATTTAAACCATTTTGGCCCCAAAACCAGTGTTCTTACCCCCATTATATATAGATGAAATTTTAAAATTATAATTATATATAATTACATATAATCTCTATATATTATTTACATATATTTTTTAATTTTTTAATTTTTATATTTTTATTTATTTTTTGAGATGGAGTCTCACTCTGTAGCCCAAGCTGGAGCGCAGTGGTGCGATCTCGGCTCACTGCAACCTCCGCCTCCTGGGTTCAAGTGAGCCTCGTGCCTCAGCCTACCCCGATTAGCTGGGACTACAGGTGTGCACCACCACGCCCAGCTAATTTTTTATTTTACTAGAGATGGGGTTTCACCATGTTACCATCATGTTCGTGGTCCTGAACTCCATTGCTCAGGTGATCCACCTACCTTGGCCTCCCAAAGTGTTGGGATTGCAGGTGTGAGCCACCCTGCCCAGCCTATTTACATATATTTTTTATTTTTTATTTTTTTATTTTTTGAGACAGAATCTTGCTCTGTCACCCAGGCTGGAGTGCAGTGGTGCAATCTCGGCTCACTGCAACCTCCGCCTCCAGGGTTCAAGCGATTCTCCTGCCTCAGCCTCCTGAGTAGCTGGGACTACAGGCGCATGCCACCATGCCCGGCTAATTTTTGTATTTTTAGTAGAGATGGTGTTTCACCATGCTGGCAAGGCTGGTCTCGAAATCCTGACCTCATGATCCACTCACCTTGGCCTCCCATAGTGCTAGGATTACAGGCGTGAGCCACAGTGCCCGACCTACCTATATTTTCAAATGGAGAGCTGATGACTGCGGGGGGTAGGTAGTGGTGGTAAATGGCAATGCTTGTATTATAAGGATGGCAAAAGGGTTTAGAATCTTGACCCTGGCTTGAAAACTGTCCATGTGTACTTGTCTTTTTGGCAAGCCTTTGGATTCTTAAAAAGTTATTTATTTGATCTTCATAGTCAAAGTTTTCTACAATCAGATTTCCTGAAAAATAATTATTTTGTAGGTGAGGTCAGTATTTAGTTAAAATGTTAACTGTGTCTGAGCACTAATAGAGATGGATTATTCTGTGATTTTTCTTGCCTTTGACAACAATGCAAACAAAAACCACACAGCAGAGAAGAATAGTGGTTGGATAATCCTTCAAATTATTAGTTTCTGGGTCCCAGACTGTGCAAATGAATAGACATGAGTTATACAGAGTAGACTGAAGAAAATCAGGGTGACAAATATTCAACCATTAACTCTCCAAAAAACCACTGACTTTAGCCCCACATGAAAAGATTCAGATATATTTTGACAGAGCTTTTGCTCCCAGAGATTAAAGTAATATCCCAGGGCAAAGAGAGGAGTGGGAGAGGCATGCAGAAGTCCCGTGGGAGAGAAACCCCAAGCCCTCACCAGAGCCTGCACCGCTACTAGCCCAGATCCAGGGCACTGCTTAGAAGCTAAGGCAGAGCTGAGTTGATCCTCTCGTTGTCATCCTGCGGGTTCACCAGTACATTCTTTGTCCGGTTTGAGGTGATACTTGCCTGTGTTCCGAGAATCTTTTCATATTCCTTTGATTGACCATCTCTTGAAAATAATCCCCCATCTGACAGCCAGGACACTCAAAAACACCATTTTGCTCCTCGCTCTCTACCCCCAAAATTGAGGGTAGAAAATGTGGACTCCTCACTGGGTAATGAAGGAAAAGACTTGGACACTTTATGGGGTGATCGCTGGTGACAGCTGAGAGGGAAACTTTGGGTAAAAAGAAAGGAGGATTACTTGAAGTTAGTGCAAAATCATCCACTGAGCCGAGATAGCAGAGAAACACACTACTCCATTTCAGAGTGTTAAACGTCTCGTCACAGGCAGAGAATGTAAGAGCTGGAAGAGAACTTGGAGAACATCTAGTCCCAGCCTTCCACCTAGCAGAGGAAGCCCAGGAAGAAACAGATGTGGCCTGGAAAGGGGGCCTGACTTGCTTGAAGTCAAATAGCTGGTCATTTGGCTCTGTCAGAACCCGGAATAAAATGTCCTAGTAATTATCTCCACTGCCCAACACAGGCAAATCTGGCTTAGGAACTCTTTCTTTGGAAGTAGATTTTTCTTTGATCCTCCCTCAAGTCATAATCAGTTGAATGAAGAGTCCAGTTCCGATGTTCTTAGAAGTCCAAATTCAACACCTCACAGTGACGCCAAAGTTAAGTATTTGTGGAATTAAATTAGTTTATGGCATAAAATATAGTAAAGACAAGTTTTAAATGGTTGTGGGAGAGCCATAACTGCTCATGGACAATTTGTCTTTCATAGAGACTCTATGGGACTACACAAATTAGCCCACAGATGCCTGAAACAGAGTGGCACCATGCACTTAATTTTGTTGAAGTCCAAGCTTCTTTCCCTGTGATAAAAGAGGAAGTGACATTCTATACAGCTATGCCTGTGTTCTGCTGATTCTTCCAGGAATACTTTTGTCACTAGAATTTGTACAGGTAGAGGAGGAGGGTGTCATCCTATTGCTCGGCATTTCCCAAATAATCACTCTGTAGCTTATACTCCCCACAACAGTTTATCTCAGGATGTTTCGTGGCTTCACACCACTCACCATTATTACACCAGTGAAACTCACCAGATTCTATTTTCTGTGTTCACTCTCCATAGGCTTCTGTTCCCTTGATAGATTTTTGTCTTAGAACCTTTTTCTCTGGAGAAACACTAATGTTTAGCACCACTTTATGTTTGTCAGAATGGATGTAGGTTTCTTTGTAGCAGATTTTAAAACTCTGGCCTCCAGCCCTGGTGGTTTCTGGTGCAGGAACTGGGAGACCCTTTGGTGTTCTACCTGGAGGTGTGGCTGGTGGACGAGATCTTGAGTGAGTGACCCTAGGCCCAGACCAAGCTGTAATTCCAGAAATGGCATGGATGCACCAGGCCCTGCTGGTGGTGGACATAGTAGACTCCAAGAACCTAGTTGAAATGATGGTTTTTGGATGGCTCTGAGTACAGAATCGGGTGAAGAGCATGCTCCTGTGCCTGGCATGGTTTCACCGAGAACACTGTGCCCAAGCTGAGAAGATAAAACACCTTGAGAAGAACTTGAATCCCGTGCCTCAGGCCCCCACACTCCCCGGCATCCTATTGCTTAAGGCAACAGAACTATTATCAGGAGAATTTTGAGAACCTTCTTGCTTTTGCTGCTAAGGTTGAAGAGAATCGAGTACAGCATTCCTAAATCCCTGCATTCCTTTTTCCTGTGTCTTGATGGATAGTGGTTTATTTTATGGCAAGAGTGAGTTTGAAGAACTACTCTAATAAAGAAATGGCTCTTTTGCCCAATGGCATAAAGATCTTTGCACACTTATAATAAAGCAAATTTATTTTTAAAAATTTGAAACTTCTCGTAGAGAGGTATTGATGGAACATTCAATTAAAATCTTTGTTTATAGGACTCAGAGATAGCCAGATATTAAACAAATCAAAAAATGTTTCTCATGAATATCAAGTTGACTCTTGATTAACATTTTATACTCTTATTAACATTGTGTACATTGTTTCTATTCAACTAATTTCAGAACTTCATGAAAAAGTTGAGTGGTAGGTTGAGTGATGGGGTAACACAATGGGAGCTTTTTCTGCAAGGCTGGCATGTGAATAAAGTACCTGCAAATCATAAAAAGAAACAAAATAGAGAGTTTTAAAAACAAGAATTTTCACATTGGTCACTTGAGTACATTCACACTCACTGGCTAGGGTTGTTGGGTGTGGGAGTCTAAGCTACAAGACTTGGTCAGCATTTTCAGCCCTCCAATCTCCCCCATTTGTGACCTAGAAAATCTCTGACATGTGGACTGTCCTCACCACAGTATGAGCAGAGGCTCCTGCTTCTTGGTTTATCAGGCAATGTGCAGTGAGGAGTTGAAATGAAAGGGTCAAGCTGTGGTGACTACTAGGGCCAAGTCAAGGGGGAAGAGTAGAACTCATCCCCTACGGCCTCAGTAAAAGCCTAGGAAAGGCCAGAGGAAGAGGCAAAAATGAGAAGGCCTTCAACCATCCCCTTGGATGACTTAAAAGAATGGTTCTCAACCCTGAGTGCACATTGGAATCACCTGGAGAAATTTAGCTTTAAAATCTCACGGCCCTGGGACCACCCCAGACAAATGGAAACAGAATTTCCACAGGTGACACCTGGTTATCAGTATTTTTTTAATAGGTTGAGTATCTCTTATCCAAAATGATTGCAATCAGATGTGTTTTGGATTTCAGATTTTTTCAGATTTTGGAGTATCTGCATTATACTTAATGGTTGAGCATCCCTAATATGAACATGTAAAATCTGAAATGCTACAATGAGCATTTACATTGAGCATCATGTTGGTGTTCAAATGATTTCAGATTTTGGAGCATTGCAAATTTTGGATTTTTGGTTTAGGGATGCACAACCTGTAGTTGCTCAGATAATTCCAATGCAATGTGAGTTGAAAACACTAGTTTAAAACAAGAATCCAAACCTAAATGGCTACCAGTAATGTAATTTAGGGGGTAAGAGTAAGCAAGAGAGAGAGGAGATGGTGGCAAACTAAACAGTACATGATGCACCTAAGGGGGTAGCTGCAGGAGTTCTGCCTAACTGTTGTCATCTCACAAGTGTGACACCACTTTGCCAGTTGTCCTGATTTTCAGATGTTCGTATCTAAGTTTTAAAAATTGAGTTGTATGATACATGCTACAATGTGGATGAACCTTGAAAACATTAAGCTCAGTGAAAGAAGTCAGACACAAAAGACCACATATTATATGATCCATTTATATAGAATGTCCAGAATAGGCAAATCCATCACAACAGAAAGTAAATTAGTGGTTTCCAGGGGTTGGGAAGAGGAGAATATGTGGTGTGATTGCTTAATGGGTACTAAGTTTCTTTTGAGGTGATGAAAATGGTGTGCAATTAGATAGTTATGACAGTTGCAAAATATGGTGAATTTAAAAACTATGGAATTATGTATTTTAAAATGGTAAATTTCATACTATGTGAAATTTACCTTAATATATATATATTTTTTAAGTGAGGATGTGCAGGAGGGAAGAGATGGGAATTCAGTTGTTTGGACCAACTCAGAGCCAAACAAATCGCTTTTATGGGAGTCAGAATGGAACACCTCATGGAAGACAAAAAGTCAATGGCTGAGTGTGGTGGCTGACACCTGTAATCCTAGCACTTTAGGAGGCCAAGGCAGGTGAATCACTTGAGGCCAGGAGTTCGAGACCAGCCTGGCCAACATGATGAAACTCCATCTCTACTAAAAATACAAAAATTAGCTAGGCGTGGTGGTGCATGCCTATAGTCCCAACTAAGGAGGCTGAAGTGGGAGGGGGGATTGCTTGAGCCCAGGAGGCAGAGATTGTGATGAGCCAAGATCACAGCACTACACTCCAGCCTGGGAGACAGAGTGAGACCCTGTGTCAAAAAAAAAAAAAAAAAAAAAAAAAAAAAAAAAGTCTATAAATTGGACTGTAGTTTTTTTTTTAAAAAGACAGTCTAAGGCCGTAATTTATGTCTCCACATCCTTTTATGTCTTCATCCAAACAAACGACAAAGCTATGTCCGCTGTACCCTTTTCATCTTAAGTCAGAGACAACCTGGGTTTTCTCCTTAATAGGTGCTATGCAGGGCTGCACTGCTAAGTGCTCTTGGCTTTGGCAACCTATAAATAGAAATGGAACCCCTGAGGTGCAGGAGAACAGGCTGGCAGATGAAGCCAATGCTGGCTACTGCTCTTTCTTACTGTTCTGTTACTGAGAGGGTTAAGCGAAACAAACAAAACCCCTGATAACCATGTTCATTAATTGTTACTCCTTTATCAATTGCTTCTGTCCAATAGCTCAATTGTAAGTCACAATCCATAATTTGTTATCCTCTTCAGTGAAGTTTATTACACTTTTTTTTTTTTTTGAGGCGGAATCTCCCTCTGTTGCCCAGGCTGGAGTTTGTTGGCATGATCTCAGCTCACTGCAACCTCCGCCTCCCGGGTTCAAGTGATTCTCCTGCCTCAGCCTCCCGAGTAGCTGGGATTACAGGCATGCACTACCATGCTCAGCTTATTTTTGTATTTTTAGTAGAGACGGGGTTTCACCATGTTGCTCAGCCTGGTCTCAAACTCCTGACCTCAAATAATCCACCCGCCTCAGCCTCCCACAGTGCTAGGATTACAGGCGTGAGCCACTGTGCCCAGCCAAGTTTATTACTCTTAATTAGTCATAGCCGGTTAAAATTATTACTACTTCTGTGAGATGCAGCTACAATAAAGACAATGAGTGACAAACCGTTCTTCAAAGAGAGTTTGATGTTTCACTAGTCTTTTCTGGCCTGGGAATATACTTCAAATGGCAATGGTTCTTAGAGGTCCCCAAAATCCTACCCTTTTCACAGATCAAAGTGAAATATTATTAAAAACAAAAATAGGCCGGGCACGGTGGCTTACACCTGTAATCCCAACACTTTGGAAGGCTGAGGTGGGTGGATCATCAGGTCAGGAGTTCGAGATCAGCCTGACCAACATGGTGAAACCCTGTCTCTACTAAAAATACAAAAAAAAAAATTAGCCAGGCATGGTGGCGGGCGCCTGTAATCCCAGCTACTCAGGAGGCTGAGGCAGGAGAATTGCTTGAATCCGGGAGGCAGAGGTTGCAGTGAGCCAAGATTGCACCACTGTATTTCAGACTGGGTGACAGAGCAAGACTCCATCTCAAAAAAAAAAAAAAAAGAATTCCCCATAAATACCTAATCTTCTAAATATTGGGCCATGTTGCAGGTTTGCATGAACTCAGAAATGAGTGAAATCTTACTGCAGATTAGATTCAGACATTTTTTCTTACCTGAATTCTTCTCTGTAGTTATTCCTAATATACTCAGCTAGAGTCCTGCTGTGCCGCAGACAACTTTTGAGGATGTAAAATTGCTGGTACAACAGAACTGCTTGGCAGGGACTTAGCAGCTGAAATGAAGCTGAAAGCCCCCTCACCACTTGTTTCACAATACTGGCCACAAAAGTAATCTAGAAAAGGAAAATACAGTTACATATAGGCCGTGTGCCACCCACAAAAGCAACTATTTCAGCTGGAGCTTCAACTACAAATCTAGACTGAAGCCCTCACTACCCTAACACCACTGTTGCAATGTTCCTCATTGAAATGGTATCCAACGTCAAATAAAAAGTATAGGAGGAAGCTGGGCGTGGTGGCTCACACCTGTAATCCCAGCACTTTGGGAGACCAAGGCAGGTGGATCACGAGGTCAGGAGTTCGAGATCAGCCTGACCAACATGGTGAAGCCCCGTCTCTACTAAAAATACAAAAATTAGTCAGGCATGGTGGTGCATGCCTGTAATCCCAGCTACTCAGGAGGCTGAGGCAGGAAAGTTGCTTAATTCGGGAGGCAGAGACTGCAGTGAGCCAAGATCATGTCACTGCACTCCAGCCTGGGCAACAAAGCAAGATTCCATCTCAAAAAAAAAAAAAAAAAAACAGTATAGGAGGCCAGATCAGGCACTGTGGCTCATCTGTAATCCCAGCACTTTGGGAGGCTGAGGTGGGTAGATCACTTGAGGCAGGAAGTTCTAGACAGCCTGGTTAACATGGCAAAACCCCGTCTCTACTAAAAATGCAAAAATTTGCCAGGCATGGTGTCACATGCCTGTAATCCCAGCTACTTGGGAGGCTGAGGCAAAAGAACTGCTTGAACGCAGAAGCAGCGGTTGCAGTGAGCCAAGATTGCACCACTGCACTCCAGCCTGGGCGAGTGCAAGTAATTACTCTTCTGTGTAATTACTATCCATAAATGTAGGCTTGTGTGAGAAGCAGAAAAGAACGCTAGTGCCTTTTCAAGCTCTAACCAACAGGTCACACTACACACCCATTAAATTAGTATCAGTAAAAATGTATTGCCTTTTCTATTGTAATTTGTTGCAACTGGCCCTTCCCTACAGGTAGGGCAAGTAGGTGGAAGTGGATTTTTCCCATTCCGAACCATTTACATATGTTGACAAAACATTAGATAGATGATAGATAGATAGATAGATAGATAGATAGAT
This sequence comes from Nomascus leucogenys, assembly GCF_006542625.1. NCBI lineage: Eukaryota > Metazoa > Chordata > Mammalia > Primates > Hylobatidae > Nomascus > Nomascus leucogenys. The sequence goes on along the minus strand of NC_044391.1, from coordinate 47,315,884 downwards.
AGATAGATAGATAGATAGATAGATTAAACATATATTGCCTGGCAAACACAGCTTGAGCTGAAAGAGTCTGAGGCAGTAGAATAGAACAATGTTAATTAGCCCATTTAGAAATTAAATTTTTAACTTTTCTAGCACCTTTCTCTAACCAAGTAAGATAATGAGAGCTGACTGACATGCAGGTGCATAGCAATGATCCCAATTTCTTTGCTTGCAAATGTCTCTCTTATCATTTGTTTCTGCCCATACTGTTTAGAACTGGGTTAATATTGAAGCTTTCTTTTGCCAACCCTTCATCCTCACATGCTTCATGGTCACAGACTAGCCTCATACTCAACCCAATTCCTTTGGTGAACCAACTTTAGAGGCTGGCAAAGAAACTTCCTTTTAGCCAGAATGCAGTGACACATGCCTGTATTCCCAGCTACTTAGGAGGCTGAGGCAGGAGGATTGCTTGAGCCCAGGAGTTTGAGACCAGCCTGGGAAACATAGCAAGACCCCATCTCATTTTTAAAAAATTTTTAAAATAAATAAATGCGGCCAGGCACGGTGGCTCACAGCTGTAATACCAGCACTTTAGGAGGCCGAAGTGGGAGGATCACCTGAGGTCAGGAGTTTGAGACCAGTGTGGCTAACATGGCGAAACCCTGTCTCTACTAAAAATACAAAAATTAGCCGGTCATGGTGGCGGGTGCCTGTAATCCCAGCTACTTGAGAGACTGAGGCAGGAGGATCACTTGAACCCAGGAGGCGGAGGTTGCAGTGAGCCGAGATCATGCCACAGCACTCCAGCCTGGGTGACAAAGCGAGACTCCATCTCCAATAAATAAATAAATAAATACATACATACATACCATGCAGGAAGGCTTACATGGGAAATAAAAGTAAAAAAATAAAAAGAAATAAATAAATAAAAAGAAACTTCCCTGTTACATGGAGTCTGTAAAACCCAGATTTCCACACATCAGTCCATGTGATAAGGTCTGCAGCCACCACACAGAAAACAAAGGGATCTTGCATCTTGCACATATGAGATTCCATTGCTGTGAATGTCTATAACTTTCAAACATTCTGTGAAGTGGTCTGAGATTGGTTGGGGCCTGTGTGCTACTGAGGAAGACAAGTTCATGGGCTCAACCTCTGTAGAAGGCAGCTGCCTGTTCTACTGACAAATGTACCCTCTGACCCCAGCCAGCTTTGTGTAAACATATGTCATAGGGATCTGACAAGAGAGTCTAGATCTCATAGGACAGACCCAATATCACTCTAGAGAAACAGCAGGGGACCACTGATGGTCCAACAGATGCATGTCCACATATGGAAAGAGAACAGGCCGGGCACAATGGCTCATGCCTGTAATAGCAATTTGGGAGGCCAAGGTGGACGATCACCTGAGGTCAGGAGTTCCAGACCAGCCTGGGCAATATGGCGAAACCCCATCCGTACTAAAAAATACAAAACTTAGCCGGGCATGGTGGCAGGCGCCTGTAATCCCAGCTACTTGGGAGGCTGAGGCAGGAGAATTGCTTGAATCTGGGAGGTGGAGGTTGCAGTGAGCTGAGATCGCAGCACTACTGCACTCCAGCCTGGGCAACAGAGCAAGATGCAACAGAGCAAGACTCTGTCTCAAAAAAAAAAAAAAAAAAAAAAGAACATATTACCTCGTGTTCATCAGCAATGGAAATTTAGTTTACTCTTTTGAAGAGATTTCCAATTAAGTGTTTGTTGACTGAATGCATAAGTTTGAGGAGGTGAGAAGAGATTACGGGATAAAGCCTTTACTAAGAATTAATTCAGCAGATATTTTACTGAACATTTATGGTGTGCCTAGCACAACAGACATAGCTTCTACCCTCATGGCACTGGCAGTCTGTTGGAAGAGAAAGATATTGTATCAGTCGTGATGGACTAGATTATGCTGTGGTAACAAACCTCCCAAAATACCAATGCTTTGCTTGAAACAGCAAAGGTTGATTACTCATTCACACTGCATGTCCCAGAGGGGTCTGCAGGGCTCTGCTCACTGTAGTTACTCTCGGCCTTCAGTGGTCAGAGCAGCCACCTTGTGGGTGCTATGCCAAAGGAAAAGAGAATGCCAGGTGGCACACACTGGCTCTGAAAGCTTCTGCCCAGAAGTGACATAGGCCACTTCTGATCACATTTCTTTAGCCAAAGCAGCCTCAGAGACCGCCCCCGCCCCACAATTTCACATGGAGAGGGAAGTGCAGTCCCACCATGTGCCCAGAAGGAGACAGAGACAGAATATGAGTGGGCACTAATGGCCGTGACACGGCAGAAGCAAATAATAACACAAACAAACGTAAACTGCAACAGTGATGAGGCCTATAAAGCAGAGGAAGAGGACACCATGCCATGCACTATTTATGCCTCTAATGAGGGAATCTCCCCTGTCACGGGGGGCAGAGAAGTGTCCTCCACTGCCACACCCCAGGAAGGGGCCCTGAGGCCTGAGGGATGAGTAGAAGTTGACCAGGTGAAAAAGGGAGGGAAAAGCATTTCCAATGGAGAGACAGATGCAATGGTACAGGTCCTGTGATGCAGCTGTGGGGAGGGGGGTGGTAGTGGGGAGAGGGATGGTAAGCAAGAGACCCACACAGCAGAGAGGCTGAGGGACCAGAGGCTATCGGCCATAGCATGCAGCGCCCTGTAGGCCATGTTAAGGAGTTTAGTTTTCATTCAGAAGGAAGAGTTATTGAGAGATTTGAAGCAAGGGATGACAATCAGATTTTTATTTCAAATGGATCCCTCAGCCTGTCATCTGGTGGGAAGACAGGGACAGACCACTGAGATGTGACTGTAGCATCAAGGAAAGAAATCGTGATAATAGGAACTAGGACGGTGTCTGTGGGATAGAGCACACAGATGATCCCAAGTGTTAGATTCACGCTCACTATTTAAGGTAAACACCTTACCTAATTATGCAGCTAATAATTTAATATTCTGTTTTCTACATATATCTTAGAGTTTTTCATGAAATAACATTCCCATTTAAGATATAATTTCAGTGCCTTAAACATTCAGGTCCAAAATGTAAAAACAATTTATTAATTAAATAATAAACTGTAAAATTTACACTTTGCTTCTGGTTGATAAACTTGATTACATCACAGGGAAAATGTGTGTTTTATTAATTAAGCACAAGAGTATCTGTTTAATTAGGCTTGAGGGGTGATTTCGTTTTGACTTCTAGATACTTACGATGGGAGGACAGCTTTGTAGAAAGGACATCATCCAGCTAATAGCAAACTTTGTGGATCCCAATCCGAGATTTCCCTAAAAGACTCAAGGAAATAAACAAGTTATATTCATAAAGTTCAAGTTGTATATAAAAGCATACTCATTCTTAAATACATTTTTATCCTGATTAATCGAATCAAATCAGTTTTGGAAAATAAACTAGATGAGCACTTAAGAGCAAAGGTCGTATCATTGAAATCAACCAGTTTTGGAGACCATCTCAAATACAAGCATTTTTGGTATATTATTAATCATATAACATAATCACATAATATACCTATATCATAATATATAGTAGTCGTGTAATTTATAGTTACATAAAATATTTAAAAATATAATTTTTAAAAATTGTACCTGCTGAAAGACAAGAAGTATCTCATATAAAAGTGCTGTAGCGGTATTTGTATACTCCAGAATAAGCTTCTGTAACTAGAATTTTCAAGAATAATCAATGTAATGTCATAAGCCAAGTCAGAAAATGATAATTTCCCTTGGTTCCCTTTAGGTACTTATACAATAATTTTTTTCTCTTTTTTTCGAGACAAGGTGTCATGCTGTCACCTAGGTGGGAGTGCAGTGCTGTGGTCATGGCTCTGTGCAGCCTCAAACTCCTGGGCATGAGCCATTCCTCTCACCTCTGCTTTCTCTGTAGCTGGGGCTACAGGTGCAAGATATCATGCTGGCTAATTTTATTTTTTTAATTTTTTGTAGAGATGAGGTCTCACTATATTGCCCAGGCTGGTCTCAAATTCCTGAGCTCAACCAATCCTTTCACCTCAGTCTCCCCAATAGCTAGGACTACAGGTATGTGCCACCACACCCAGGTAATTTTTGATTTTTTATTTTAGTAGAGACAGGATCTTGCTTGTTGCCCAGGCTGGTGTGGAACTCTTGGCCTCAAGCGATTCTCCCACCTCTGCCTCCTGAGTAGCTGGGATTCAGATGCAAGCTGTTATCCCTGGCTGGCCCACAGAATACTAAGACAAAAAATTGCATACTTGATTTGCAAAATCAATCAGATCAACAACCCTACTTCTTTTCAAGAATGTAGAAATACACTCCCCAGAGTTGAGGTGAGAGATTCTCTGGGGAATTTAGGCTTATGCCCAAATTAAACTAAGATTCCTTCTGTGGGATGGATAAATAGAGGGCTTAGGGATATTTCATTCCTCTCAAGAATTCCAAACTCCTCTTTACAATTACTATCCCTTTTCTTCTTTTCTTCATTTATTTGTTCAACAAACATGCATCAGACACCGTGCTAGGTGTTGGGGATGCAAGGGAGAACAACATAGACATGAGACCTGCCCTCATGGAACATGCAATCTAGTTGGGGAACAAATATCAAACGATCAAATAAACAAATGCATAATTATAAACTGAGACAAGGGCTATGAAACAAATGTACAGGAAGTTAAGGGAGCTCTATAAAGGAAGACTAGTCTCATTTGGGGATCAAGGAATGCTTCCCTCTGACCCATATAATTCCTTACCTAGATTACAGCACTAGCTTCTTAATAGCCCTGCCTATCTGAGTCTTGCTTCCACCCCACTCTTTAATCCCTAATCCACCATTGAAAGTGGTATTGGAGACTCTCTATATACAGTCTGTAATTATGTATTCATGGATATATTTGAATAACGTCTGTGTCTCCCAGCAGAGTAGAAACTAATGAAGGCAGGGGTCATGTCTGTTTTACTTACTGTTTTGACCCTATGCCTAGCACACTGTTTGCTCTTAATAGATGCTCAATAAATATTTACTGACTATGGCCGGGTGTGGTGGCTCATGCCTATAATCCTAGCATTTTGGGAGGCCGAGGCAGGCAAATCGCTTGAGCCCAGGGATTTGAAACCAACCTGGGTAACGTGACAAGACCCCATCTCTACAAAAAATACAAAAATTAGCCAGGTGTGGTGGCTCATGCCTGTAGTCCTAGCTACTCGGGAGTCTGAAGTGAGAGCATCACTTGAGCCTGGGAGGTCAAGTCTGCAGTGAGCCGAGATTGTGCCACTGCACTCCAGCCTGGGCAAAAGAGTGAAACCCTTTCTTAAAAAAAAAAAAAAATTACTGAGTGAATAACTAAATGAGTTTTCTAAAACGTAATTCTGACCATATATTTAAGAACTATCAAATCATGTTTCATCCTTTAAAAAAAAAATCTGTTAACCTGGCTCAAAATAAACTAATAATAAGTTGGTTTATTCTCTCAGAAGATATGCCTTCTAGGCAGTTTGATATTTCTAATGTCTTTGTACAACCTTAGAAAAACAAGTAACTGTTGCTGAGAATTTATACTGTTCATTTAGGTAGGAAAATGGTCAAGTATGAGAGTTAACCTTAAATCTCTAAGACAGTGATTTTTCACCCATTAGCCCCCTGCTATGGAATTACATACATCATATTTTGTACAGAGACAGACATAAACAGATTTATCAAATTTATAAAGAACGCTAATTACTTTCCTTAATATACACACCTTAAGACATATAAAAGGGATATATTAGTATTGACTGAATAGTTATTTTTTCCTTTTTCTCGACCCTCTAAATCTCTAAATCTACTTTAGACTGAATAGTTATCTAAGTTTTGAGGTTATGACAAAAGATCTACTCTTTGGTTTAATTATGTTTCTGTATTCTACGGTGTCATGGTCCACATTAAAAGAAGCCAGGGCCCCTATATATACATATATAATATAATAGTTTACCCCCCCAAATTCTCATCTCACCTCAGCGTCAAAAGACATTCTGACTAAAGTTGAATCAGCCACCAACTGGATATCAAACACAGGACAAGATTTTGGAATCTGAGGCTCACTAATTAAAATTACCAAGAGATTAAATAGTGCTCCCCTGGAAAAAAATAAATAAAAGGCAATTAGTGAGCAAAGTGTTGAGAGGAAAAATGGTGAAGCCAAGTTTCAAACAGTGAATATAATTATGTTTAAAAGAATGAAGCATTGCAGACCATCCTTGACTGAAGTTTTGGACCCTTGGACATGCAAATGGATATCTAGAGATAAAAAATTTAAATGAAAATATAATTTCTTGGTCTTCTGGCTCAGAGCAAGTGGAGTTCTAAGCACATAGCTTAGAAAGACTAGAAAATCTAGATTTAAGGGAGATTTGGGTAATTTCAATTATAGCATTATTTTCCAAAGGACTTTTTATGGATTGCTAATTCCAGACAATATTATAGTTAAAATAGATTCTGTGGTCAAAGGAGATAGGGGAAATACTTGGTTAAACCGAGTTTATCAGATGTGTTTACTACAGGACTTCTCAGAGGCTTTATATGCTAATATGCACTGTGTATCTCTGGGACAAAGCAACAGCATGCAGCTCTTCTTTTTTCTTTTTTTAAGTTTGTTTGCTTGGGTTAGTTTTGGCACAGGATCTCATGATGTTGCCCAGGCTGGGCTTGAACTCCTGGACTCCAGTGATCCCCTGCCTCAGCCAAGTAGCTGAGATTACAGGCTTGAGCAATCACTTTCAGTTTTTACTTTTTTTAATTGATAATAAAAATTATATATATTTATGGTATACAACATGATGTTTTGAAATATGTATATACTGTAGACTGTGTACATATTTTATAAATCAAGTGAATTGACATATGCATTACCTCACATGCTTATTTTTACATAATGAGAACACAAAATCTATTGTCAGCAATTTTCAAGTATACAGGACATTGTTATTAACTATAGTCACCATATTTGTATGATTGATCTCTGGAACTTCATCCTCCTGTCTAACTGAAGTTTTGTACCCTTTGACCAACATCTCCCAATTCCACCCCACCCCTAAGCCTCTGACAACCACCATTCTACACTCTGTTTTTATGAGTTTGCCTTTTTTAGATTCCATATATAAGTGAGATCATGCATGATCTCAAAAGTCAAACTAGTATTTGTCTTTCTGTGCCTGGCTTATTTCACTTAGCCTAATATCCTCCAGTTTCATCCATGTTGTCACAAATAACAAGACTTTATTTTTATGGCTGAATAATATTCCATTGTGTATATGTACCACATTTTCTTTATCCATTCACCCATTGCTGGAAACTAAGTTTGCTTCCTTTTATTGGTTTTTGTTAATAATGTACAGCATTTCTTTTTTTAATATAAAAATTTTTAAACATAAAAATGGGGTCTTGCTTTGTTGCCCAGGCTGGACTTGAACCCCTGGCCTAAAGCAATCTGCCCACCTCAGCCTCTCAAAGTGCTTGGATGACAGGCATGAGCCTCTGCACCCAACTCCACCATTTCTTAAAATGCTTATTTGATTCCAAAAAACCTCAGATATTTTACTTTCCAATGTGGGGTACTGTCCATTGATAACTCACTTAAATGTTACATGTGCATCCTGATGAGCTGGGTTAATAACACTATCTTCTCCTATTGGGTAGTATAACCCCTGTATGGTTGAAAAGCAGCTGAAGGCAGACTGCTAAAAACTCAGTTGCCTAATTGAAGACAATGTCAGAGTAGATTTGAGGAGTAGGAGTAGTAAAATAATTCAAAGATAAGACTATACAAAACTTCTCCATAACTATAAGCATTCCTTTCATAATGGAAAAAAGGAGAGTGAGTATAAATACCCTTGTTTAGTAGGATCTGAGGCTTTCTAATCTTTTTACAATCATTTAAATCATTACCATGATTAGAAGCTCATGATTAACCTACACTCTAGTAAAAATACAATGCCCTTCCTTTCTCCAAGTCAAAAAGCAAGTCTAGTTCTTATATTTGGAAAGAAGAATCATGTCAGTTAGTACATTTCTCACAAAAGCAGGATATACCCTACAGGGTATTTAATAATGTTTTATTCAGGCTATTTAAAATGGCCAATCTTACTTTTAGAAGACCCTTTTAAAATCAACAGAACACTCCCTTTAGAAGTGTTTCTTGATATTGTTTGAATTGGCATTCCATTCACTGTTTTATTTAATTATAGTCCTTTATTTTCAGTAACAGCTTATTTTCAAAGTATCATACATCCAAAGCAAAGAAAAAGAACTCTCAAATTATGGGTCATTTGCTATGATAACATATGAATTCAACCTTAACAATACTAGGATATGAAAAAATATGGCACATTTCAAGAAAGTTACGGCAAAGTATGTTGAACTAATAAAATCTCCACTCATGAAAATAATAAAGAGGAAAATGCTGAAATGATTAACTGCTTTTTTATTTACCCAAGTGGAATTTAATTTGAAATCCACCCCTTCTGCCAATTCAATTTAAAATCCACTAGGACAATAATAGATAGAAGAAATTTTAATCAAAATGGTAGTTTCATCCTGAAAATAGAGATTACTTAGAGGATTGACATCACAGCCTTAAAAAGAGTCCCAACAGTTTAATACTTTATTCTTTAGGTTGTTATTATTTCTAATGTATGAATTTTGAATGTACTACAATATCTTTAAAAATACAGACTTTGAAGGCCACATTGATAGTCTCCTAAGTCAGTCTATGTTATTGTGGTGGGCAGAAATCTAACGTGGCTTCCAAAATTCCCAGCCTGCTGGTACAAACCCTATCAAATTCCTTCCCCTTAAGTATGGGCAATACCTCTGAATATGTTTGTCTGTCACTCTTGTGATTATGTTATATGAAATGGGAAAGGCGAAGGGATTCTGAGAATATAATAAAGGCCCCTAATTAGCTGACTGTTGAGTTAATCAAAAGGAGATTATCCAGAGTAGGCTTGCTCTAATCAGGTGAGCCCCGAAAAAGAGATACTCTCCTGCGAAGAAACAAGCCACCTGAGTCCCACAGCTGTAAGGAAATTCAGTCTGCCAGCAACCACCCAAATGAGCTAGGAAGAGTCCCAAGCCTCACATGAGACTATGGCCCGGCCAACACCTCAACTGAAACCTTGTGAGACCCTGGGCGAAGGATCCAGTTAAGCTGTGCCCAGATTTCTGATCCACGGACACTGTGAGATAAGAAATACATGTTGTTTTAAGCCACTCAGTTTGTGATAATTTGTTATATGGCAATAGAAAACTAATACAATTTTGGCTGGGCACGGTGGCTCATATTTGTAATCCCAGCACTTTGGGAGGCCGAGGTGGGTGGATCACCTAAGGTCAGGAGTTCAAGACCAGCCTGACTAACATGGTGAAACCCTGTCTCTACTAAAAATACAAAATTAGCAGGGCGTGGTGGTGCATGCCTGTAATCCCAGCTATTCAGGAGGCTGAGGCACAAGAATTGCTTGAACCCAGGGGGCGGAGA